>NC_139829.1:30318482-30610982 GCF_963691815.1 Echiichthys vipera | reverse complement strand
TGTGAACAAGCCGCCGTTGCTGCGGTGGTTTCCCCCTTCAGTATGCGCAGGATTGAATGGGAGCTGTCATTATAGGTGAACTGTTACTACAACCTTCACAAACCTTTACCTCATGAAGAGTGTTGTAATTATTTACCTCCATCACTGATAAACTCAGCCATGTAGGCCGTACGGCCTCAGACAGAAAAGTTAGGTAGTTGTAAATCATACAATCGACAGAATAATACTCAGTAACAGTAAAACAGTAGTTTTTTTCTGCCACACAGCATCATTTTTTTAATTAATCAAATCATTTTGCAACACAGCAGAGACCTAATGTATTGATATATTTAAGTTACATCCTACTTGGCTACAATATGCTACGACAAGCTAAATGCTATATGCTAAGAGGTGGTTCATGCCAGCCACCAAGCTTATTGGTACGTAACGTTATAACGTACGGCCTACAACGGCATTTAACAAGCTTATTGGTACGTAACGTTATAATGTACGGCCTACAACGGCATTTAACAAGCTTATTGGTACGTAACGTTATAATGTACGGCCTACAACGGCATTTAACAAGCTTATAAAGTGTTTGTTAGTATTTTGACCACAGGTAACAGCATTGGGCTCAGTTGCATTCGCAACATAGCATTAGCTACAATAGCTAACATTATGTTACTGTACATTATGTTACCCTGCGTTACTTCTATTTCATTAGAATGAAATAACATGATGTGAATAAACGTGATGAATTTATAATTATTTCTACCTGAGTCATGTCAGATTGATTTTCATCTGCAATTAACAATGAAGACAACAACTCTCATGTCCTCACACAACATCACAAGTCCATCTTTTATTGTTTTGATTGAGAGACTAGCAGCAGATTACATGCAGGGCCTTAAAATGTCAGAGGCTTTTTTCAGCCCTGACGCACACACACACACACACACACACACACACACACACGCACACGCACACGCACACGCACACGCACACACACACACACACACACGCACACACACACGCGCGCACAGACAGCATGATAGTTTAAGAGGTGCATACGAGCTCGTTCTCTTGTCATATTTCCTATTTTCGACCTCTTCTGACTGATAAATGCAGCACGATTTGTTTTTCTTTTAATCCGATTTGCAAACTTAAGTAGCCCGCTACTTCAGAGATGAAGTTGATTCAATTGTCTACATTAAAATGCAATACAACATACTTTGTTTTTTTATTTTAGAAGCACATATTAGTTTATTTAAAGCCTGTTGCACTCACTGGAGATGTAACACTTGAACATTCATACTGGATGTAATGTATAACGCTTATAAATATCCTCGGGGTGTGCTGAAAACGTTGTGCTGAGCATAAATTCAGCCAAAAGTAAACCAGGGCAGAATGGATGTATTTAGTATCAACTTCCACAAAAACTCTGAAACCAGCCAATGGACTTTATGACTCTATGGAACAAAGCGATGAACAGCCAGACTGTAAGTCACCCGTCACTGTAGATGGATCCGTTTGTATTTGTTCTCCTCATAATGAAGATCGAGCAACTCACGGAGACACGGTCAGTGTTCAAATCCTGCCATGTGGAAAACTGCACAATTAAGATCTGCTGTGTACTCAGCAGAGCAGCGCTGTGAGGAGAAGGAAGTAGATCACGAGGCTGCAGCAGTTGAGGGATGGAGGTGCCAGAGCTGCACCCACATAGACCCAGACTTGGCTTGTTGGGGACGGTGGAAACGGGGCCACAGAGAAGAAATTAAGCTCCCACAGAGGTTATTTATATTTAATATTTGCAGATTCTTCAGCTCAGCATGTAGATACAGTAGTGGCCTCAGGTTTGCTGTAAATGTTCACTTCAAACAACACAACAAACAAAACACCATTTTCTTCTCATCGAGTGGCCCTTAATGATTCTTTAAATGGTTATTTTTACACAAAGTATCAAGGGAATCCACGGTTTTATTTCACTGTGTCAAGAAAACTATTACAAACATGTGAATGAGCCACACTGATGCACTGGGAGACACGTTTCTCCACTGCCCCACACTGTTTTTGTTTGTTTTTTACTCCAAATGTGAATAAATCCACAGGTAAATAGTCCCCAACAAAGAAATCTGTTCCTCCTGATTGAGCAATGGTGGCAAAAACCATAGTGCCCAACTGTTTTAGTAGTCTTTCGTAATGATTTATAAATTATATACAGTAGGAACCAATGGGCTTTGAGCTGAGAGCCACAGACAGGGTATGTTTTCATCGTTTTGGCCGATCATCTCTAGATCATGCGTGTCAAACTGATCCAGTAAAGGGCCGTGTGGCTGCAGGTTTTCATTCCAACCAAGCAAGAACACACCTGACTCGACTTACTCAATCACCTGAACTGTCTTCACACAGATGATTTGTTGGACCAGGTGTGTTTTTGATTGGTTGGAATGAAAACCTGCAGCCACAGCGACTCTTTACTGGATCACTTTGACACCCATGATCTAGACGGATGCGGCGTTTTGGGAGCCTGAAAGCGTTATTTTCTGAAACCGGGTCCCAGAGTGGATGCCAGAGTGGACAGCTAATCGCATATTCTGTGAAGCAATGACGCCCCACCTCTCGGCCCTTTAGCCAACAAAAACAATGGCGGACTGCGTGCTTGTGTTCGTCCTGCAGAAGCTACTGAGCTTAGTAGGTTCCTACAACAAGTAGTCGTGACGTTTGGTGTAGTTTCATCTCCTGCTTTACGTGTACCTGACAGTCCTTTCACAAACTCACCACTGCTCTGCTAGCGTCATTTATATCAGTGCTTTTAGAAGTCCAGGTCCCCCTCAGGGGTCAGGTCCCCCAGTTTGGGAACCACTGTATTAAAGGGTAGGAACAAATGACATAACATGTGTTGTATGGGGTGGAGGACTTGTTGGTAGTCCACTGATTATATTTCTGTGCTTTTAAATGCTTCGGTAATGGTAAATGTACCTGTACTTATATAGCACCTTTCTAGTCTTCTGACTACTCAAGGCGCTTTCACAGTGTTTGTCACATTCACCCGTTCACACAGACATTCACACTGATGGCAGTGGACATCTACAGACCATCTAATGTAACCATTCACACCACATTTACACACCCATGCACAGCACTGGGAGCAATTCGGGGTTCAGTGTCTTGCCCAAGGACACTTCGACATGTGGACCGGGGAAGGTGGGGATGGAACTGCCAATCTCTCGAATGGTGGATGACCCACTCTCCCACTGAGCCACAGTCGCCCTAGTCACTTCGAGTTTTGCTCTATGCCACTCTAGTTTCATGTAGACACAATGAAAAAGCAATGTTTACAATTAATCCAGTGCTGCAAGATGAGCTCATAAAGAAGTACCGTCCAGTGTGACTTTGGTGCTTTTACTGTCGTGCGTAATGTATTTCCCTGTGCAGGCCTACACCAGTCCCTCCAACACACACACACACACACACACACACACGATGTTCAGTGACGAAATATGTGTGTGAGTGTGGTGTGACAGAATGCCTTAATTATGGATTAATTGTGTCATTAGCAGGTTTCTGCTGTTGCCACCACATTGGGCCTGTCAAGGTTAATTACTGGAACATGTTTATTTGCTGTCAGGCACTGCCGCAAGCTGTCACTTGCACGGAAACACAGACAAACACACACACGGACGCTGTTCACTCAAACAATTCACAGGGCACCTCGTGTCCCTCTGCTCTTGTATTCCTGCCGCAGCATACTTTGTACCGTTCCGCGTTCGCCACCTGACCAAACTGAACTTCTGAGTGCGCCCGATTGAACAATAGGACGTTTTTATTGCTCGTGAATTACACTTTTCATGAGTTTTCAAAGGCTACACGGCGGTGTGGTGGTTAGCACTGTCGCCTCACAGCTATGGGTTCCTGGTTCAAATCTGGGCTGGGGCCCTTCTGTGTGGAGTTTGCATGTTGTCCCCGTGTCTGCGTGGGTTTTCTCCGGGTTCTCCGGTTTCCTCCCACAGTCCAAAGACGTGCAGGTGTTCGGTTCATTGATGACTCTAAATCACCCGTAGGTGTGAATGGTTGTGTGTCTCTGTTCGTCTCTATGTGTCCTGTGATAGACTGGCGTCCTGTCCAGGGTGGACCCCGCCTTACGCCCGATGTCAGCTGGGATCGGCTCCAGCCTCCCCTCGACCCCGACAGGGACAAGCGGTTGAAGTTGGATGAATGGATGGATTGATGGTGGCACTGAAATACACATCTTTACAGTCCGGCCAGTAAGGTGTGAAAAAACGAAATGAAGAATATTGCACGAGACAAGTCTGAATAAACAATAAAAATAAAAGATACAACTGTCGGGGAAAGTGATATAACTGATGGTGGCATTACACTCCAAATGTTCCTGTGTTGTGTCCAGTGAAGTGCCAAATACAGTTAGCATTCATTCAAACGTATCCAAATGAACTCAGTGCTGATGTAACTTTTCACATTTTATTTCTACTCCTTATTGTTAACATCAGTTTGCACAACGGGCAGCGTGAAAACCGCTAACAGATGCTAAACGGACGTGACAGGAGTCAAGACGCCGGAGAACTTTCCCACACTTTTAGAGATTAAAAACGACAGCGCGACAAAGACGAACTGGGGATTTAATACGCACAAAATGAGCACACTAATGCGGCGGCCATCTGTGATTACTACACTCATATTAGCCTCCTTTTGTGAAATGATGATTATGATGCATTATTGGATAAAGAGAAGGTACCGTGTGTAAGAGAGCGCCCACATAACGACACTTTTACTAAATGTTAAATTGAGCACACAGTATATTCTCTCTGCCCCGCCATGTTGGACTCTTTAAACATAACATTTACGTTATTTAGAGGAAAGGGTGAAGGTTTGAAATGTTTGGTTAAGGTACCTCAAAAAAAAAACAACAGAAGAGGAAAAAGATGAGGGGAAGGAAGCAGGTCAGCCAGAAAGAGAAAGCCAGCGTGGAGGCTTTGATTGATCTCAGCTGTAATCTCCTCACTAACTCATCTCCTGACATCTCTCTCTCTCTCCCCCCACCCCCCTCTCTCTCTCTCTCTCTCTCTCTCTCCCTCTCTCTCTCTCTCTCCCCCTCTCTCTCTCTCTCTCCCTCTCGCTCACTCCCTCTCTCTCTCTCTGTCTCTCTCTCTCTCTCTCTCCCTCTCGCTCATCCCTCTCTCTCTCTCTGTCTCTCTCTCCCTCTCTCACTCCCTCTCTCTCTCTCTGTCTCTCTCTCCCCTCTCTCTCTCCCTCTCTCTCTGTCTCTCTCTCCCCCCACCCCTCTCTCTCTCTCCCTCTCTCTCTCTCTCTCTCTCTCTCTCTCTCCCTCCCTCTCTCTCCCTCTCTCTCTCTCCCTCCCTCTCTCCCCCCACCTCTCTCTCTCTCTCTCTCTCTCTCTCTCCCTCCTCTCTCTCTCTCTCTCTCTCTCCCTCTCCATCCCTCTCTCTCTCTCTCCCTCTCTCTCTCTCTCTCTCTCTCTCTCTCCCTCCCTCTCTCTCTCTCTCTCTCTCTCTCCCTCCCTCTCTCTCTCTCTCTCTCTCCCTCTCTCTCTCTCTGTCTCTCTCTCCCTCTCTCTCTCTCTCTCTCTCTCTCCCTCTCTAACAGACTCTCTGTCCATTAAGGCCCAGTCGGGTCCTGGCTGAGCAGCTGCGGCGAGGCAAAGCATTTATCAGCCTGTCGGCTCTCGCTGCCTGTTATTCCAGTCAGACAGACTGCAGGTCTGTCTGGGACCCAATAACTCTGAGTGAGGAGAGCTGCCACTGCTGCCTCCATCACACACACACACACACACACACACACACACACACACAGCCCATAAACACAGCGTGTGTTGATATATATGTTGAAAGGCTTTCTTCAGAGAGACACAAGTTTATAAAACGTGACACTGACTAGAAGACAGAAAATGAAAGTTAGACAATAAAAGTGTGTGCGTCTGTGTGTGTGTGTGTGTGTGTGTGTGTGACACTCTAGAGACAGACTGGCGGTCTGAGTGACACTGTGCTGGATTTCAGCAAAGCCTCCCACCTGCTCCACAGCACCATGCAGGAAACACAGGCCGAGGGCTCCATCTGCTGTACAAACAGACAATAACAGCGTCTGCACCAGACCCAGCATCTTATATCCAGTCTATCACCTTCCTGTGTGTGTCTCTGTATCATGAGAGTGTGTTCAAGTCGCCCCAAAGACACCAGGAAATCACCCATAACCACGTCTGACAGACTGGGGCTGTGCACTGACCTCACTGGGCTGCATGCAGGAAGTGATATCCAAACAGGTTTTCTCTTATTGTCGTTTGTCTCCCGCGGTTTGTTCTGATTTTGTTAGAAGCTGTTTGGGTTTCTAGGATCGAACAACGTTTTCTTATTTGTGCTTTTCTCTGAGGACAGAGAACATTTTAGGAGCGGTAGAGAGCAGTCTTACCAAGACAGTCCAATAAGTGTTAAACGCAAGGAAACATACACTGCTCATCACGTCATTGTTCCCTTACATTGTCACTTTAGACACTTATTTTTGATGTCATCTTTACACCTCTCAGGGGTGCCCCCTCCTGCTCCCGGAGAGCTACTGCCCTGGACATGAGAAGTTGCTTTAGCTAAAGGTAGAAGGTAGAAGATTCATTTCTATATTTAGTCGCTGGTTGGACTCACGGCTGATATCCTCCTGCGTGAGTCTAGTCGGGTTGCACGTCTCTAAAACAACTACAGCCACAGCTTAATGAAGACAAGAGCCTCTCAACGAACCGAACACTCATAATAGATTGGGTCTTAACAGGCTTTGTAAAAATTGCTCGACAGGCTAATCCTGCTTAAGGCAACAGAGCTCATCGTAAGCATCCAGAACCTCAACTAAAAACTCCAACACAAAAGAAATGCATTAAGGTTTTGTCCAGTATTGCTATCGTCTGTTTAACATTCAGGATTTCCTACTAATATTTTTGACTACTTTCTATGTTTCTGGATAGCGATGCACCGATCTGATACCCGGCTCGGATATCCGCTCTGATATTGACTAATTAGCTTGATCAGATATCAGCTGAATGAGGCCGATCCAGTCATGTCCTTTTTATTTAGATCATACACAGAAATACAGTTACAGCGATCTGATCACTTCAGTTTTATGTTTGCAACACCGGTTAGGGTTTTATATTACACTTTAAAATATCTGGGCGCCTCCTTAGGGAGGTGTTCCAGGCCCGTCCAGCTGGGAGGAGGCCTCGGGGAAGACCCAGGACCAGGTGGAGAGATTAGATCTCCACACTGGCCTGGGAACGCCTCAGGATCCCCCAGTTAGAGCTGGTTAATGTGGCCCGGGAAAGGGAAGTTTGGGGTCCCCTGCTAAAGCTGCTGCCCCCAAGACCCGACCCCGGATAAGAGGCTGAAGATGAGATGAGTGCACTTTACATGGAAGTGTTATGTATTTATTTTTGCTGCTTATGTACACTTTATTTGTTAATAAATAATATTGTGTACATTTATATCTGTGTTCATGTGTTACCTTTTTTTTAACAAGGCTAAATGTTTATCTCGAGCCGGATGCCTTCACTCACATGGACATGAATACGCTTCTTTCGTTAACAGTAGGATCGGATCGGTGTCGGGTATCGGCCGGTACGCTCAGCCCAGGTATCGGGATCAAATTGGACCGGAGAAAACTGGATCAGAGCATCTCTATCTCTGGCTGTGGCTTACTTCAGAATGTAAAATACACGGCACAACGGGAAATGACTGTTAAAACACCAACCCCACCAACATCTCCATGATGTTACATTTTGACTTTGTCATAGCATGAAGTGCACAAATATAATTATCAATATTAATACTATCGTTATTCTGTTCAGGAGCTCCAGTTCCCTAACCCTGACATTAACCGTTTTCACAGCACACACAGAGACGTGACGTAGTAGAAAAGCAGGTGTCAGTTATTAAAACTGTGTTAATCACTCATATGCAAAGTGTCTGCTGCTACTGTAGCTATTATTAGGGTTTCTTAATCACGCACTTTCAGGAGAGCAAGGAACAAAACGAAATGTTAGAAAATGGAATAAAAATGAAATGTTAGGTTTCTGGTTAATGATCATCTAACAAAATAACATAATAGCTTACAGTGGTTATGTTTTTTCTTTAAACAAATCTCTCCAAGTATGATCTGTCCTAGGCCCGTTAATTAGAAGTTTGTGAATATTCTTATAGAAATAATGTGTTTAATGTTTCCTTGATGACGACAGTAAAAGAAAAGTGGTCCACAGCTCAAGTGCAGCAGGTAGTTTGCCCAACACGTGTCTTATTAAAGTGTAATTCCGGTGCAAAATCATCCAGTGCCCAGGAGATGAACTGGCACCTCTCCAGCCTCCAGTCCACGCTCCATCCATGGTCCACACTGGGACTCGAACCAGCGACCCTCCGGTGCCTACTCATGCAGAGCGGTCTAAACCAGTGATATCTAAACATGGTAGCCTCCAGACATGTACAGTTTACCCTTCAACTTATGAGATCTTTACCAGCAAAACCTTCTAAAGCAGAAATAAGTGCAGTTTAAAAACATCTATTTTTTTAACATTTACATTTTCAAGAACGGTTTCTAAATTAAAAGCTCCATTAATGTTTCCTAGAATAAAACATTACGATACACTTAGTCTCCGTAGGGAGGTTCATGAGGCACAACAGCGACCGCCCCCCCCGAGAGAAGAAGCCAAACAAACAACGTGGTTTATGTGCATTAGCATTTTAATTGGACAAAGCAAGAAAACATTGATTACAGTAGCAGAGTCATCAGTTCTCAGGGCTAACACCTTTCTAAACAAAGGGGTCTGACAATGTCTGTAGGCACTGCCTAATTAAAAAGAGGATCTTGTCAGCTAAAAGAAACCAGCTCTATAAGGCAACAGTTACAATGTAGGCCTCCCCCCCCCCCCCCCATTCCTCTGGCGAAAAAGAGCAAGTGTAAAGGTTGAATCCACTCAGATTTTTGATATAAAATACTGGCGTTTCAATAGATATTTAAAAACCATCAGAAGTGTCAAACACGTTCACCCTTTGAACATTTGAATTGTGTTAAATTTTAAGTGTGCACTGCATGGCAATGCCGTTTTATCCCTGCATGGAAGAATCGCGTGTGTCGCGCCGCAGATAGTGCCGCTCTGCTACGCACAATGTCCGAGTTAACTGTCAAGTTATCAAAACAAAACAAAAAAAAAGAAAGCAAGCACCCACAGTTAACAGTAGCATTTTTTTTACTTACATCGTTTCAAATGAATTAATGGTTATTTACACGTGGCGGAAAAAAAAGATTTGAGGCTGTCCGAAAAAGATATGAAGGAGAAATGGAAATGCAAAAAAAAAAATAAAAAAGAAGAAGAGGAAACGCTCCTCGGGAGTCAAATTTGTCCGAGAGAGGAAAAAACTGTGCAATATTTATCTGCCCTTACAGAGAAACAGCAGTGGCAACAATCCCTGCAATTGATTTTTAAATCCGAGAGAAAATGAGAACAAATTAAAACAGATTTCCATTCCTCGAAGTAATAAGTGAAGTTCATAACTTAGCACGACTCAGACTTTAACAGTTTCTTTAAAATAAAAAAAAAGAAAAGAAGAAGAAGAAGGAGACAAACCTCTCGGTGGCTGTCAGAGAGCAAAGATGTGAAAATGGAAGCAATTTGTAAAACCCAGAAAAAGAAAAAGTCCAAAGGTTTCTCCTTTACAGTTGTATACTCATTTACAGTTAACTTAAAAATGGTAAGAGCCCTGGTTGGTGGCCAGTCTTGCCTACCACAAAGGGTGTAAATACCTGCGTGGGTCAAATCGCTCCTCCCTGGCTCCCGTTACCTCAACCCCCCCGCCCCTCCCCCATGAAATCCCATTTACATCTCCTATAGACGGCAACCTTTCCATCAGGTTCCACGTCCCAGTAAAAGTCTTAGTCCGGCCACAAATGGAGGCGGTGTTACACAGCCCTGCGGGGGGCACCGTACAGCCAATAAGAGGCTGATGGTTGACAAATCTCCCACCCTGCCCACTTATCAGTGTGTGGGGTATCCTGCGGCTCCCATACCGGGCTGGTTGGCTAGCATACTCCCATTCAATCCCTGTGTAGGCTCCATAACCCCACCGTTACTGATGGCGCTCATGCCAGTCCACCCAGCACTGGCCGGTAAGTGACTGCAAAAAACGAGGTAAAGAGAGAGAGAGAGAGGGAGGGAGAGAGAGAGAGAGGGGAAGACAAAATGCCAGCAGGTTAGAAGAGACAAGGCGAAAGGGAGCCAAAGGGACTTTTTATATTAGAGCTACTAGAATCTGGATAGGCTAGAATGAGAACAAGAAGGCAAACAGAGTTATCAGGAGGTTGTGAGGGTGAGGCAGGCTGGGCAAAAATCAAGCTAGCAAAAACAAAAAAAACTGTGGGGGGGGGGGGTGGGGGGGAGAACAGAAAGTGGAGGGCTCTTTGGAGGGGCCAAAGGTAAGTGTCGTTTGATTAAACATGGGTGGAGAAGCAGACAAAGAGCATAGAGGCTAAGCGCAGCAAGCTAAATAATCCTTTCTACCCCCCCAACAACTGCTGATCTCCGCGGACATGCAACAGCTGTAACCAGCCGACAGACAGAGAACGCACACCGCGCACAACCGTGTGCATTATCTTCGTTCCCCTTGCGACACTTCTACATTTGGCCGAAAAGTATAAGTACAAACTAACACCTCACCTTATTCACATGTTGTATTTGAAGTCTTTTATGATTCGTGTAATAAAAATACGTTGTAAAGTTCAGTGTGGAGGTAAGACAGCTTATAAAGTATTATCTTCAAAATGTTCAAGTCAAGAGAGGAATTGTGGAATTGTGCATTTACTCTACATTCGACAATCGAACACACTGGCACCGCGTTCATTCCCTCGCACCTTTGTACAGAGCCTATTTATACAGCTGGTCACCAAGAATTTTAGACTGTCAACAACATATGGCCTCTCCTTTATTTGTCTCGGGTGCACAAAACGTCACTGCACATAGGCTGTCTAATTAAAAACAAAAACAAAAAGTTGATAACCTACAAAAAGATATTTAACATGTCCTACCGACATTCATATACAGATCAGATCCTCAGATATACGTAGAAATAGATCAATGAAATCAAAAAGAAATCATATAAAAAGCTATGACATGAATGTAGACATACAAAAAAACAAAAACAAGTGAACAGCCTTAAAGAACACAGTCCTTACACACAGTAGGCAACCGTACAAAAAGGGGGAATTATTCTTCATCGACAGACTACGCCCAGGTGTTGACAGGAAGTGGAAACCTTTTGTTCCGGGCAGTTAGCATTTTCTCTTGTTCAGTCACTTTAGTTAGTAGTTTTGTTTAGAAATTCAGTGAAATTCAGGAAATAAAAAAATGTTTTTAGCGAGTTTAAGGCAGTTTTCTTACAAATCATTTTTTGGAACAGACTACAGTTTTTTAACTTTTTACGGGCTTGAATTCAAGTGACAAAAACCATTTTGGAACAAACCCCCTTCAGTTATTAGGATGTGCACAGTATGTGAGCAGTACTGACGCACTGAAACATGATTAACAAAAAAAAAAAATAAAGTTCAGATTGTTCTGAGTGTGTGTGTGTGTGTGGGTGTGTGTGGGGGGGGGCTTATTTCTCAATCTTCTGGAGATGAGTAAGGTGAGAGGGGCTGGCGAGGGGGAGGACAGAGGATGCGGGGCTCGGGGAGGGAGGTCACGGCTCCCTCCTGTGGCCAGAGCTGGCTCTTGCTGCCCCGGTCTTGAAGGTGGTGGAGTAGAAGGAGGCGGTGAAGGGGAGCCCTGTGCACACCGTGCTACTTACTTGAAGCCCTGCTGGTTCCAAGCCTGGCCGTAGACGCCGTAGGTGGGGACCTGCCACCCATTCGGGACGTACTGGCTGATCTGGGGCCCGTTGCCGTACCACTGGCCCCACTGGCCGTAGGGCTGTGCTGCCGCAGGGAAGCTCATCTTGTTCTGCTGTAGGGTTAGGGTACAAGGGTGTGTATGGTTAAAACATGATTGTTTTTTCCAAAATGCCATTTATCTACATATGCAAAGCAACGATATAATGTAAAATTATAAGCAAAGAAAAGAAAAAAGCTGCTCAAATAAGGTCGTCTGTGTTTTCTTAAAATGTCATTCAGGGGTTTATCCATACAGGGACTTATCAAGACTAGTTTCCTGCTTGGAAGTTGCAGCATTTCTACATCGATTACCAAGTGGATAGCGTGAGTTCCCCATGTGATGTCACCATATGGTGCAATGATGGGGTTTAAAAAACACATCACTCAGAACTAAACTCAGAACTTGTATTTTATATTTTATCTTATTTTAGTACTTCTGATTGCTCTGTACCGCTGCTACGATGACCTAATTTCCCCTCGGGGATAAATAAAGTTAGTTATCTATCTATCTATCTATCTATCCATCTATCTATCTAAAGGTCCGTCTCTCTGAGTACGTCAGTGAGAGGTGCACAGTGTAAGTGACACTCACCACAAAACTCTATATGACTTTGATTCTGCACTTCATACATGTGTATGTACGTTTTTAAGCACCTTTTTTCCCCTCATCTCTTCCTTTATTTATTTATCTTTCCCTTCATTCATTTTCATTTTCCGACGCCGTTCCATCAAAACATGCTCCATCTGCCTGACTGTTCACCTGTCCGTGCATATGTCTAATTGTCTATTAGCGTCCCTGTTTGTCTAAATATGTGTAGAGGTCACTTAGGGTTTGGAGGATGGGAAGGTGGGAGGGAGAAGGCGGTGAGGGAACAAGAGGAGGTGATAGGGAAGGAGTAGTGATTTCACCTGTGTCTAATCTGTGCAAACCTTCAATAAACATAAAGACACAAAGCAATAATGACATGGAATGAAAATGTTACCCATGTGCACTAGCTGACTGACGGCCCATAGAAATGTACTTGAATAATTACAGCCTGTCGTCTGTAAACCTCATATCTCCATCCAACAGGAAATTAAATTACATTACATTGACTGGAATAAAAATGCTGGTTAAACTGTCTCTATGGAGGTCTAACACTCGGTTATCGTTTCAAATCGACTGATGTCACTTTAAACAGAGTCAGGATACACATCAGCAGTGACTCGCAGATGTCATCATATCCTTATGTTGCCCTACGAGCTCCTAAGAGGACGGTATGTGGTGTCCTTACCTGGGGCAGAGGCATCTGCTGCATGGGGTTCATCATGTCAGGGGTCTCTTTACCCCAGTAACATTTGACTACGTGGCCCTCTATTGAGGTGCCGTTCACCGACACAATGGCATGGGCTGCTGACTCATGGGAGTTGAACCTGGACACAAACAGAGGGGCAGACTCAGGACACACGGTTTTCATAGATATTTACTGCAGCTGCTGTGTGGAGAGGATGAAGAGTTATTAGAAATACCACATATACATTAAATGGATACATACAGACCAACTCATCTACAATGAAGCATCTAAGGGGCATCTTATCTGAATATTGAGGACTGGAACTAATGCTCATGCACAAAACAGGAGACCAAATAAAACCCCCGCTGCGCTTATATTAAAAACAGGTTTTTCCAATATATGTCCGTGTAATATTTGTTGTTTGTATAGCTGGAGTTTGTGACGGAAATAATTCTCCCCTGGGATTATTAAAGTCTTTCTGATTCTCATGTTATTTCAGTGGTTTTCATTGTCCAGAGTGCAGCAGGTTCTCTCTTCGACCCCACAGTCTCCATGCATCCAAAGTGGCACTCCTCGATTACCTAGCTAGAATAAAAACCCGCACCAGGACCCTTGACTGCTCGAGACCAGGATCGAGCAATAAAGCGTCACACTTTGCCCTTGTTTGAAAAGAAAAGGTGTAGTAAATAGTAAAAGTACACGTACCTCACAAATGAATAGCCTTTGTCTGGGAAAACTCGGATTTCCATGATTTGTCCAAAGGGAGAGAAAGTCTGTCTCATCAGTTGCTCTGAAGGCCAAACAGAAAGGAGACACCACATATTGTTTCTATTACATATGGATCATAAAAGAAAAACATTTCCCTGCATGAAAAACACTGAATACCATCATCCTCGGGTAAGGCTGTTAAAGTGAGGTTCTTATGCCCGTCACATTTTTGCTGATCACACCCCACGGGGCTTCACAACGACCTCTGAGCAGAATAAGCATCGCTCAAATGTTAGAACGAATAAGAAACATGTACCACAGGCTTTACTTACTTTTATTAGATATCAACAACATCCCTAAAGACCAAACTCCCCGAACAAAAGAACCCTGTGACCAAGTGTTGTCTGTGTAGCCACAGCTTGATATAGTTTGTCTTCATAAATAGCATTATTCAGAAACTCTAACAGACATACTGAACACATTAGGAGACGTTTGTTTCACTGAGATGAACACAGCCAGTGGAGTTTACTCTGAAACGACCCCGTGACTCCATTTTTCTTCAACCTCTGGATTCAAAATACAGTATTTCTGAGCACGATCCGAGGTGCCATTTTGATTTGTGCTTTCTTAGTTTGACAAACGGAGGGATAAAGTACAGGGCCGAGCCACGTCAACGCTCGTGGAGACGGCACGGGGCAGCTCCAGTGAGGCGTCGTTTTAATGATGGAGTATATGGATCATTCATCAACCGTTAGTACTTCGGAAAAATGGAGTTCGACACAATGTAGCTACACAGATTATACTCGTCAGTTGGATCAATTCATTGTTGCTTTTGGCTTCATATGTGAATGTTGAATAATGATACGAATATCAAATAAGGACAGTAGAGCTGGACACGAATATTTGATTATTCAGATCTTCGTTTTGTTTTTCACAACTGTAGGATAACAGAATAATAGATAACAGATAAATGATGCAGCACAGAGTTTCCATTTCAGCTCAGTGAGAGACGCTTTACTGTGTTTTGCTGTTATTTACAGTTGCCTTTCCCTCCTCTCCTCACGCCGGGGCTGGGTGCACATCACTGAGCTGAACTCAGAAGCTAACTCGTTGTTCTGCTACCAACCTTAGCTGCTCTGTTTCAACAAGGTCGGGATGTAAAAAAACGGGCATGCAGGCTGAAATTCACCGCTGCGTTCTGAGCAGTGGAAGTTCACTAGCCACAAATGTATTAAAGCGCTGAAACACTGCAGCGCTGTGCAGCCCATCTCAGCCGGGAACAGAGCGGCGTCTGACTGAGTTGCGTTGATAACTGAGCAGTTTGAAGTGTGTAGAGGTTTAAATTCAAATATTCCCTGTTGATTAGTACCAAAGATCTGAAATTCAAAAGATGGTATTCGGGAAAGCCGTAAAGAACAGCCCAAGCCTTTAAAGTAGCGCTCGCTGACTGTAGTCAAACGGCTCATTTGCTGTTTTATTCATGATGTCTCTGTGAACCTTTTGCCGTATTTACCGCCGTCACTATCATGACCGTACTTGTGGTAGCAGTGGTACAAATAGTATTCATTACCTGTCAGTCCTGTGCTTACTCCGCCACAATACACAGTGCAGTTACTGGGGCTGGACTGACTCAGGACTTCATCAAAGGATAGGTGCTTGGAGTTAGCTGGGGAGGGGAAGACAGGGGCATTTCTATTGTTAACACATGAATCCAACATCCTGTGTAAACAAGCAACACGTGCACACTGATGACAACGCACTTTCGTAGGTGGTCTTCGGGGCGGGGGGCTTTCTTGTGGCCCAGTTAGTTCGAATCTGTCTGCCTCCTAACCACTGACCACCCATCTGCTGAATGGCATTCTCTGCATCCTGGAAGAGAGGAAGGAACCGGTTATTGCATCGAGTTGGAGTTCGACCTAAAATACGTTCCCTTCAGAAGCACAGGACACAGGAATGGGTGTGAAAATGCCTGAAAATGTCTAACACAGCTTTAGCAGACATCCTAGATTTATAATGCAACAGAGAAATGTTTAATAATTACTTAAATGGAATGAGTCTGTCTGTCTTCAGATTTTCTCAAGAACCGTTCACCCGATCGACTTCACAGTTGGCGGGTGTATTGCTCAGGACCAAAGGAAGTGCAGTATCAAGCTTTTTCAGAACTACATATTTGTCCGTAGTGCGTTATGTACACACTGTAGTATATTGAGAGGGGACACCTGTTAACCGTTACACCGTCGCATGGCATGTTGGGTACAGCTTGCTCGCCGTCGTTCGCTACAGTACATTCAAGAACAGATAAAGAAAGAGGCCGGAGATGTTACATTGTGGAAAACGCAAACGTTTCAAGCATCAGCTATTTAACTTTCAGAATCCAGGAAATAGCCTGGTCCAAAATAGCTAGCTGTACACAAATGAATCATATACTCTAGCATTGCAAGGGAAAGCAATTCTGTCAGTGCAAGTGTATCATCAGGACCCGAGGAAGCACGGTGTGAAGTTGTTCGGGTTAGTGGTTCTCGAGGAAGATGCTGATGCCCGTTCTCAACAGACTAGCTTTGGACAGGCAGTGCAACGGTTCTATAGGATCCCCACCAATAACAGCAGAATAAACATTTTGTTGTGCTTAGGTCAATAATTCGTGTATTCACGTCTGTACTAACCCATTTGTTGAAGAAAGACACAAAGCCATAGCCTTTAGATTTCCCTGTAGCCATATCTTTCACAACACGGGCATCTCTGTCGACAAACACACCAACAGAAGTACATTAAAAACACGCAACACAACACAAAGCATGACAGCGTCAAAGTGTCAAAATACAGTGGTTCAGTCTTCTTATTATACTTTCAAATTTTAAATATATATATCCCATTATCCTCTATGTAAGTTAATACCAAGAACTCTTTTTTTTATAGTGTTTATTTATCTGAAGCGTCAATAACAACACTTTAATGCATTTTCTTCTGTTAATCCTTGATTTTAATCGTCTTTGCCAGCAAATCTGGATACTTACGATATCCTGCCGAACGGACCAAAGGCAGCTTTGACGTCTTCTGTTGTTATTTCTGGGCTGAGGTCCCCAACGAAGACATGAAAGTGATCTATTGGAGCAGAAACGGATTTTAGACGTGTCCTGGTACGATGCACAGTCTATTTCATGCTTTTAAACATGCTCTAAAATTGTGACTTTCAGCCTAGAAGTGCTGATTTTAACCCTTTGTTAATAGGGAAAGGACAAAAGGGGGTCGTATTGGCACCGACACATTCCCAACAAGTGAATTAAATGACTACCACCACAAAACAATATGCATATATGCAATAAAAGTCTTTTCCTGTGATGTCAGAGCTTTCAAACTCATTAACTTTACTTATGAATCAGATTTTTCCTGTGTATCAGTGTAATGAGGAATTATGATCCCCGCTGATAGGGCACTTGAACTTACTACTTGTGTCTTTTTTCTGGCTGGTTGGCGTCGTGGCCCAGTTGACTTTGACCTCCTGCAGAGAGGGGCAGAGAAAGAACAGAACAGGTGGGGTATGTTTACATCATGTACAGTAAAACCTTGTTATCTCCACTGTAAGAGTATATGATTTTAAAGGCTGAGTGGGCTTTATAGATACTTTAAATGTACTGTGATACGGTGCCTTATCACTCGCTTCTACAGCAACATTGCCCCAGAAAATTAATCTCGTATTAAATCATGATCTATTAAATTAACTTAAAAGGAAATAAACGGCGCCTAGCCAACCACGTGTGACCCGAACACATATATAACTGGATACAGGAGCTTCTTAGCAAAACAAAAGGGTAGAACAACATGATATAAAGGGGACATCGATGCCATGTTGAACCATTATAATGGGAAGCACGAGCCAATAACGAATGCAGACATTAGTGAAAGTAACAATTCATCTGCGGCGGTTGCAAAAAGAAATGCACCTCACTTAGCGTGGTCGCTCAGTTCAGCACGCAGTCGTTTCATTCTCTGGGTTGTGTCCTAGCACTGAATCCAGAAGCTCAACTCATTATTAAGCTATCCAGCACTACTTTAATATTATTTTATAAGGCCCTGAAGTCTTTTAAATGTAGCAGATTAAAATGTTAATAATATGCTCTATTGTTCTAGATCACTGACTTTACCCAGCTCCTCCCAGACTTGTAGCTTACATGGTACTGACGACTTTGACGGTACAGCACTGGCTTCCTAACTGGATCTCTGAATTATATCTGTCATTTTTATCCTCTGAAACCTCACTTTCCTTGAAACATTCAACATTATTCCAAACGACGACAACATTCCTCCACACCTAACTAAACTGCTTCGTATATTTCAAGACTGCTGGGTTTAATAGGGCCCGATGGAGCCAATTTCACCAAACGAGAGATATCTTTCTGGCTGTAGTAGCGCTCTGAAATGTTAAAGCTCTGATTGGCTGGTTTCCCCTATCAGCTGGAACCCCCCCATGTAATTAATGGCGTCCATTAGTGGTTTTTTCTAAGAAGGCACACAGCTTAAATTCCCCACAGCCACAGCCCACCCGTCCCAACTCACCCTTTAGACACGATAGCTTACCTTACCCATTATTTTCCTTCCATTCATGGCTGCCAATGAGGCAGCAGCATGCCTGTGGTCATAGAACTCCACAAAGCAGTACGGATCATTTCCAGCCGTCTGTCAACGGGAAAACAAGACTAATATTAAGTCCACAGCAAAGGGTGACAATATACTCACTGCACATGACAAGAGTCACCTGCTGTAGATTTGGAGCGTCAGGCCTGATATAATAACACTAAAGCACATACGAAGAGTGAGACTTTCACAAGCAGCAGGACCACCACCACCACCACCACTCGGACCACTGCTGAATGCCATTTCCTATACGGACACGGTTCATGGGGTTGAAATTGAAATAGTCACATCTTATAGATACTTAGACATTTTAATTGATTGGAACCTGTCCTTCAAAGTGCACATTGAGAAACTTGTTTCCAAGCTGACATTGAAAGTTTCTCTTTTTTTTAGAAATAAATCATGTTTGCAAGTCACAAAACATTTGATCACTACAACTTTTCTACTCTTGTTGGACCATGGAGACCTGCTTTTAGTGGATACTGTATACCACTGTGCTTTGCATTTTGTTACTGGGTGCATCCATCGTGTGCATCACTGTTTCTTATATGCCGTCGCACAGTCTCCGTCTTTGTCCGTCCCTTGACTCTCTCACTGACTGACTTTTATTTATGAATCTATTCTTGGACTTCTGCCTACATATTTGTGTTTACACATGTGTGGAAACCTCAGCCAACATGGCCTTCGTTCTCAGGACAGCATACAGACGCAGGTCCCCAGAGTCAGAACTGAACTGGGCAAAAAGGGCCTTTAAATGTCCTGCCCTGTGTGCCTGGAACGATGCACAGATGCACTTGAAATGGACACATCTGGTAACTCTGGGGGAGTTCAAGACAATTATAAAAGAGAGAAATAAGCTCAATCGGATCCTGTCACTACTGTGTAATCTCGTAATCCCACAGTCTCTTTTGTAATGGTGATTTTTTTGTGTTTGGTGTGTAACCATGCTGCTTCTGTGCTGCCGTCTTGGCCAGGCCACTCTTGGAAAGGAGGTTTTTAAATCCCAATGAGCTTTTTTTTTTTTTTACCTGATAATATAAAAAGGATATTGAAAGGTACACCAGAGAGGATAACACTCACATCAACTATCATTTTACAGCTCTTGCACGGTCCTATCTGTGTGAAGACCTGCAGGATGAGGGGCTCGGTGACATCCCTGGACAGATTCCCCACATACCTGCGAACGAGGGGAGAGATGGAGGAATTGAGTCTTTGTCAAACAGGAAGTAGCATGCAAACAAAGGCTAGTTAACCGGGCTAGCTACAAACCCACAGCAATTCCTTGTATTTACATAAAAGCAGCAATGAAAGCGAGTTAGATATTAAGTGGGATAGTCAACATTTGACACGGATAGCTGGGTGTGTGGTCAGCCCCACCGGAGCTGTCCCGTGCCGTCTCCACGAGCGTTGACGTGGCTCGTCTGCCAGCTAGCTACAGATAACGCTAGCTAGCCGGTTCAAAAGGGCCTCATGCTAAGTGTGTTAGCCACCAACGGCTCTAAAAATCACATCCCCACAGCGAGGGTCCAGTCTACTACCAATAACACACCACTCTTATAACGAATACATATATAATTGAATGAAAATGTTCATTTAAGAAGAAGTGGCCGGCTAACGATAACCAGCGTTAGCATTAGCTAGCCCCTCAGTTTCATTTCCAAGCTAGTTAAGGTTCCGTCTATTTATATGACTCAATTAAACACAACTTTACGTTTCAATCAAACGTTAAATATGTCCTATTGTGTGTACACACGTCGCTATTGTCGACGTGAAATGCTACGGTGAATTTAACGGTCATGTGCGATACAATTCAAGGGTTTTACAGGTTTTTAATTGAAACAACAACGTGGAAACATTTCGGACGCGCCGTAGTTACACGGAGCCTTTCACCGTTCCAGGACATAGACGGGCCCCGCTGTACTCACAAGGTTCTGGGTTGATCGTCGTCCATCATCGAGGTTTAGTGGTCGCGTCCTGAGAGCTCTTTAATCCAATGACATACAAATGGTTTGTGCTGAACTTGGGCGACCGTGAACGTACAAGACTCTACCTGGTGTGTTTTTTTAATGATAAATCTGCGGCCGCTTCTGCTCTCACACACACCGCAGACAGCCTCAGTCTGATGCAAACAATAGGAAGTTGAAGATGGCGGAGGAGCGGCGTCAGCAGCGTCAACCTGCGCGCTGAAATGAAGCCAAAATCAAGCGCTCTCTCACCCACACACACGGATTTGCACCCACATTTTTTTTTATGACACACACAGAGAATACAGCTAGTTTTTAAGAATATTTAATTAGAGAAGAATATCCCCCCCTTTGCTTATTCGATGTAACAGCTTAATCGACCTTGGTGCAAAAACGTCATTGCAACTGGAAACATCTGGGAAATGTATACAACCCAGTGAGAGACACTAAAAAGTAGTACCGAGCAACTGTGTTGATTATGACTTCAAATATGTTTGCTGCAGGTCATAAACCGCTGGTGCGACATTGTAACGTTTTTATATTTACCAATAGGAACGAAAGCAAAACAAGTGCGCCGCCCGGGAATCGAACCCGGGTCGCAAGAATGGGAATCTTGCATGATACCACTACACCAGCGGCGCCGTCGTACATTGTAGTGGAGATACATATATTAACCCTGCAAAAGGACTATTTGCTGTGTAATAAATGATGATAAAACACGTTTTGCTGAACAGACAAAGGGTAACAAATGAATTCCTCTTATAAAAACAAAGGTCCACCTACTTAAACACAGTAGAGAGGAAGGGAATGGATCCATATTGGTCCAGTGATTCTAAGACAAAATAGTGGTCAACGTAGAAAAACCTGCAACAGAAGCAATCTCAAGTGATTTTGTATAAAGGCCAAAGGCTCCAAGTAGGGGAAGGTTTTGAAAAAGACCCAAATATTCCCTATGCATCCACTTATTCATTATTTTTCTCTCACTAATAGGGGAAAGAATAGCCTTCAGATATCACCATGAAAATGACTGAGTTGATTATTTACATCAAGACAAACAAAACAAGTTTTTTAATTGTTTGTTCACATAATAATCTAATCATGCATGTGCTAATTTTCACAAATACCACAACAGATGTAAATATTGGGTACAGCCAGGTGATAATGTCTGGTTGAATCTTGTTGACGTAAAACAGTAAAAGACTTAAAGTTAAGTTCTGAATGAACCCATGAGTGTTAACAAATGGAGGCAGGAAGAAGGACTTTAAACCAGCTTTTATTAATAATTACTGCAGAGACGGGGTTTGGGGCTGGGTCTGTGGGACTGTTTCTGGGGTGTGAGTGTGAGAGAAGAACAGGAGAAACAGGAGAATGCAGAAGACAAAAGGGAGTATGTATGTATGTTTATTGTGTCATTTTGTATCTTGTGCAGGATACATGTATGGTTCTCAGTCAATCTACAGGAGGGAAATCCATTCAGCAGTGACACAATTCCCTGCTTTAAAGTCCTTCTTCCTGCTCCATTTATTAATGCTCCAGCTCCAGCAGGGGACCCCAAGTGTGGAGATCTAATCTCTCCACCTGGTCCTGGGTCTTCCCCGAGGTCTCCTCCCAGCTGGACGTGCCTGGAACACCTCCCTAGGGAGGCGCCCAGGGTTCATCCTTACCAGATGATCCTGAACCACCTCAACTGGCTCCTTTCAACGCAAAGGAGCAGCGGCTCTACTCCGAGTTCCTCACAGATGCTGAACTTCTCCCCCTCTCTCTAAGGGAGACTCCAGCCCCCCTCCTGAGAAAACCCTTTTTGGCCGCTTGTACCCGCGACCTCATTCTTTCGGTCATGAAGAAATGTAATTATACCATGAAAAAGTTACATGACGTTTTTTAAAGAATTATAATATAGCCCACGTCTTAATTTAAGTCTTTTGTATTTATATTTTTGCCTATGCCTCTGTATCTTATTAAGTATCTAAGTACTCTTATGTCATGTCATTAAAATTTGAAGTGTATTGTTTATGGAAAAGACACACATTCCTATCTTTGTCAAGCACGATGCCATACTGTCGTGTATGTTGTTTTATGTTTAGACCAGGGGTGTCAACCTCAGGCCCGAGGGCCAAATCTGGCCCTCGGTGTAGTTATATTTGGCCCGCAAGATCATATCAAGGTTCTCTGAGAGCTGGCCCACGAGTATAAAGCACATCCACGTCTACTTTTCTGTTAACAAACATGAGAATCCATGCTCCCAGTCTCTGCAGACACACTTAACCCACCCCTCCCCAAAAACGACCAAAAGAAAGATGGAGAACAGGATCTTTCAGAAGCGTTGGGAGGCAGATGATCTGTGTCTGAAGGAAAAGATGACAAAACGACCAAAAACAGATGAAAACACCACAAAAAGATGACAAAACGACCAAAAACAGATGAAAACACCACAAAAACATGACAAAATGACTAAAAACAGATGAAAACACCACAAAAACATGACAAAATGACTAAAAACAGATGAAAACACCACAAAAAGATGACAAAAGAAAGATGGAGGACAGGAGCTTTCAGCAGATGATCTGTGTCTGAAGGTAAAGAGCTGTTTGTCACCGTGGCTGTAACCAAAGAATCAAACAGAAGAAACACCACGACAAGAACAAGGAGCTGCACTGGAAAGGTTCAACGTTACACATCTGGAGAGAAGAGAAAACATGCACATTTCAGTCTTTTTTACTTTTATTTTGTTTAGTTAATATTGAGTTTGGCCCTCAACTTTGTCCCAGTTTTCAAATTTGGCCCACTGTTTAGACTATATTTGTTAAAATGTGCAAATAAAGGAAAGAAACAAAAAATGTGTTACACATGTTGACCACACTGTGACGCCCAAACGGAAGAGGGCGGTAGTGCTCACGGTACTTCCGCGTCTGCGCCTTTTATAAAAAGCGAAGAAGAAGAAAGCTAGTCTCGTCACCGCGCAGTCGAAGAAGAGCTACAGTTAGGCGGAAACATGGCTTCCCCTGCCGGCTGTGAGCATTATGTGCGCAGCTGCTTATTGAAAGTGAGTTAACTCTTTAAAATGTGTTGTTTATATTTGCTCTTAGGTGAATAGCGGAGGCACACCGGGGTTAAATATGTCTCCCTGCGCGACTGTAGCGGTGTTAGCAACCGCGCACAGCTAGCATTTACCTTAAGCGCTAACAGCACAGCAACTGTACCGTTGGGACTTATGGTTACGACATGTTAGTTAAAGTTAGGCTCCTGAACGTGTCTTAAATGTTAGCTGCACAACATCAGGGGGTGGTTAAGGCCTTAGAGTTTACTGAATATGTCATTGCTCAGCCTATCACTCACTGTGTCATACGTTTGGGTTATTTATGACCTGCACTGGAGATTAAAATGAGAGAACAAAGCATTAATCAAGTATTAATGCTTATTCTGAAATACTGTTATTTTTCTTTTACTGTTCAGAGTTTGATAGGATATCCGCTGGGGCTATACCACTGCTGTGCTAGCATGTTTATGGATGCTTTTAATGGATCATAATATCTGCAAAAGCACAGCAATGTTGTAGTCATATTTACTCATATGTATTTCATATTTAGTCAATACATGAAACAAACTCGCTAACTTATACCGACTACTACTACATCACTACTTGGCAATTTAAACAAAACATGTATGGACGCTTTTATGGGACAATATTATCTGCAAAAGCACAGCAATGTTGTAGTCATGTTTATTCATATGTATTTCATATTTGACCAATAAATGAAACTAACTAACCTTCTTATATCAGCCAGCCGATGTATCGGTCTGTCACTACTTTGCTATTTAAAAAAACATGTATGGAAGCTTTTATGGGACGATATTATCTGTGAAAGCACAGCAATGTTGTAAATCCAGAGAAAACAATTCACACGTATTTGATTATACACAAATATGTATTTATTCACTTGCAAATATATATTATTAACTTGTTCTGAATATACGTAGTCATATTAAAGCATGTACGGACTCATGTCTACATGTGAAACCGCGTTTGCATATTTGTGGATCGCCTCCTGTGAGCTTATGAGCAACATAACATTTGTGGCTTCTTTTTTATTTAGTTGCATAATTTTTCCAATAATTTGCACCTCACATTTGTGTGATCAGCGATGGTATAATGTAGACAAAATTATGCAAATAGATAAAAATAGAAGCCAACCTGGTTTCAATGTAGAAATGGGTCCGTAAATGCTTAAATATGACTACTTATTTTCATAATAAGTAGTCATATTTGCAAGTGAAGAAATGCATATTTGTGGATTGTCAAATATGTGTGAATGGTACTCTGTGGATTGAACATTGCTGTGCTTTTACAGATAATATAATTGTGTCAGAAGATTTTCTAGCAGTCCACAAACTGTGAAAGAGACTGGAGACCGATCGGGACGCAGATCAAACCAGAGCAGTTTGAGAAGCTAGTGATGTCCTGTGGGCGCAGATGAGCTGAAGTCATTCAAAGCTGTGGCCTCTACACTTCCTGTTCATGTTTGAATCCTAGAGATCCTATAATACTTTGTCCTTTATTGTTGATCTCCAGTGTACACGCACAGAAAAAAAAGGGTTTCTTTTCAGCCAGATATGCTTCAATGTTGAGGCTGAGATAAAGTGTAAGCCGAACCTGTGATGGACATGTTCATCAGACCTGTTCTGTGTGATCACTTGTTTGCAGGCACCTTGCTGTGGTAAACTGTATGTTTGTCGGCTGTGCCACGATGCGGAGGAGAACCACCAGATGGATCGGTTCAAAGTCAGAGAGGTGCAGTGCTCCGAGTGCCAAACAGTGCAGCAGGTAAGTGAGAAGAGCGATTGCAGCACTCACCTCCAGTGTCAGCTGTAGCAGGACCACTCTGATCTTAAATTTGTGTATGTAATGATTGACTCGCATCAAGTAAAACAACAGTACAAATGAAGATATCCCTCTCTTAGGCACAGCAGACTTGCCAACAGTGTCATCTGCAGTTTGGGGAGTATTACTGTGACATTTGTCATTTGTTCGACAAGGATAAGAAGCAATACCACTGTCAGCCCTGTGGAATATGCAGGTAAGCAGTAGAAGTCTTTATGCGTCGTTAAATACTTGTCACGTATTTTTATGATTTGAGCACATCAGTGATATGGATATCATCAGCTGCCCTTATTGTCATTGTACAAGTATTTGGGCAAAGTCGACTTACTGAAGGTGAAAACCTTCTTAAAGTTGGATCATAACTGACATTTCTTGCTTTCGTAACACAAGTTAACTGTAAAAAAACAAACTCTTAGTGTTTGTGATGTTTGTTTTATTGTCTGGGTATAAGATTTCAATGTTTCTTAGTGAAGGAATCTCCCGTGCAGTGAGTTACAGGGGCTCAGTATGCGTTATTACTGCATCACATTAATAGAAAAACAAGGGGTAGAAGATGGTGGCTCTTAGTTGTTGTAGGTGATCCTGAAGAGACGGGATTTTGAGGGGAGTGTTTTTGAGTTCCGAATGGCGAGGGACAGGGAGCTCCAGAGGGTAGGGGCGGCAATAGCGAAGGCTCAGTCTCCCAGGGTGCGATACTGGGTTTTGGTGATGGGGGTCAGAAGGTTGGCGTCAGAAGAGCTGAGGTGGCGAGTGGGGGAGTGGTGAAGGAAGGGGATCAGTCAATCAGGTATGAGGGTGCGAGGCTGTTTAGGGCTTTGTAGGTGGTGAGGAGGATCTTGAAGTGGATACTAGTTGTATGGGAAGCCAGTGAAGTTGACGGAGGATGGGAGTGATGTGTGCTCTAGAGGGGGGGAGTGAGCGAGCAATCGGCAAACACAGCATTGCAAACATCCCCACAGCCTCGATGTGAACACATTAATAATTCAGTGGCTGTTTTTCTTATCTGCCGTACTGCTGTATATGTTGAGATCACATGTTGACCATTCATGCAGTGCTTGTCATCTGCATCACTGACAGTGTTTTGACCTCTACAGGATCGGGCCCAGGGAGAAATATTTCCACTGTGAGAAGTGCAATCTGTGTTTAGCCCAGGATCTACGGGGAAACCACAAGGTGATTATTAGCCCGCACCTGACCATCGATTGTGTTTGATGAGCAAATGACCTCACTGCTGTTATTTACAGTGATCTTTTCTGTTTCAGTGCGTGGAAAACGTTTCCAGGCAGAACTGCCCAGTGTGTATGGAGGTAATGAAACGTATATAACATTAGGGGGCGGCAACGCAAAGAAAGCTGTGTTTTTATGCAGTTTGATGTGACTTTCTTTTGTGTGTACAGGATATTCACACGTCCAGAATTGGAGCTCAGGTTCTTCCATGTGGCCACCTTTTACACAAGTATGATTCCTTTTTCTCTAAATACTCGTAGTTCAGTGTTGTGGGATTGGATTGTGCATGTTTTGCTATTTGTATTACTCTATATAGTACATTAACAAAATAATCATAGTATCTGTAAAACAAGACAATTGAAAAAAAATGCTAAAATATTCTTGATGATGTAGATGTTAGATGTCCAAATATGTGTTAAAGTGATTTAATAATGATTTTTCAAGATACATTGTGACATAAAGGTTTGTTCACTTTCTCTGCAGGACCTGCTTTAACGACATGGTCAGAACAGGGTATGTCTAATAAGTCATTTTTTCTGGTGATTGTTGAGTTGAGTCAAATATGGTCTCGTTGTTCTAGGTCAGGGGTGGGCAATTCCGGTCCTGGAGAGCCACTGTCCTGCATGTTTTAGGTTTCTCTCTGCTCTAACACACCTGAGTCTAACAATGATCAAACTGGGACGAGCATCAGCTGCTTGATAACGAGCAAAGCATTATAATCAGGTGTGTTAGAGCAGAGAGACACCTAAAACATGCAGGACAGTGGCTCTCCAGGACCGGGATTGCCCACCCCTGTTCTAGGTTAACGTTTTCTTAGTGTAACATTTCTGGTTTGTGTGTTTTAATGCAAAAAGGCTGCAGCCGGGGAATGTCACCACTGAGCAGCTGACGGAAAGGGAGATTGTTATTTTTTTAAATGATCAGGGGGAAAACTACATTTTCCTTTTGTTTTAGAGCGTACCGCTGCCCTCTGTGTATGCACTCTGCCTGGGACATGGAGGACCACTGGGATCAGATAGACAAAGAGATTGCCCAGTCACCAATGCCCACTGAATACCAGGGCGCTACTGTCAAAGTAAGACTTCAGTAATACAATATTCTAGTTAAGTGAAAAGAGACAGATTTGCTGATAGATTCTCATTTTCAAACACTACATGCCCAATTTTTTGCACTTCATTCAGTCCAGTTTGTACAATTCATTAAAGATGGGCCCCGGTGACTGTCGCTCTGTCTTTATATGTGATCCATTACTCGTGGTTTCTCTCACTATAGATTATATGTAACGACTGCCAAGCCCACTGCACGGTGCCTTTCCACGTGCTGGGGATGAAGTGCAGCGGCTGTGGCTCCTACAACACGGCACAGGACGGAGGACTCATCCAGCAGCATCAACCGCAGCAGCCAGAGCAGGACGCTGAGACGGAGGCAGAAACTGACACAGAGCCAGAGCAGCAAGATCAACCTCAGTCACCCACGCCACATTAAAACGGCAGCCAACTACACTGGGGGACATTTGGCCGGGGCACTTGAGTTAATTTAGGTTCATTTAAGCCCAACAGGAGACTGAGCCAGCATTTCTAGATTGCACACGCTACAAAAAAGATATTTTCTGTACCTGATTATCCTCTTCAGGACTAAAAACCTGTCCCAGATGAAGGCTATCACAGAACTTACACATTCACACCTACAGGAAATTAAGAGTTATAATCCATCTGATGCCCAGGAAGGTGTTGCTGGGAGGTGACAGTGGAACCACTGAGCCACTGTGTGGCAGCTTAACTATTACTGGTGGTAGAGGTTGTACATACAATTGTGGGTGTTTTCCGTTAAGTTCAGGGACTCTGCCATACGTCCTATTTAAATGCTCTCAGTTAGATACTGTGCGTCAGCTTCTCATGTGTACAGTACCTTATCTGCATGTGTCGGTCACAAATGGAAATTAAAACGAGCCTCATGCAGAAGTCCACATGATTAACAAAAAAGTAAGTCTGCGAGTCATCTGACGCACTGGCAGCATGGCACAGGGCCATATGCAAACCAGGTGCATAGAGTTAAAATACCATTCAGGGGTCGTGTTCACAAAACATCTTAAGGCTGAGAGTAGGTCCTAACTTTCTGATTTAGGAGTAGCTATGAAAAATAAGGTGCGTTTCACTGCTAATTTAGGACTCCTAACTTTAAAGATAAGTGTAATTCACAAAGCATTTTAGGCTAAAAGTAGCTCCTAAATCTATTAAAAAGTAGGAGTCCACTCGAGGACTCCTAAGTCACTCAGAGTAAATCAGGAAGGACCTAACGCGGCTGCTGCAGTCAGCGTTTTGGAGAGATGAAATGATGGTGAGCTTTTAAAAAGGTATCGCCTGAATGGAGATGGCATCACAACAACCAATAAAAACCACCCATTATCACCAGAGATCAAAGTTGTTACAACTCTCCGCTGTTTGACCTCGGGAGAAATTCAGCTGTGCAGCTCAGACGATCTTGGCATGTCTCAGCTGACGGTCTGGAGGGTTTCGCATGAATGTCCTATCCAGACCTATCCTTTGTCCCGCTGACTCTGCATTTCAAACACAAGAACCTTTTTCTACTTCAACAGTACTGATAAAGTCACTGCAAAGACATATTTTTGTACCCTTTTGTTAAGAAAGAAGAAACGGTTCATTCGCTTCCCCACTAAAGTGTTTCTATCATAAATTCACTCTTAGGGACTCGTTCCCTCTCAGCCAATCACTGTGGGCATAGAAGGGATGAACATGTCCGATAGCAACGAAGTCAGCCCCGTTCTCTAGTCTGAGTTTAGAAGTCCCTCCCACTCTTTAATAAAAGTTGGTCTCAGAGGTTTTGGGAATAAAGAAGTTTGAAGAAATGACTCTGAACTAAGAACTTTTAGCCCTCCTTAGGAGATCAGATGTTTTGTGGACACGGCCCCAGGAACCTACATTTCAAATGAATCAAGGAGTCTAGAAAGACTCACAGGGCATTTGTGCAGAAAATGTGTGTAATCTCCTCTTGCACCTGTGAGTTTTGCTGCTTTTGTTGCATAGACGTCCTGTCAGTCAAAGATTAAACGCATACAATCTTTCTCAATTGAACTTCTTGGTCCATATTTTAACTTCGTATGGATCCCACTCTTATTATTTAAATTATTTAAATCATATTATAGCCTGTCAAATTCTTGTTTAAAGTCACAATCTGGAATCCAAATGTAAACACAGGAATAACCCCATGAACAATATTCAAAACGCAGGTTTAGGACACGTCGTCACTCCCAAATTAACTGAGCGGCTTCTTTTATACCTATCATGTTATTTGACTGTCTACAGTTATGGTTATGTATTATCCGGGGTCGGGTCGTGGGGGCAGCGGCCTTAGCAGGGGACCCCAAACTTCCCTTTCCCGGGCCACATTAACCAGCTCTAACTGGGGGATCCTGAGGCGTTCCCAGGCCAGTGTGGAGATATAAGCTCTCCACCTGTTCCTGGGTCTTCCCCGAGGCCTCCTCCCAGCTGGACGTGCCTGGAACACCTCCCTAGGGAGAAATACTAAAAAATAATTTACAAAGTCAATTTAATTATGTTTGTGACTGTAGCTGAAATTTACATGGTCCAGAAAATGTGAAAAAGTAACCTGCTCGTTTACTAAAGCCAGCCAGGACGAAGACACAGGTTCTGTGGCGTTAGAGTCTCAGTGTTGCCGTTTTGTTATGATCAACTTATCTGACATGTTTCCACCTGCTACACATTCACATATTGAGTATCTTCTTCTTCTAACACACATACAGTACTGGGATTACTATGGCTGCTGTGACATAAGGCCCTTGATTGTGGTACCTTTTGTGTTTTGTGTCTTTGTCACCTGCAGGTTTAAAGTTCGGTTACCTCGACAACGACAGAAATACAAACTGCCAATAAACAACATTTTAAGAAACCGCTTTTACCCATTGACATGTGTTCTGGACCACAGATAAGTACATTTAATCACGCTACATCTTTTATTTTCAACTGTACATTGTATTTGTATGGCATTCATGTACATTAGCACCATTATAACACACATACTGCTGATGAAGGGGATGTTAAATGAAAAGAAAAGTGTGGTTGGGATATGGGACCGTCTCTGGGAGGATCACATGCTGTCTCCTCGAGGTGGATCGGGCTCCTGGGTCACAAACTGGAAAGTGAAACACACAGGAACACCAGTCTCAGTGTGTTCGAGGGGGATCTGTAGGGGTGGGGCTGTGGAGAATGGCAGAGATGTCTGTTTGCAGATGGGTGCAGGAAAGGGTGTAGTGGCCCCCAGGGGGAAGCGGTGGTATACGGTGGTGGAAGTGACTTGCGGTAAATTTGTGCTGCTAACACCTATGGTAGTATCAGTTCCTCCTGTGGTCCCCGGGTGCAGTGAGGCCTCTGCATGTGGTAGGACGTGCGCAGTGTTAATTGAGTCTTGTGCGGGACCAGAAGTGGGCGTGTCTTGAGAAACGTCCCTGCCCAGAGCAGTTTGTGAAGGATCATCTGGCATGAGCTGCAAAGCATCTGCGTCAGTGGAGTTTTGCGGGTCCTCAGGATGAGGCGGGGCTGAAGTGTCGAGGGCGGCCGGAGAGGGCGTTGCGTCTGCAGAGGGGAGTAGAGCTGCAGCGTCCGGGGGTCCAGTTTCCTCCACAGCATTGGGCGTGTCTGTCTCCGTCAGGTCTGGCTGCAGGGGCTCCTGTGAAGGCTCCACATGAGCGGCAGTCTCCTCCGATGAATTTGACTCGCTGGATGAATCCTCACCCTCACTTAGAAGGACCTGGTTTTATAGGAAGGCATGTTCTTATCATGTCATACATCCTTTCATATTGCTTTATGTTTGTAAGAGCAGAATATAGCTACTCACTGGTTTAGACAAAACCACAGTCACCATGAAGGCAGCACAAAGGGTCATCCTCACAGCTGCCATTGCTGTCATTCCTGTGTTCTCTGAAACAAATAAACAATAAGCACTACATCAGTAAGATTAGTGGAGGAACGCACTTTTAGCATTTATCCACTAAACTTCGGAGGGAAATTACTTTAATGTACTTTCATTTCCACTACATTTACATGATACTAGTTCGTTCTTTAGCAGGTTATTCTTCATCCAAAACATATGATCCAGTCATGATGTGACATATGTACATATTCACATGATATAGTGCAGTTGTTCTTGTTTTGTAATAATATAGTATGGAATAAATAAATATGAGTGACATGAGAATACAATAAGAATAAAAACATAAATCAAATATAAAAAAAGTAAAGCTAACAGAAAATAAATCAAACAGTAACTGTGACAGAGTGCAACATACATTGTGGTTAATTATTCATATTTATATTTATATTATTTATAAAGGAATAATTGTACTTTAAGCTCATTTTGTGAGATTACCAATTACAGCACAATTTTAAACGCAGGCCTTTTAAGTGTAATGGATATTTTTTTACACTTTAACGCTTCTTTTAAGACAGGATCTGAATTCCACCACTCAGACCAATAGAAATGTTACATTTTACACTAAAACATTAAAGAAATAACATATCTAACATAACATAAGCTACAGAAAACTAAAGTGAGACATTACAAAGAGTATTTAAGCTTCGTTATTTGGGCTAATGCAGCATTTCTGCTTCATACATACCTGGATATGTTGAGAGTCCTCTCGCTCCTGCACACCATAGGGACGCAGCAGCTACGCTCTGAAATGCCCGGACTCTGACAACAGCATTTGTTCGCCTTTGTTCTGCGTTGGACATCTTTTTATATGGCTGTTGATACGTGTGGGTGCAATAAACCAGTAATTCATCATCTGGGTGATGTCCTCAGCATCATCCACATCCTCACTAACAATTCAAACTGAACCATTAAACACCTCAGACGGTTAAATTAAAGGACGCCAAGAATTCGTAGATGAGAATAAGTGAACCAGAAGTGGATATTCACGAGCAGAGTAAACATGTGTTTAGTGGTTTCGGTGTTAACAATGGGAAGAATGCCACTCAGTATTTAAATACATGCATCCTCGGTAATGTCAATGAATATGGATGGATTTACTTTTCCTTCAATACTCAGTCGGCCAAAGTTTCCACGAATCCTATCGATTCTCTTACGGAGAAGAAAAGTTATGAAATAAAAACAAATATTGACTTCCACTACAACAACATAATGGGCAGCATGGTGATGTGTTGGTTAGCACTGTCGCCTCACAGCAAGAGGGTTCCTGGTTTGAATCCCTGCTGGGGCCCTTCTGTGTGGAGTTTGCATGTTGTCCCTGTGTCTGCGTGGGTTTTCTCCAGGTTCTCCGGTTTCCTCCCACAGTCCAAAGACGTGCAGGTGTTCGGTTCATTGATGACTCTAAATCACCCGTAGGTGTGAATGGTTGTCTGTCTCTGTTCGTCTCTATGTGTCCTGTGATAGACAGGCGTCCTGTCCAGGGTGGACCCCGCCTCACACCCAATGTCAGCTGGGATCGGCTTCAGCCCCATGGACCCCGACAGGGACAAGCGGTTGAAGATGAATAAAACTACCTAGCCTCTAGATTTACACCAGTTACATCCTGGTTAATCTACAACTATTCTCAATTTACAGTTAGTCTTCAAATGTACAAGCCAGGAATGTGAGTATCGGGGCAGTGACCCAACACAGGAGCTTTCAATGGGCAGACATCTAGAGAAGTAGAAGTATCAAGTTGAATAAAATGGTAATACTTTGTTTACTTCAAAACTGTCCTTAAAGTGCTAAATATTTAATTACATTTACCGCTGCAACAGCTTCCTCTGAGGCTGAGGCCAGTGAGGCACCGCCGTGCTTTAGGACAACTGCTAGCATCAGCAAGCTAGCATGCTCAGTATGATGGTGCTGATGTGGTGCAAGTGTGAGGTTTCAGGGCTGGACTGTAACTGTTGCCAGGTTGCTATTGGCAACCAATTGTTGGCCTGTTTAACAAAAACATAGGGACAGCAAAATGTTCACCCCAAAATAAACATTTAATATTTGTTGCATAAGTACTTAAATATTGCCTTTAGTCGGAACTGGGGAAATAATGATCTGCACATCAACGCTACATGTGGCACATTTTACGCACAGAGGCAGTTGTTTCAGAAGCAATGCCGAAGCAAATAAAGTTGTTCGACTTGTGATGAGAAGTTCCAGTAGCTCGTCAACATTGTAAATAACTGCATACTATCTTAATCAAAATATAGGATTACTGAAAATTGAACCCATCAGCATCCAAAAGCTGATGCGTTGCTACCAGAGCTGTACACACTTTTAAAAATGTGTTGAGCTATGCGTTTACCATGATGTTCGCTCACTCCGTTCAGCTTGTTAGCATGCTATACATTTGTTTACAACGAAACACCAAGGACAGCTGATGGTTATGGTCATTTTTCCACGTATGGTCAAACTAAAAGGTGTTCGACCAAGGCCATAATCACCTTTGTAACCGTGGGTGATCATTTGTAATGTATGGCTTGAGACAACCTGAAAGGTGAAACCATTTGTCTTAATTAAAAGCATCCCAATGTTCAAAACATTTGTAACTCTTACTTTGTCCGATAGCATGTGGTGATGGCAGCATTACCCACATCTGACAAGAACCTGGTCCACCTTGAGATCAGGACATAAGACCTGGACAAATCCCCAAAGGGTTTGTTTTTAAACGTAGACAACACTTATTCTGTCATGGTTTCCAATAAGGTGTCTGTTCTCACTCCAACCGGGGCCTGCCCCCTCTTTAATGAACAGACAGTACCGCGTTAGTGAGTGTACCTTGTGTCACAGACCTTAGACACTACCCACCATCTAAAGCTTCTGTTGATCAGTGAACAATATTGAAGCAGTGCTTTAACTCAGGCAACAAGCTGTTACGGCCTGTCACAGCTCAACACTTGTGGTGTAACTGACAGTAAACAATGCTAAAATAACTGAACAGGAAACAGTCGAAAAGGCAAACTGTTTATTTAAAACATTGCTTGCCCATGAATCAGCCTCAGTCCACAGAAGATACCGCTTCCTGCAAAGAAAAAAAAGAGAAGTCAGACCGCCACCCCACACAAATTGGGAACCTGCTAGTTTATGGATCTTTTGGGAGGTCCACCTCTGGTTTGTCTGTGTCTGCAGGGGCAGTTTGTGTACTTGGGGTGGTCTCCGCTTTGTTCTCCAGGTCAGTCATACTCGTTTCCTTCACGGCTTCTGGGTTGGCTCTCCTGCAGGAAGGAAATACAAAAGTGTAGGCAGTGCTGTATAATCAACTGTTGCTTTGTGGCAAACATTTAACCTCGTCTGCGCAGACACAATGCTCAATTGTAAGTCTCTTGATTCTTATTTGCTAAGGAAAGGGACACTTGATGCCATCTGTACATCTTTGGCTCAGTTTATTTCAGCCACACTAGCAGTGTAGCTCTGGACAGCTAGCTCAGCCGGTCCACTACTCTGATCCAGACTGAAACATCTCAACAGGACAGGAATTTTGCATTGGAAATGTTTACGCATGGAGCAAAAGAGGCAGAACTCCTTTGATTGGCTGAACCTACCAGCTATCATCTAAAGACGATTTAGCTTTTTAGCTACATTAACATGCAGATATGTTTCTCTATAATTAAGCAAAATGTCCTAACTGACTACAAACAATGACCCATGCACTCTTGGCTCAGATATACGTTAACACCAGTACCCCTACATACTGGCTGGTGCACCCAGATGCCAAACTGTTACACCGATAAGATCAGAGACCAAGGGCAGTCAGAGACACTAGCATGGCTGTAGACTTGTTTAATTATGTTTATGTCTTGCAGGGAAAGTTTAGATTTCAAGCTACAGACTAAATAAATTTAATGTTATCACAGGAAGGTTTCTTCTTAATTAGTAGTCAGACAAACCTTGTGTTGGCACTCTTCTTCCGTTTAACCACCACTGCCATCACAGCAATGACCACTACTCCTGCACAGAGCCCTGCAGCGCCGTAGATAATGGGACCCTGCATGGTCTTCAGAAGATGGTCTTCACAGGAGTCACCGCTGTAGGCCAGTGAGCACACGCACGCAGTGTCTCCGTTGGTCTCCACACACTGTCCATTGCCGCTGCAGCGTCTCTGGCTGCACTGCTGGGCGCCCAGGTTCCTGAGCTGGCCGTTCATATTCAGAGTGGTGTTCAGGCCAATGGCGTCTGAGAGAGGTGTTAGAGGGGACGGGTGAGGGGGAGAGGAGCTGCGGGGCTTGGTGGGCGCAGGGACCTTTGCTCCTGACCACTGCTTCAGACCGACACCTACGAAAAGCCAAAAACTCATGTTCAGTTTGTTTTGCGAAATGCAACCGTTACTGCTTTTTAAGAGGTGGTATAAGGACTCACAGTTCTCGTCTGAGTGGTCGGGGCAGTCAACACGCCCATTACAGAACTTCTCAACAGGCTGGCATGAGAGTTGATCTAGACAGGACCTGCTGCCACTGGGGCAGCGCTGCTCCGGGCTACAGTAGCCGGCTTTCACAAGGATGTGGTCATGGGCACACTTGCACGTCCGACCCCCTGGGGTGGCAAGACATAAGTGCTGGCAGTTGCCGTTGTTTTTTGTGCACTGGTTTGAACCTGTGAAAATGAGGTTAGTAGTGGACTGTCAGTCATCTGGAGTTCATGTTTAGCAGAAGATGACATTTACCATCTGTGTGCTCACATTCAGAAGACCCTCTACCCTCTCTCTTACTTACCAGTCTGACTGGCCTTGCTGAAGGCCTTCAAGCTGACCACTTCTGTGCCGACCTCAAACCACAACTTGTTTTGCTGCTGCCCATCGCTGAACCAAAGCCTGGTCTTGTCTGAAGGAAAGGGTCAACACAAAGAAATAAGATGTTTGCCTGATTTTGGGAGATCATTTGTCATGCAGGAATTGGGAATGTTGATAACATGGCATTAAGTGATGTGAGCCCTTACCACTGACAGTCATCCAGAGCAGTGTGTCATCACTCAGAGCCACAGCAGCCAGGCCATCACCAGCCTTCAACTCTTTGTATCCAGAACCATCAAGTTGGACAGAGCCGATGGTCCCCAAACCTGGGAAAGAATCCAAGCTGTTACTACTTTATTCCACATCACTTCCCTACTTTTTCCGACAATCTGTAAAGTTCTTACCTGTGTCAGCCCAGTAAATTGTTGCCCCATTACTGGAGAAGACCAGAGATGTGGGCTGGACAGCATCCTTCCACACCACACTCCGCCCGGCACCATCCATATTGGCGCACTCTACAGTAGCGACTGTACCTTTACCCGGCACGCCCAGGTTGGTGAAACACACTCTTCCACTGGGAGGGTGGAGGGCGATGGACTCCACTCTGCCAATACCTTCCTTTATGAGAACAGCCGTGTGTTCAGCCGTGATGGAGGTGACCTGCAGGCGGGGCTGTTTGTTGCTGCTCCAGTAGATGTTAAGCGTTACCCAGTCCAGGGCCATGGCAGTGATGGTGTTGCCCAGAAGTTTTAGAAGCTGGCCCAGAGAGGACAGGTCCGAGTCCTTCAGTTTGAAGGAGCTGAGTGAAGTTGTGCCGTCGTCTGTCAAGAACAGAGTGCGGTCGCGTAGGCTGTAGTCCATGATGGCTGCTTCATTGACGCTGGGCACCTGCAGGGCCAGGTGTTCAGGCCAGCCCTTCAGCTCTACGGCTGTGTGTCGGGACTTCAAGTAGATCTACGAGGGTATAGATGAGATTGATAACATTTAACAAAAAGTCCAACTCATTCATTTTAAAGTACAGTATATTCTGTTGGAGATGAAGTGTAACTATGCATTATAAAGAAAACCTGGGTGACAGTGGAGGGAGACAGCATCAGCAGGAACGCTGAATTGACCAGACTGGAGCAGGTCAGGCCGTCCTCAGTTAGTGAAAGACCAGAGGGACACTTGCACACAGCCTTTGGCCCTGGGGCCAGCACACACATGTGGGAACAGTGCAGCTTATCACAGGGGCTCTTAATGCCTGTCTGGAGCAGTGGGTGGATGACCTGCAAACGAGTAGCGAACAGGAAAGTCTCGTTTTTAATTACATCTAGCACATATATAATTCATTCAAACACCAGTGCTGCCATTTTTTACATCAGCCACCTCATGAATTTTATCTTTTTGAAAAACAGGTTGCAATGTTATAGCTGTGAACACTTCACATGGACAGAAGTGACAGGTTCTCCATTTGGCTACACGTTACCAGCACACATCCTTAATTCTGAACATTTTACTCACCTTCACAGCAAACGGTTGTCTGAGTCTTTTCAGGAGAACTTGGCGGTTCTTGCCAGAGATTTTGTGAGCAGCCATCACGACTCGCTTTGTGGAATCAGACCAGTAGAGCATGTTGTTAAACACTGCCAGGGAGAACGGGTTGGTGGTCTCTTTCATCTGTAGAATCTGAATGACATTTATTATTTAGGCATGAGACTTCAATGTCTTGCTGTTTCTACATGAATTGTCATCTATGCTCATGTCATTTTGGTTCAAAAAACAACCCTCCCATGAGGTGCCCTTTGTGGGGTCAGTTACAAAGGAGCACTCGTAAGCTTAGCGTTGAGTTGTAGTGTTTAAATGGTTTTGAGAGCCTGGGCTGGAGACATCCAAACACAAGGAAGAATTATATCCAAGCTTAAAACCAGAGAACGTCCCCCTTCCAAAATAGTTTACCCGAATGTCATCTCCATCCAGTGTTGCAGATCCAATTGCCCTCAGCCTCTGATCTGTCCAGTAGACTCTGTCAGAGATGGCGTCCACAGCCACACCGCCCGGCCAGCCCAGACTGGAGTTCACAACTGCCCTCCTCTCTGACCCGTCCATCCCAGCACGCTCTATCTTCACTACATTACCAATCTCTGTCCAGAACATCAGCCTGGTAGAAAAACGATCACACACTCAATACTGGTCTTCAGAGTATACAAACACAATGTACAATAGTTTGGAGAGTGAAGTAAAAAAAAGAAAACCACGCTGACCCTTTCTGTGGCAGCAGTGCCAGAGAGCGAGGCTGATCCAGGTCTTCATCCAGGATGACGCTGTGGTCCGTAGCCTTCACCTTGGCTGTTGTCAATCTGATGGCCACAATCTGACTCTTCACGCCATCAATCCAGTACATGTTCTTCCCGAGCCAGTCCACAGCAACAGAGTCCGCCCTCACGCCTGTGGAAACAAATGGGGTCACTTGTCTTGAGGTCTTCTTAAACAGAACAGTGAATACCTATTCCTCTGCATCAGTAATAATAAATGCAGATGTCAAGCCATCAACACTCCAACCACCACCGACCTTTAATCAGAGTTCCTGTGGTCTTCTGGTCCAGCGAGGACCATCTGATGCTCTCGGTGTCCAGACTGCCCCAATAGACCCTCTGCTCCCTCCAGTCGTAATCCAGGGAGAGGATGGCCGTCTGGGCAGAGGAGGACAACACGTCTAGGCTGCCACTGCGCAGCCGAAACAAGAAGAGGTCCGTTTGGATCGACGACAGCAGGAAGGGTTCACCTAAGGGCGGAGATCACCATTATGTCATTATGATCCGTTATTGAAATGGTGGTTGATCAACAATTTCGTGACCTTTTTAGGTCAGGTTACTGTGCAACCAGACCAACTGTCTGGCTTTTTGGACAGAGCCCAGAAGGCACTTTAAGTGAGTCAGTCAAATAGGCAAGAAATAGTCTAGTGCACAAAGGGCAGCTTCACAATTTTCCACTTTTTTGTACAAACAAGATATACACATTGTTTAGTTTTAGGTGGTGCGAGTAAGTGGATTTTTCCCCATCTTCTGACCGAGCCTGGTAAGCGGTCCCATATGATTACACCTCTGCTTGGGTTAAGGGTGGGCGAAGCTTTACGGTCACAAATCTACATCTACCAATAAAAATTATATATGTGGGTATACTTTGTCCCGCCTTAACAGGTGCAACAGAGCTAACATGAGACGCAGGAAGTTGGCAAGCAATCACAGCATACATCAAAGAATAATTAATCAAGCCCTACAGCACCCTCAAAGTGATCATTTGTACATCAGTTACCTCCTTTTACCTTGAATTTTTAAAGAAGAAGAAAACGTTCTTTGCATGCCTCAAAGAACTTCCTGTTTTGGCACTCTACTCACCATGGAGCCGTGTGAGAAGAATTCAAGGTAAGAGTGAGTAATGGTAATATACAAATGATAGTTTCCTGTATTCCTTTAAATGTTCTATGATGCATCCCCTTCAGTATTTGTTCCATTGCCCTCTAAAGGACATAGTGCCAAAGGACTTCACCGTTGATCTTGCAGTGGCGTCCGCCTGCCTCCATTACGTAGCCTGGGTGACATTCACATTGGTATGAGCCTTGAGTGTTGGTGCACAGCTGACCGCACACGCCTGGGCTCCGGCCTTCACACTCATCAATATCAGCACAGGTCAGCCCGTCCTCCATGAGCCTGAACCCTGCTGCACACTGACAACGCTACACAGCAAGAAGAAGAAGACGACTTAGCAGAGTACCACTTTAAGTCATGACCCTAAATACACACTTCATTCTTGATAAAGACTTATTTTGGTCTTCACGTTATTCTGCTATTCACAATTCACTTTTCCGTTCCAAGCCGCCGATTGGCAGGACGTACTTTGACATTGTTAATGTCAAACACAAAGTTGGCGATTCAGTCCTCACCGTTCCCTGTGGCGTGCTGTAGCAGTTCTGGGAACAGCGGCCGCTATCTGCCTCTGCACAGGTTATCTGGCAGCTGCCTCCCTCGTCCGAGCCATCTGCACAGTTGGTAATGCTGTTACACACCAGCGTTGGATCCAGGCACTCCTGGCTGCCACACTGGAACTGGTGAGGGAGGCATCTCAACACACCTGGTACAAACACACACATTAAATTGGCATCCAGCTGTTTTATGCACAGTCTTCATTTAAAGTGATCTTGCATTTGTGCTGATGTCCCTGAGATCCATCGAGCCTGGTGCATTATGTGATACATTTATGATGAATGTTTGTATACCCGGCTGCAGCCAAATTTCCCCTTGTGGGATCATGAAGTTTGACACAACATTATGTTTAAAATAGACTTTTACAAGTATTCAACTACATGTTTGAAAACCTTCTGAAAGTCAATGAATGTGAACAGTTAAAGAATGTTCTTATGGGTTTAATATTGGTCTTATCCTGAAATTTTTTTCCTTTGTTTCCACACTATTTTCATCACTCGAGACTACTTTTGGGGACTTTTTGACTTTAGATATACACACAAACTCAGACAGGAGAAGTGGGAATAAAGAGGGATTACATAGAACAATAAATCCCCAGCAAAATTCAAACTACAGATTTGCAGTTAGTTGGTCATGATGACGCCATAGATATAGAATGATAGAACGGACATTGTTTCTATAGTCATTTACTAGTACAAATGATTGTTAGTTCACACATCAGTGGTGGTGCCCTAAAGTATGACGTAGCTCAGAGCAGACGTCACTCTGGAGACTGGCTACGTTGATTTGAAGTCCTTTCAACTCTTTCCATTTCTATGGATGACACCACTTAAAATCAAGCAGTTTAATTTCTAGTCCCCAATGGGTAAACAACTCCACCCCCATGTTATACAACGTTGCCTACAACTACTCACATTCGGTCTCGTCGCTGCCATCGTCACAGTCCTTCATGCTGTCACACCTCCAGGCTGCGGGGATGCACTTGGTCTTGGATTTACACAACCACTGGAACTCACCACAGTCAGGTGGAGCCACGGGACAATCCTAAGAGGCAGTGCATTATTTTACTGTCATCTGAACCGGTACTTCACATTTCAAACTGTTTTGAAAATCAAGGAAACAGGGAGGCAACGTATGTGTTTAAACAACTAAGAGTGTCTGGCTGTAAACCATATCGAGCGTTTGCCTAACTGAAGTGTTAATGCAGGAACCCTGCCAGCTCCATGAGAGCTGTCCTGACCCTGACCTTTGACCTACAGAGACAAGACTTGTGTATACTACACTTGTTTTATTGTAATATGTGTGCAAAATAAGTAAATATGGTCCTATAAAATGGGTCCAAACACAGAATACTCTGTCTACTTTTGCCCAACAGACTTGTGGTGTTGCATTAGACAGCCACCTTCTCATCTGTGCCATCTTTGCAGTCCTGATCTCCGTCACAGATCCACTCCTGCACAATACACTCCTTGCTCTGGGGGCAGCGGTGTTTGGTGGTGCAGACCGGTGCATTGGTGCAGCTCTCCTCGTCTGAGCGGTCCCAGCAGTCCGGGTGACCATCACAGACCATGGTGGCTGACACACACTGGCCACTGGTGCATTTGAACTCAGTGGCACTGCAGCCCTCATCAACTGCAGGGGGGTGACAAGGCAAAGATGTCATCATTAAAAAGTGTCCTATACAAGCAGAGCTGACTAACACAGCATAGTTCATTAACTTGTACGGTGACACGTACCACAGGTTGCCTCGTCGCTGCCGTCCAAACAGTCCCTCTCCCCGTCACAGAGGAAGCTGTTGGGAATGCACCTGCTCTTGTCATCACATTGATGAGTGCAGCCCTCCATCTGCTTGGCACATCCCAGTTCGTCTGAGCGGTCCTGACACTGAGGCATACCGTCACACACCTGGCTCTGCTCTATGCACTTCTTCCCGTGTGCGCACTGGAACTGCTCTGTAGAGGACACATGGCTTAATCAGGACGCTGGCAGGTTGAATGGGCCTTCAGAGTGTGTATAGTGCGCCCAGATATCTGGGCTAATCTGTTGTACGTAATGCCATTTGTACACACATTCACTACCCATGAGTGATTTGCAATTAGTCACCTCAGACACTAGGTTTTGACCACTTTCAGGACAATACAGTTGCCAATGACCCTCACTTAATGCCAGTTTTACATGGTGTGAAGCCAAATTGATGACTCTCTGCACCAACGTCCTGTACTTTTAATGCATTTTGAAGAAAGGTATTTAATTCTGATGTGCTCAACATGCCACTAGAGGGCAGTGAAGTCTTCTCAACCCAACATACACGGGGTCAAACCCACAGAAGCCAGGCAGCAGATTACCCGCTTCACATGTCGTTGAGCACTCTTCCTCATCTGAACCGTCTCTGCAGTCTGCTTCTCCATCACACACGTGGCTGTAGAGGACACACTCTGTGCCGTCTTTGCAGGGTTTAGAGCCCAAAGAGCACTTGACAGGGGACGACGGGCCAGCAGGCACAGAAGCCATACGGGTCCCTTCTTCCTTCTCATCTCCGTCTTCCTCTGTTACCAAATTAAACAGGTTAACATTATGATACAAGACTTTGCAACTGTGAAATATGGATGTGACTCCCTGTGAGAGATCTTTATTCTCAAGTCATGTCAACCTACCACAGTTGGCCTCGTCTGTGCCGTCCAAACAGTCCCTCTCTCCATCACAGAGGAAGTTTGCAGGGAGGCAGCGGCTCTTGTCGTCACAGTGGTGAACGCACTCCTCACTCTGCTTCGTACACTGCATTTCATCTGAGCGGTCCTGACACTGAGGTATACCGTCACACACCTGCTCCTTGTCTATGCACTTATTCCTATGAGCACACTGGAACTGATCTGTTTGGGGGCACACATGCACTGGACATAAGACAAGTTATGGTTCTGACAAAACACAAGTTCACCATTTTCACCTGCGTTTGAATTACTGATACATTTGCTCAAACACCAGATAGCATGTTGACACTGAAACAGACTTTATAATGATGGCCTACACTCACAAATTGAGGTACACTTAACTAAAACTAATGCAGCCTAATATAACAATGTTGCAACAACAAAAGAGAGCATCCTACCTTTATGAAGGCTTAAGTTCAGTTTTTGTTTAATCTGTTGGTGTGGATTCAACTGTATAATGACTTGAGGCTACAGTTGTTGGTGCTGTTGAGGTGTACAGCAATAATACAAAGAGCCTACCCTCGATCATAGCGCAAAAACTAAAAATTAATGAAAGTAGGATTTATTGCAGGGCTGTTGTACAAGACTGCCTAGTTTTAGCTAAATCTAAACTAGAAACAGTGCGTTTTTGCCCTGTTTAATCTCAGAGGGTTTAACATTTTACACTGTGTTGGGAAAAAAAAGAGCATCCTACCTTCACGAAGGCTCAAGTTCAGTTTTTGGTTGAGGTGTGGATTCAATTGTATAACAACCTTAGGCTGCAGTTGAGGTGTACAGCATAATTCAAAGAGCCTACCCTCGATCATAGCGCAAAAACTGAAAAAAACTATGAAAGTAGGAGTTATTGCAAGGCCGTTTCATCTAAATCTAAACTGGAAACAGTGCGTTTTTGTCCTCTTTAATCTGACAGGGTTTAACATTTTACAGGACCGGCTACTTCACAACTCGTGTTCAGTTGATTTTCAGACATTTCAGACGAAGACATTTCAGACAAACACGTAAAAATTCTGAAAAAGGTCTGAAAAAAGGGAATAGGCAGAAGCTAAAGCTTATAACGCCTACCCTTTAAAATACTTAGGTAGCTGCTACACACAGGTCAAAAAGAAAATGCGTTTCCTCTGAAATCTCAGTTTTTAATGGAGGAACAAGTCACAAAGTTGGTTTGATGACTTTATCCATTGTGTAATGAAGAGTTTCATTCACCCTGGAGGATGGCAGAATCATCCAACATGAAAAACCCCAAGAATACACATCAGATTTGTACTCAATCACATGAATGTCCTTATTTGTTTTAATCAATATACAATGACATGCATTTGAGTCATTAGGCCAAACGATGGCCACACGTTTCAGTCATTCAGCAACACAAACCATGTGACTGAGTAGGTCAAAGCACACTCAAAGTAGAGAAAGTAGTGCCAAGTAGTGTGGTTTCCAGTCCAGTACCTTCATTACACCCTGTTTCACATTCCTCTTCATCTGAACCATCCTTGCAGTCAGGCTCTCCGTCACACACATGGTTGTAGAGGACACACTCAGAGCCATCTTTGCACAGTTTAGAGCCCAGGCCACACTTCAAAGGACTGCTTTCAGCTGAAACGACTGTTCGGGTCAAACAATGTCCAAAAGTTAAATCACAGCAGAGAACGCACACCTCACTGTGTTCCTGATCTGAGAAAGATCACTGGAGAAATAAGAACGTGTAAACTTCAACCAAGGTAGTTTCTGTAGATGTAAAAGCAGTTTTGCTACGACCAGCTCACCTTGCAGGGGTCCTAACAACTGCAATACGACTGCACAAAGGAGCAAAGCACCCATCGCTACAGATAAAATCAAATGGAACCAAAGCTGCCAGGATCTAGAGCGTCTCATTTTATAATGATACCAGGTGAGGCCACTGCGACCTAATTAAACACCTGAGGGAGGGGAGGGGCTACTGGTCCTTGCCATATTATCCTGAGCAGCTGCAGAGGTCCTTGCGTCAGACATGAATGTAAGTAAAAAACATTTAAACTCACACTGGACCTCCTCAAAAAGCAATAATAGTAACTTTATTTGTATAGCACCTTTAATAACAGCAGTTAACAAAGTGTTTTGACGTAGTGAAAATCTAAATACACACATAAATACAGTGTTTTTAAGTTAAAATCACAGGAAGGCAAGTTTATTATTAAAATAAGAAGTGATTTAAAAGAGGACAGTGAATCAGCTGTTGAGGTTCTTGCGTCAGACATAAATGTAAGTAAAACCATTTAAACTCAGACTGGACCTCCTCAAATAATAATAATAGTAACTTTATTTGTAGAGCACCTTTAAAAACAGCAGTTAACAAAGTGTTTTGACGTAGAAAAAATCCAAATACTCACATAAAAACAGTAAAAATAAAACAAATAATAATGATAAAGTCCAATGAGGTAGAACTTAAGCATAAATTACACATCATTGTGTAAAAGTGGACAAAGGACAAAGGAAATTATTATTATTATCTTGTTAGTTAATATAACTTGCTTGCAAAGAAAGAAGAATAATGAGATAAAAAGATTTATAAAAGTTAAAATCACAGGAAGGCAAGTTTATTATAAAAATAAGAAGTGATTTTAAAGAGGACACTGAATCAGCTGCAGAGGTTCTTGCGTCAGACATAAATGTAAGTAAAACCATTTAAACTCACACTGGACCTCCTCAAATAATAATAATAGTAACTTTATTTGTAGAGCACCTTTAAAAACAGCAGTTAACAAAGTGTTTTGACGTAGTGAAAATCCAAATACTCACATAAAAACAGTAAAAATAAAACAAATAATAATGATAAAGTCCAATGAGGTAGAACTTAAGCATAAATTACACATCATTGTGTAAAAGTGGACAAAGGACAAAGGAAATTATTATTATCTTGTTAGATAATTAATATAAGGTTGCAAATAAAGAATAATAATGAGATAAAAAGATTTTTAAAAGTTAAAATCACAGGAAGGCAAGTTTATAAAAAATAGTTTTAAGAAGTGATTTAAAAGAGGACACTGAATCAGAGACATAAACAGGGATAAAAGATAATTGTGACAGATTAATAAAATAAAAAAGTAATGAAAATGAACAATGAAAATGAAATTGAATTAAAAATATTAAAGTGGGAGCACAGATTTATAGTTTTGATAGTTATTAGCAGAAATCCACCTCCAGTTCTTTCATAAGAAGCACAAAAAATGGGTTTTACTTTGGCATTAATTAAAAAATATTATTTTTCAGATGGAGCATCAAGCCAATTTTTTTACTTTATTTGCATATTATATTATATCATATCTGTTATAAAAAATAGAACAATTGGTTTTGTACTCGACAACCAGAAGAATGTATATAAAAGGCACTTAATTCTCCTTTCAATAAACAAAATGATTTTAAATTATAATGTCATACATAACATAAGTAAGAGTACTAGATACACAATAAAATGAAAAGAAAAAAAAAAATAAATAATAAATAAGGCAAAAATTTGTACATACAAAGGAAATTAATTAAAAAGTGGGCTAAATTGTTAAATTTCTTTGGTATAAGTATATTTCTTATTATTAATAATTTAGATGGACTCGAAATAGTTTAATTTGGAAGGGAATCGAATTTGGAGACTTTAGTTTTATGGCTATGAAACTTAGTGAGTTGACAATCCACTGTATTATTTTTGTTTTGTTGAATTAAGTGATTGTACAGAATGTAACTCCAAGCTTACACGGACACTCCCAGAATAAATGCACAATAGTTTTATCTTTAATCTTACAAAACTCACATTTATTATCCCCATCTGCAAACCTTTATTCCTAACAGTTCAGTACATAAGGCTCTATCGACAACACAATAAGGTACAAACATGAATAAAGTAAACAGTGCAGTGGATAATAAAGTAAAGACATTTAAGGCTTTTAAGGCAGTTTAATTAGTGGAGAAAGGTTTTAAAAATGTTATATAATTGTTGTGCTTTAGTCCCATTCATCCATTTCCACATCTGCAAACTTTATTCAGAACACTTCAGTACACAATAAGGTACATAAATTAATAAATATAAATAAATAATAACATATATAATAAAGCACAAATATGTAAGGCTTTTAGGGCAGTTTAATCAGTGGAGAAGTGTTTAAAATGTTATATAATGTTTGTGCTTTAGTCCCATTCATCCATTTCCACATCTGCAAACTTTATTCAGAACAGTTCAGTACATAAGGCTCTATTGACAACACAACAAGGTACAAACATGAATAAATAAACAGTGCAGTACATAATAAAGTAAAGCTATTTAAGGATTTTAGGGCAGTTTAATTAGTGGAGAAGTGTTTAAAAATGTTATATAATGTTGTGCTTTAGTCCCATTCATACATTTCCACATCTGCAAACTTTATTTGTTTCAATAAGGTACATACATGAATAAATACAAATACAATAAATAAACAGTGCAGTGGATAATAAAGTAAATATATTTAAGGCTTTTAAGGCAGTTTAATTAGTGGGGAAGTGTTTAAAAATGTTATATAATGTTTGTGCTTTAGTCCCAGTCATCAATTTCCACATCTGCAAAACTTTATTCAGAACAGTTCAGTACACAATAAGGTGCATACATGAATAAATACATATAAAATAAAGTACACAGTTCAGTACATAATAAAATAAACACGTTTAAGCCTTTTTTTATTTAAACAAGGGGAAACAGTTTAATTAGTGGGGAAGTGTTTAAAAATCTTGTTTAATTTTTGTGCTTTAATTCCATTAATCAATTCCCACATCTGCAAACTTTATTGTTTCAATAAGTTACAAACATGAATAAATACAAATAAAGTAAAGTACACAGTGCAGTACATAATAAAGTACAAATATGTAAGGCTTTTAATGCAGTTTAATTAGTGGAGAAAGGTTTTAAAATGTTATATAATGTTTGTGCTTTAGTCCCATTCATACATTTCCACATCTGCAAAACTTTATTCAGAACACTTCAGTACACAATAAGATACATAAATTAATAAATACAAATAAATAATAACATATATAATTAAGTAAAGATATTTAAGGCTTTTAAGGCAGTTCAATCAGTGGGGAAGTGTTAAAAAATATTATTTAATTGTTGTGCTTTAGTCCCATTCATCCATTTCCACATTTGCAAACTTTATTCAGAACAGATCAGTACATAAGTACAACATATTGACAACACAACAAGGTACAAACATGAATAAATAAACAGTGCAGTGCATAATAAAGTAAAGATATTTAAGGCTTTTAAGGCAGTTTAATTAGTGGGGAATTGTTTAAAATGTTATATAATGTTTGTGCTTTAGTCCCATTCATCCATTTCCACATCTGCAAACTTTATTTGTTTATTTATTATTACAATGCAATAAGGTACATACATGAATAAATACAAATACAATAAAGTACAGTATATAAATGTTTGTGCTTTAGTCCCATTCATCCATTTCCACATCTGCAGACCCTGAACCAAACAGACCAATCAGCCTGTGCAGGGGCGGGACTAAGAGCCCGCACGTAGCCGTCTCCCTGTTGTGTTGTTCCGGTCTACCTAACCGAGCCAACGAGCCCCAGTAGCTCCGGTAGCAACTTGAGAGGAGCTGCACAAGCCTTGTCAAAAACTAGCTGCGGTACACACACAGTTCAGGCGTTTTTTAATGCCAACAAGGGGATAAGAGGACTGCGCACATCTTTAGCTCTAAAGGCGGATCTGTGGACTTATAAACTGGGGTAACTACTTAAAAGATTTTGCCTGTTTTCTCGACTTTGGAGCCTGTTTGCTGGGAGAGCCGGAGGTCCGTTAGCCAGCGGGAGCAGGGCTCTCTCCCCCTCAGTGTGGAAGAGTTCGTCCAAGATGCTAACTCATTTTGGAGCCGTGTTTGTATTTGAATAAAAGTCGCAAACGTGAATTAGCTGCGTTGGGGTGAGACATTACACTGTAATGAAATGTCTGAAGTGACATTTTGTGTTATTGTGGTAGTTAAAGCCCGGGTGAGCTGACGTTAGGGGGGAAAGTAGCGCGACCTGACTGTTGCGCACAGGATCACAACAAAAGGATTCATGATAACAAGCTGCAGCTAGCTTACTGCGGCTAGCTAACGTTAGCACACCTAGCTCCTCCGTGAAGCTGCTCACTTAGGTTAACTTTAGTTGTTCTCTTCTTGTATTCAACTTGGACTATTTCACCATGTTTCTGTTAAACACCCAGATAACGTTAGTGAACTTATTGTTGTGAAGTAGCCCCACCACCCTCCCCTACATGTAAGTTAGCAGCCGGCCTTCCGTTGGTGTTAGCACCGGGGGGGCCTGTCACTAAATACTCTCCTTGTTCGTGTTTATCAGATATCCCTTGTTGTGTTATTCATTATGTGCTTCAGTAGCCGGTCGTGATTGCTTCTGTGTGCTGAATGTGGCAGTGTGAGGCACACCTACCCCGTCTGATCACTTTACAAGTGTGCATGCTAGCTAGCTAGCCTGGATGTCCAGCAGTGTTTGTGACAAGCTAACGTCAAGTTGGACATCTCTGCTTGTTCAACTCACCTGATGCCTCACACAGGAGGTAGTTATGTAATGTTAGCGATGCTGCTGTCAAAGCAATCTTACTATATTATCTCCTATTGGAAGTTTCATTAAGTAAGTTAAACAGCTACAGGTATTTTTGGTGTTGTTGTTGTTGTTTTGATGAGGTAAGACGTGGTTGTCTCTCAGTGCCATGTTTTGTTTGTAATGCTGTACTTTGTGTGTGCCTTTTCTCCGCAGGTGTCCATCTCTTTTCCGTTTACCTTGCTAGCACTGGCTTCAATCCTGTGACTCTTTGGTCACGAGAGGGGCCCCCCGTCAGAGCAAGGGCCCAAACTGCAGCTCCAGGTCCCCTCTGTCTCTGTGTGAGAGCTTGCGTCGAGTCCTCTGGAGACTCCCGGCTTGCCCAGCTAAGATGTCCTCCATCTTGCCATTCACCCCTCCTGTGGTGAAGAGGCTGTTGGGCTGGAAGAAGTCGACCAGCGGCCCAGGCGGAGCGGGCGGCGGCGAGCAGAACGGGCAAGAGGAGAAGTGGTGCGAGAAGGCCGTGAAGAGCCTAGTGAAGAAGCTAAAGAAGACAGGCCAGCTCGATGAGCTGGAGAAAGCGATCACCACACAGAACTGCAACACCAAGTGTGTCACCATCCCCAGGTATACTGGCCAACACTCGATTGCTGCTCAAACTAGGGTCTGAGAAAAAAGCTGCCGCAGTTACACGTCTCTACACATTAGTGTAGTGCTTAGTCGAGACCTCTGTGTAATATAAAACCATGACACCTTGGGCTGGTGACAAAAGCTGATCTCTTTTCTTAATTTTGTTTTCAGTTTCCTGTGATTATTAGGAAACGATAGTGTCAGAGGGTTTGTTTTGGGATGCAGAATAGTAGAACATGAAATCGCTGTTTGTTTACAACCGTATTTACAGTTAGATAGTGTGTAGCACGCTCGTGGGGAGAGAGACATTAAAAGGGCGGGAGAAGATGTTCTCCTTATCAGCCAGCCAGCCTTGATGGCCCAGACTCACGTTCAGTGGGAACACCGTGTTAACAGATTCATTCGTCACTGATGTGCAGCCAAGTACCACGTCAGATGTTTGTATGTCTACAGATAGCCGGCTGGTTGTTATTGCCTGAGAATTGTTCTAGGCTGCACCGTTGTATGTTCGTAGCGATACAGTGTTTATCTGAATGAAATGATTTCTTGTAGAGGATATGGACATGAGAGAGGGTGGGTTACAAACACAAAATAATGCCAGATTGGGGCATTGCCACCAGCCATACTTCTGTTGCTACAATTTGACCGTAAATGGGGGCGCTTGTCTTCCCTGCTCGCCACTTTAGCAGGTACCCATTCAGCATTTTGATTGCTTATACTCTAAACACCTAGTTTCCTGCAGTGGAAATAGCTATTGAATTGAAACTGCAAGCTGCTGGTGGACACAAGTTGGTTTCCTGCCCTTTCATGAATCAGACAATTGCATTTTTGAATGGTGGTTGAGATCCCACCAAAGCATTTAAGCCGAGTACATGTCGTTGTGTATTTGTAGCATTTCACGTGTAGGATTTGTTATTGTCCTGTTTTTATTCAGAAGCGACTAGTCTCATTTGTCCTGTTTCCACGTCTTTAATTCCTTCTGTTTTGTCCGTTTATCTTGTGAATGTTGTGAGATTTTCTTTCCCAAGGTTGCCTCCTCTCTTTCTCCTCTCCTTTTGTGCCATTGTTTGTTTGAGTGTCTCCAGATAAGTTCTTACATAAACAACTGTAGCGAAAAGTTTCGAGTCTTTCTAAGTGTTTGATGCAATGCCGCTGCTCCTTGTCTCACTCATTGTGTGTGTTAGCAGAGTCCATGTTACGTTTCTTTTTCCTTTATTCTGTCAAAAAGGCTTCTCTTATTTAAAGTTCCCATCTTTCATTTCCACTGCTGAAAATGAATTTGATGTCATATTTTGCCATAACACTCTAATAAAAGAGGCCTTTTAATGTTGACATTACCCATACTGATATTTCTGAATGAGCCATGTCCCATGTTTATCATTTGTTTTTTGTTTTTGTTTTGTTGTTTTCTCTGTGCACAGCAATTGCTCTGAAATATGGGGACTGAGTACACCAAATACGATAGAACAGTGGGATACATCAGGCCTATACAGCTACCCTGACCAAACCAGGTGACTATCCTCAACTATTGTATGGTGTTGCGTACAACTTTGATGTGGGAGAGTTGTCATTACAATGTTGAAGGTGACGGACGTTGAGAGCATCTTTGTTTCTCGTTCTCGTATCCACTCAATCCAACCCATCTCCATTTCCTCCCCCCCTACCTGCCATATTATGTGTGACCCTCTCTCCCCCCTGTGTATTTTCTGCCCATCTCACCACCATCTCCTGTTTGCCGTTCATTCAGATCCCTGGATGGCCGCCTGCAGGTCTCCCACAGGAAGGGGCTTCCCCATGTTATCTACTGTCGTTTGTGGCGGTGGCCTGACCTCCACAGCCACCATGAGCTGCGCGCCATCGAGGCCTGTGAGTACGCCTTCCACCTAAAGAAGGATGAGGTCTGCATCAACCCCTACCACTACCAGAGGGTGGAGACCCCAGGTGAGAAGACGCTGTCCAATCTCTTTGCTTTCCTGTGTCTAATGTATTATTGTTGCATGATTGTTTAAATCTGTTGTCTCCCACTGAAACTTCGAAAGCTAAATGAAATACTTAGAAGCAGCATCTTTAACTAATTCTTCTTTGTAGAATTTTATTGAACTTCCCAGTAACCATAGTGTGTGATGCACAGCTTTTTTATTGGAGGAAACGCCTTTTTTAAAGTAATTTCGAGAAACGTGCTTGTTGAAATTTTTGCTATGCACTAAATATGAAGCATCCGGGGTGTTTTGCTTAGCATTAAGACTTTAACAGTCCAACAATTTGTCTACCGGCAACTTTAGACACTCATTCATTAACACAAAAAATTACAATTTGTGGTTTTATGGGAGGGGGACTACCTGGATTTGTGTGATCATCTTCAGGTTGCAAGGCAATTCCCTGCACCAAGAAGTAGTCCCGCAACCTAACCCCCTGTAAAAACACATATTGTAATTTTTTACACCTTGGGTTTTGTACAGATTAAACAAACAGAATCTAGTGTAGAGTTGCTGCCCCCATGACCCAACCCCAGATAAGCTGTTGAAGATGAGATGAGATGAATATAGTTATGTAATTGGTGAGCTTTAGATTTGCTGATGGGACATTTTTTAAATAGAATCTTTTGGTTTCTCGGTTTCCAGTCTTGACTACTGGCTGTAGCCTTAGACGGCATATAACAAACCTATATGACAGTGTCGACCTTTACATTTAACTCTCAACAAGAACGAAACAGCAGGAGCAGGGCTTTCAGTGTGGAAGAGCTCGTCCAAGACGCTAACTCATTTTGGTGCTGTGTCTGTATTTGAATAAAAGTCGAAGTGTGTCACGTCAGTCCATCATTAAAGTCTGCGGTTAACCAACAAGCCCTTAATCAGTTTAGATTGAATTTTCACTAGTGTGTTTTTTTTCTACAATAATGAAACATTCACTTTTTTGCATTAAAAGTGTCCAAAACCAGCTGCCAAACATGTAACTGATCTCATCTCTTCTGACACCTTTACCCAACACCGTAGTGCTGCCTCCCGTTCTCGTGCCAAGACACTCGGAAATCTTGCCAGAGCTGCCACCTCTGGACGACTACACTCATTCCATACCTGAGAACACAAACTTCCCCGCAGGAATCGAACCTCCAAACAACTATATACCAGGTGAGTCCATCTCTGCACTCGCTGGGAGTGACTGTATTTTGCTATGTACTGAAGGGTTACGTAATGTGACAGTGAAGAAACTGTAATTCTAGGCTTCTGTATGCAGTGTAGTGCATGTTATCTAGCTTGTACGTGCTTAAATGTACAGTTGTCTCTGCTTTTTAGTCATACTGATGTTGTATTAATCAAAGAGAAGCTTGTGATTCTTCATATTCTGGGTTTAGCTGTAAAGGTCCTCTGCTTTAACTATTGACATCGCTTCCAGAAAAAAAATTATATTACTAAAACATACGTAGGTTAAACAGCCGTATTAAATTATGATAATGTGCATCACAGCTCATTGTCTTCTCCCCTCATCATTTAACAGAAACGCCTCCACCGGGCTACATCAGTGAGGATGGGGAGGCCAGCGATCAACAGATGAATCAAAGTATGGACACAGGTACCCTAGACTAGCAACTCCTTCTCCTTTCCCCTGTGAGTCTCCTTTCCCTGTGAGTCTCCCCCGCCTACAGGTTAAATGTGTGTGTTCATGGACTAAATCTGCTAAAGACGCATCAACAGTTGACTATATTCAGAGGAGAGGCTTTATCCGTAGCAGCCGTCTGAGCCTCAGAAGACCAGATCATCGTTTAGAGATTTGGAATGATGAACTGCAGATCGATTTTTATTTGATCAAAGTTCAGTTTTTCCCCAGTGACTCAGTACTTACCTTATGATCTCCCCTGCATTCGAAGCCAATCTTGCATCAAAGATTGATGACAATCCCAGAGAGGTTGCGTCTCTGTGAATTACCCAGTCCAAAGCTGATGTTAACATCCTATTAGGGAAATTGCACGATAGTCTCTTTTGAGTTTTTCAAGGGAAATAGATTTGGACAATTTAGGAAGTATGGTACGCGCTTTGTGTCCCATTGATGGAATCCACTTGTTTGTACCCTGTCACTTTGGCTGACTCTAGATTCTCGGCCTCAGGCCTTGTTTAGACAGGGACGATCTAGAAAGGAGACACAAAAGTGGTGTTGCGTTCACACTTTTTATTCTGCGTTTAGACGAGCGTCTTTGGGGAAATATCTGCGTGCGTACGGTGACGCAAAAGTGTGTGAAATTCGTTGTAGTATGCACGTCAGGTGGCTACCACTTCTGTGTTTTAAAGCCCCAAAAACACCGTTGCATCTAAACTAAAGGCCCTTCTGATAAAATATTTTTTTGTTTTTACCCGAGAGCGTCCTCGGTTTCATTGCATCTTAGCTCTTTGTTCAATCAAAGTGAGTAATACTTATATACAAACTGTATATTCAACAAAGAAAGATGCAGGTTGTACAGACGAGGCTTTTGTTACGGCCACAGTAACCCACTCTAATGCAGATTGATCATGTTTACGGTGTCATTATGGCATGGCTTTCATCATAAGCCTTAGATCTCCTCCACCTGGTACCCATGTCCTGGCCTCCTGTGAACCCATCCATATCAATGACTCCCTGTTGTCTTTGTTAGGTTCTCCAGCAGAGCTCTCCCCCAGCACTCTGTCTCCTGTCAATCACAGCATGGGTAAGAAAACAGTACAGAACAATTAAGCATACCGTGTATTCATACATCACAAGTTGGCACCTAGTTAGATTATACACACAGACATCTGCAGTGCCTTCATCATCCACATATGAACAGTGTTGTGTGAAAAAGTGATGGATGGAATAACTGACATTATCCTCTGATGTAGACCTGCAGCCGGTGACTTACTCCGAGCCGGCCTTCTGGTGCTCTATAGCCTATTACGAGCTGAACCAGCGCGTGGGGGAGACGTTCCACGCCTCTCAGCCCTCGCTGACAGTGGACGGGTTCACAGATCCGTCAAACTCCGAGCGCTTCTGCCTAGGCCTGCTGTCTAATGTCAACAGGAACGCCACTGTGGAGATGACCCGGAGGCACATAGGTATGGCACGGCCTCGGGTAGCTTTACAGCAGCTAATCATCATCAGTTTGTTTAAGCTGTGCCACTCATCTAGTCCTACATGTCGTTCCATCTTGTTCAATTCAGAGCTTGTGTTCTAGCATCTCTGTCTGTCTTTACAGGAAGAGGAGTTAGACTCTACTACATTGGAGGGGAGGTATTTGCTGAGTGCTTGAGTGATAGCGCCATCTTTGTCCAGAGTCCAAACTGCAACCAGCGGTATGGCTGGCATCCAGCAACAGTGTGTAAAATTCCTCCAGGTAAAATGCTGAAGATGTTACTTGTGTAGCAATTAGGGAAATGTGTAGAAACTGACAGTAGGTTTAAGGTACTTGTTGGAAAAAATCTAATTCTAGACTGGATAGCTTCTGCTCATGAATATATGTAAATAAGGATGATGCTACGAAGGCCATACCTACCCAGCAGACCCACCATACTGTGCCCTAAATCAAGGTTATGAAGGTATACACCATATTTGTGGCTGATAGCTGCTGTAGTCTGCCTGCATTCATACCGTCAAAGGATTGTAACAGACCAAGAGTCATGGGAAAACACTTTCTCACACCTATCACATCGTCCCCAGAAACCTCTCAAACCACCTCTGCCGTATTATCCACTCCTCTGCCACTGATTTGTACGCCAACTGTAACCCAACTGCCACCAGTTAGGGCCAACTACAGCCAATGATGCCGAACACACCACTAAATCTCTGGGCATTAATTAGCCACAGATGACAGGCTACTGCTAACCAAAGACCAAACATCACCTTGGTATGTCGAGGCCTGCGGAGACACCGGGATAACCCCACATTAAATGCTGACCTGTTTACTTCTTTCTTCCTTTTAGGTTGTAATCTAAAAATCTTCAATAATCAGGAGTTTGCCGCCCTGCTGGCTCAGTCTGTCAACCAGGGCTTTGAGGCGGTTTACCAGCTCACCAGGATGTGCACCATCCGCATGAGCTTCGTCAAAGGCTGGGGAGCAGAGTACAGGTGAGCACCGCCAACGACAGCCTAATGTATACATGCTACGTATTTATTCTGGTTTGATTGAGCTCAGTTTTAAACATTTGAGAAGCTTTCACTAATTTCCCTTTTTTGTAGAGGTCAGGGTTCGTACAGGTGCTTGATATCCTTACACGAATACATTCAACAAAGAAACCGGCCCTTACAACAATCAAAATCAAATCAAAACAGGAGGTAAAACTCAATTAAAATGATAAACAAACTTTGGCTTTCGGCTTAAAATTAGCAATCATCGGTTGAGAACTGTGTCTCGTCTGCGTCTTTCCAACCCGCCTTGTCCACACAGGCGCCGTTGTGGCCTACAGGACGCCGCTAGGTGGCTGCATTTACACTAAAAATAAACAGAAAATAAAAAACTGGCTCTAACACGTGCTAAAAGACTTTTCCAATACAGTGCTTAAAACAGCGACCCCTGTTGTATTCACGTAATTTCTTCGCTGCTAAACTTATTCTCCTCCGCTCCTCTGCTCGTCCTCTTCCCTCTCTCACGTTATTCAGTCTTTCCTTCAAACTCAGTGCCGACTAATTTGGAACGAAGACCCTCCTTGCACAGAGACGGACAGATCGAGAGCTCTTGTGACTACTGCAGAGTAATTTGTCCCGTCAATGAAAGCCAGTTGTAAACTTTTGCCACCAAGGACAGCAACCAGGTGTAGGCGTTAGCATTTTGTCCAGTGGGAAAGGGGCTCTTGTAGCCTGAAGCATCATAAGGCTACGTCAGCACAGCCATTAAAACGTGCGTCTGTCTTTGTTTTGCAGGCGGCAGACCGTCACGAGCACTCCTTGCTGGATCGAGCTGCACTTGAACGGCCCCCTGCAGTGGCTGGACAAGGTTCTGACCCAGATGGGCTCCCCGTCTGCGCGCTGCTCCAGTATGTCCTAAAACAGCTAAAGATACGCCCCCCAAAAAAACGCAGCCCATTACATGATCATTAAATTCTAAACTTGTGAGTCCTTTCATGAAAAAAATGGAAACAACCCCCCACAGAATGAATTGTTCTGTAACATCCTTCATAGTATTTGTGGCCCAGTTCCACATCCCTCTTTTAAACCTTACACACACACACACACACACACAAGAACAAACGCACCTACACTGTTGCACTCACACACACACACACACACACACACACACACACACACACATATTCAGTGAAAAAAGAAAAATTGGCACTTTGTTACCCATCTATGTCATGCACCTTGTTAAATTGCTTTCCCCCAAATCCTTAATATTAGATCTATTTGTGGTACAAATGAAATGTATATTGGTTTTTAGTCCAGGAAGTAGGGGAAATACCAAAAATATCTGTGAATAGTTTCTCAGTATTGAAGATCGCTTGTACGAGTAACACAAGCTTGAATGCAAAAATGATTTTTTGTTCGTTCCAGCCCGCCCCCAAAACCGTCGCTCCGAACCTAAAGTTTACTTTTCTCCGGGGAAACTCGGTCCCCGTCTTTAGTCAAGGGGGGAATCGGCTCGGTGAAGAGACAGACGATGGCCTTGGTGGCTGTTCTCCTCCCTGAAGGGAACGCCACGACGTGTTTATGAAATTTGAATTGACTTCGCCAGAATGGCCCTTTTTTTTTTTTGTAACTCGACGTGTGTCGTTATAAGACATGCTTCTTAACGGACGAATAGGAATGTTAGTTTAAAAAAAAGAAGTAATTCCAAAAAAACCAAACGAACTGCAAACTCGATCTGGATGTAGTTTAATTTCTTTGTCATTATATGGCAACCTACATGTCCTTGGTTTAGTTGATTCACATGCCCACTGAACAGGCCAGGCTCTGCGAGGTGTACTGGGCAGGGACCAGAGAACATCAGCTGTTGTTTAACGGCTCGTCGTTCTCTTTTTTGACTCGGCACCGGGAGCCCTGGCGCTCTCCGAGGGCGACGCTCTAAACGGCTCGCCGGGGAGAAATTGAAGGTATCAATGAATTCATTCTGTTTTTAGCCTATATCCCCGTTGTTTTGCTACTTTTTTGTATACTCATGTATTTTTATATATAAATATACTTAAAAATGTTCTCTGTCGTTCACTTTTTATTAAAGTAATATTTTCAAGACCACAGCTGTTTCTAAAGAGACGCGGAGGGAGGGCGTGGATCATTCCTTCGTTTTCACCCAAAAGGTTTAGTTTGACTTATTTTTCCAATCGCTTTTGTCTCGGTAAAAAACACAAAAACAAAAACACACCTCACTGCCCCACATGACGCGTAGCCTGTTTCTACCCTTTGTTTGTCCAAAGAAATCCGGTGCATTTAAAGTACACGACAACAACAACAGGTTCGTCTGAATCCCCCGAACCGACCGCAGGCATGTAAACCTTTCTAACGGCCATTCGTTCATTCACTCATCTCTTCACCCTTTCTTTGAAAAACACACGTGACCTCTTGTAGCCTTTCGGTGCTTCGTCAAAGGGGGGGTTAAGGTCAACCGGATACAATTGGCTTTTAAAAATGTTACAGAGACACGGGAGGAGCGCGGTTTTCCTCCCGTGTGAGAAGAAGAGCGAATGTGCCTGCACACTGGGACATTCTGTGTTAATGTGCGTGTTGTATTTGTTCTGTCTTTTAAAATACAGTATGTACAACGAGGCTTATTAGCTTGAACTCTGCCATTACTTTCATTACGTGGCTGTTGCGAGTTTAACACGTCCCCCCCCCCCCCCTCCCCCTCCTCTCCCCTCTTTTTGATGTAAATGTGTTTACCTTACGGCACTAGTGATTGTACTTTAAGTGCACCTAGTGAGGTTTGGATTTGGGGAACTGAACCGTGTGTCAGGGTCCAGTGTTACATTGTTTTTATCTTCGGCCTACAAACATATGAATGTGAAAAAATACATTACAAAAACTGACGTGGACCAGACGTACATATGCATAACAGTAGTACAGTATGTGTGTATTTAACAGTAATCTTTTTGCAAAGCAGTCAGTACAGTAGATGTCGCAGTTGTTTTACCAGTAGAGGGCGGTATTGATAGAGCAGTTCCTTTTTTTTTTTTTTTTTTGTTTCTGACCATAAGCTTCTCAGGCGTGTGGCATATTATGCAGACTTCATAAAACACTAATAAAGATTTTTATTCTCATGATTCTGTCTGTGGTGTGTGTTTCTTGGTTGGAGATATTTTTATTTTATTTATTTATTTATTTAGCACAATCTCAAAAAATACACAAATACTGACAAAGAATACAAATAACACACAGTGCAGGGAGAGGCAGAGCACCCAGTGGGCTTATTTGAAGCTAAATAATGTTAAAATGTCACAATAGATCGATAGATAGATAACTTTATTTATCCCCGAGGGGAAGTGAGGTCATCGTAGCAGCGGTACAAAACAATCAGAAATACTAAAAATAAGATAAAATATAAAATACAAAATATGAACAACAATAAAATAAAAGTATAGTATCACAGATAAACCCTATATTACAATGTGCTATGTGGATTTTGGATTGTGGATTTTTTTATATTAATATAATATTTAATATAAGGAAACACAAAATTAACATACAAAAAAATAAATGGACTCGTACTTATAAAGCGTCTTTCTAGTCTTCTGACTACTCAAGGTGCTTTCACAGTGTTTGTCACATTCACCCGTTCACACAGACATTCACACAGATGGCAGTGGACATCTACAGACCATTCACACCACATTTACACACCCATGCACAGCAAGGGGGGGGGGGGTATTCGGGGTTCAGTGTCTTGCCCAAGGTCACTTCGACATGTAGGAGAGATGGGGATCGAACCACCAATCTCTCAAATGGAGCGCGACACCATCCTCCACTGAGCCACAGTCGCTCCTAGACTACATGAAGTAATGTTAATAGTAACAAATTATATATAATAACATCAATATTAAAGCAAAGAAAGTGAGTATATAATATGTAAATGGACATCTATCCATCTATCTATCCATCCATCTATCTATCCATCCATCATCCATCTATACATCCATCTATCCATCCATCCATCCACCTCAACCAACTACAGATTTAATCACTGCTTACATGTTGATTCATCAGTGATAAAGGTCCAACAACAACAACAACAACAACAACAACAACAACATTACACTGACAGAGTCTATTCTGCATAACAAATGCTTTAAATGTTGATACACTTTTACTTATAAAACAGTGTTTTTAAAGTTTCATTGTTCTTTTTATTCAAAATACTAAATAAACACTCTGACTACTGTTGTTGTTAAGGTCCACAGCCTGAATTGAACAAGATTAACTGCATATTCTTCAGTCACAGGGCTCAACCAGAACCAGCTGTCGCACCGTTTGACCTTCCTCGGCCACCGTAGCTGCGTCAGAAGTAAATACAGCCTGTTAGCCTGCAGCTAGCTCCGTGTTAAGACAAAATGGCTTTTACTTTGTACTCTCTCATTCAAGCAGCAATCCTGTGTGTCAACGCTGTCGCTGTGTTACACGAAGAAAGATTTCTGACTAAAAGTAAGTGGAGAAAGTTACAAAAGTACGCGCGCGTAGATGTGACGGTTAAAAATGGGTTAGCTAATGCTAGCTTACTAGCCATGGTAGAAACTTATGCTAACTTACAGCCAGAAGAACTGTTAAACATCGGTTATTTACAGACTTTAAACCCCTTTAAACTGTTTTAAAGAGTCTAAATTAACAATGTTCTTCTTTGTGTATGTTCTGAGGGAATATACCCCAGCTGTTTTTACAAAATCATTTGTTTTGTTCAGTTAAAAGTATTTGACTTGGTGTTTAATGAGGCTAAATCCAATCCCAGCTTTTCTTGCAATCATAGGTTGAACAGTGTGTGTTTTTAATTGAATAACCTGTTTATAAGCTACACATACAGGTCGAAACAACAGCCTCTGATCCAGAATATCACCCATAATGCAAATGTAATGTGGTCTGTATGCCTATAGACTGACAGGGGGTGCATGTCACTGCCTTTAGTGCTGTGACAGTTTCAGACATATTTGCTATGTTTTCTTTTTATTTTAAAGTCTTTAATAGTGAAGCTGTGTGTCCATCCGCCTGTGTCTGACTGTGTTTTAACCACCACAGTCGGCTGGGGAGTGGACCAAAGTGTTGGAGGCTTTGGCGATGAACCAGGCGTCAAAGTGCAGATAATGAACCTTGTCCGCTCTGTGAGGACAGTGATGAGAGGTGGGTACACACACACACACACACACACACACACACACACAGACAAAACATTTCAATATTTAGCAAAGCTAAGTAGGAATTGTCCAATATGGTTTTTACTGGAGAGGTAGAGCGGGGTGTCATCCGCATAACAGTGAAAACTGATGTTGTAAATTGTATATTGCCGAGGGGAAGAAGGTAAATGATGAATAGGAGGGGCCCTAGGACAGAGCCCTGGAGCACACCTGAAGTGACGGGGGAAGGTTGGGATGTGAAGGATTTGAGTTGGATGAACTGAGCGTTGCCTTTTCGGACATGTTAAAATATTTTGTTGGTTATTTTGTGTTTTATTACTGGCAAAAAAAATGTTATTCTGATTTTGTTATGGTTTGTTTTTGTTTTTTTTCCTTTTCTTTACATTATTTCTATTGTTGTTGTTATTCCTTTCACATGTTGAAATGAAAAAAACTAAACTAAGGGCGCACTCACACTGGCCTTCCGCACCGCGCCCCGTGCTTTACGGTACTTGTCCCCCCTCCCTCTCCCCCTGCTGGCCAGGCCCGTCTGTACTCACACTACCTGGGCCTCGGCGAATGCTTCTTGCTGCCTATACGTCATCACGCCGTAACACGTCACACGCATTGATTGACGTCATCACGATGCGTCGCTTTTGTTTACAAATCTCTCCGTAGACCTCAGAGTTTTTGTGCGTCTTGTCGACTGTTTTTGAATATTTGCAATAACTTAATCCACCGCTTAGATGAAATAATTTAATCTTACTGCTCATTTCTGTCATATACAGTCATACATATTTTATCTTATATGCTTTCTCTACACTTGTCTGATTTCATTTTCTATGAATTTTATTTGACCTGTATTTATATCTCTACTTACTATATATATATATATATATATATATATATATATATATATTTAAATAAGAGTTTATTGCTTACCGTTTGTTTTACTTTCTGTATTTATTTTGTTTTACTTTCTGTACTAAGAGTTTATTGTTTATCTAATACTGTATTTGTTTATACCTCCCTTGTGTTTTTGTAAACTGCTGGAAATTCAATTTCCTTGCGGGAGTCATCCCAAAGGGATCAGTAAAGGGAGGTCTAAGTCTGACCGTGTCATTGTGTGTTGTTTGCTCTGCAGTGCCGTTGATCGCAGTGAACGCGGTCTGCATAGTGCTGCTGCTTCTGTTCGGATGAGGAGGAACGAGTGAAGACGAGCGAGGACGAGACAAACCGGTTCTGCTGTCAGGAAGAAAACCCCTCCCTCACCTCAAGAAGCCTTCTGCAGAAACAATGATCTCTTTGACTCACTGATATCAGCATTGATGTGAATATTAACGTTTAATATTCCACAGCAATGGGATGTTTGTTAGGACCTGTTTTCTACTGCGCAGTAATTCATGCAGCTATTTAAGTAATGTTAATTTCCCTCTTCTTTCGAACAGTACAATGAAATGCTGATCACTTAACACTTTAGATGCCTGCGATTAAAATGTGACAAAAAAACGCTTTTACATTTTTCTGAGAAATATAAAACTGTCACACGGAAGCAGACTGTAAAGTGTTTGTGATGCATACACTGGAAACATGTAAATGAACTCTTGTATATGTGCTATGGTTGATGAAATGCTTGAAAAGAAAGACTTTTTACGCAGTATGGGAAAGTCTGGAATTCAATTTGAGTAACTTCCAGGTCTGGATAAGTTTGGAAAAAAAGGTAAAAGAGTATTGAAATATGTTTGTGTTGTTTCAAGACTGTTATCGCACTTTCCAGAATAAAATATATTAATTTATACAAATCAAAACAAGTTTACTAACGCAACACAGCCGACCTGATGACGCCGTGCGACTGCCATTCTTAAATATTCATTGTTTTCCATTTGAAAACATGTAAATTCACTCTTGTGTTCGTGCTATGGTTGTTGAAATGCTCCAAAAGAAAGTTTTTTTAAAACTGAAAGTGTTTTGTTTGTAAAAGTCTGGAATTTAATTTGAGTAACTTCCAGGTTCGGGGAAGACCCAGGACCAGGTGGAGAGATTATATCTCCACACTGGCCTGGGAACGCCTCAGGATCCCCCAGTTAGAGCTGGTTAATGTGGCCCGGGAAAGGGAAGTTTGGGGTCCCCTGCTGGAGCTGCTGCCCCCGCGACCCGACCCCGGATAAGAGGCTGAAGATGAGATAAGATGAGATAACTTCCAGGTCTGGATAAGTTTGGAAAAAAGGTAAAAGAGTATAGAAAAATGTTTGTTTGTGTTGTTTCCAGACTGTTATCTCACTTTATAGAATAAAATATATTCATTTTTACAAATCAAAACAAGTTTACTAACGCAACACAGCCGACCTGAGATAAAGGGGTTCAACGCAGTTTAATTTTTAAAAACCAGATATTAACATAATAAGCATCAAACAGTTGGTATTCAGATGTTCAATGCCTAAAAAAAATCCTCTGATAACTCTGGGAATTTGAGTCTGGGAAAGTTTTGAAATGGCAAATGCGTGGGAACCCTTGTGTCCCTGCTCGCCTTCCGTACTTTCAGACCCGCCTCAGAGACGTCTCATGTGTTGTTTACGGTAAAGACTCGGTGTGCAGTGTTGTGCAGTGGCACGGATCCTAATGTCCTCTTTAAACCCACCGTGGTGCACTGTTGTGACACGTCTGCAGGTGTAATGGGGAGTGCGCAGAGTTGCACGGTCGCCTCTCTCTCCGTGTGCTGCGTGTATTTAGTGCATGTTCACATCTACAGCTCCTTTAAGTTGCTGCAAACCAATGTTCTCCACGACGACACACTCCCAAGTTTCCTCTATCTTTACATTAAATACGTGACCAAAGCTGCGACCCGGAGGACAGGCTGCCTGTACACAACAACAACAACAACAACAACAGCAACAGCGACAGCACAGAAGCCTGCCGTTGTTTACACGGTGCACGGGTGCAGGTGAGCATGGTTCACGCCCACTGAAGGTTTCTGATTAAGGATTAAGTCAGTTTAATATTTAACTTTCATTTGATATTCAGAATAAATACTATTATGCATTTAAACCAATGCATTTAATCATGTCAAAGCACATGTGCAACGTAAAGGCTAATATTCCTCATGTATCACAAGGCTTGTTTTTGAATCATATACATATTTTATGCTTTTTAATGATATTTTGCAAAGCTTAAATCTATTATTCTTCCTTGTCTTTTGACCTGCAGATGTCAAACCACTAATATTCCTCATGTATCACAAGGCTTGTGGTTTGAATAATGCTTATGTTAATACTTATTCAGGATTAAAGAAGCTTTATTTATCCCGAGGGAAATTATTGTGCAACAGTTTCAATACAAAGATGGGAAAGTGTTGGAGTAACAACCAAATACAGCGAAGAAGTGATGATATAAAGTCATGCAGTGATGATATAAAGTGATGCAGTGATGATATAAAGTCATGCAGTGATGATATAAAGTGATATAAAGTGATGCAGTGATGATATAAAGTCATGCAGTGATGATATAAAGTAGTGTAGTGATGATATAAAGTGATATAAAGTCATGTAGTGGTGATATAAAGTGATATAAAGTCATGCAGTGATGATATAAAGTGATATAAAGTAGTGTAGTGATGATATAAAGTGATATAAAGTAGTGTAGTGATGATATAAAGTGATATAAAGTCATGTAGTGGTGATATAAAGTGATATAAAGTAGTGTAGTGATGATATAAAGTGATATAAAGTGATGCAGTGATGATATAAAGTGATATAAAGTAGTGTAGTGATGATATAAAGTGATATAAAGTAGTGTAGTGATGATATAAAGTGATATAAAGTAGTGTAGTGGTGATATAAAGTGATATAAAGTGATGTAGTGATGATATAAAGTGATATAAAGTCATGTAGTGGTGATATAAAGTGATATAAAGTGATGTAGTGATGATATAAAGTGATGCAGTGATGATATAAAGTGATGCAGTGATGATATAAAGTAATATAAAGTGATGCAGTGATGATATAAAGTGATGCAGTGATGATATAAAGTGATATAAAGTGATGCAGTGATGATATAAAGTGATGCAGTGATGATCTAAAGTGATGCAGTGATGATATAAAGTGATATAAAGTGACATTCTCTCAGGACACAGTGTCTCCACTGTTTGTTACTCAACAACAGTGACTCAATGAAATGGTTTAAATGCATAATAGTTATTTATCCTGAATATCAAACTGACTTAATAGTGGTAGTTTTCTGAGTAGACTGCAGGACGTGCACATTCAGAGTCAGTGTGTTTGTCCCCCTGAGGCTGGAGACCCCCCTGTTGAGGAGGTTCTGCAGTGCTGCAGGCTACGGTTGGGATTATCCAGACACCGACTACAGAGACGTCCCCCTGTGCTTCCCAGAGGTCCTCTGCCGCAGACTGCTGCTCATGGTGCTCACAGACGAACACTTCAGGCTCAGCCCTGCAGGTAGGACACATATACCCGCCGTGTCTCTGTGAACAGGGGGTTGAGATTAAAGCTGATTGCTCCATCTTGTAGTTTCGCAGATGTCTCAGGGTCAGTATTATAAAGTTGAATGGCCCTCACTTTGGCGTGATGGACACTTGATTGTATTTGTTTTTAAAGCTCTCCCTGGTCTCTCACCATCCTTTATCACTTCTTTAGCATCTTTTAACGCAGGTCTTCATCGTACACACTCAAAGGACCGGCTCACACTGCAGCTTTCCTCTGTTAACACCATTCGTTCATCTTCAACCGCTTATCCCGGGGTCGGGGTCGCGCGGGGGCTGGAGCCGATCCCAGCTGACATCTGGCGTGAGGCGGGGTACACCCTGGACAGGACGCCAGTCTATCACAGGACACATAGAGACGAACAGAGACAGACAACCATTCACACCTACGGGTGATTTAGAGTCATCAATGAACCGAACACCTGCATGTTTTTGGACTGTGGGAAATCTTGCTTTCCTTCTCATGGAGCAGCTCTTTCGCTCTGACATCTCTCCAGTAGTTCATGGAAATAGGACCTGTTTGTGCATGTGTGCATATTTGAGGGTTTAAACAAACAAACAAAAGGTGAATTTCCCCTTGTGGGACTAATGCTTTCTTTCTTCTTACCGTGCACCTGCAACCTGGAACACTCTGCAAAACCACCTGAAACTTACCACACTCTTATCACTGGGACAATGGGTTCTCCGGTTTCCTCCCACAGTCCAAAGACGTGCAGGTGTTCGGTTCATTGATGACTCTAAATCACCCGTAGGTGTGAATGGTTGTCTGTCTCTGTTTGTCTCTATGTGTCCTGTGATAGACTGGCGTCCTGTCCAGGGTGGACCCCGCCTCACATCCGATGTCAGCTGGGATCGGCTCCAGCCCCCCAACTGCGACCCCGACAGGGACAAGCGGTTGAAGATGAATGAATGAACTACATCTTATTTGACTTCTTACTGCTCCTGTTTTACACTTGATATCTCTGTTTTCATTATGTGTCACTTTACTTTTCTCATATTTCAGATTTTCTTACGTATTTTTCAAATGTTTTGTGTTTTTATCTCGGCTTCATTGCAAATGAGGTTGCTCCTCGATATACTCCTGAGTTTAAATAAAGGTTATAAATAAATAAATAAATAATTAACACATGTTGAACACACTATATTAAGTATTCCCACTGCCTTGATGTCCATAAGTGCTCATAATCAAAGCTTAGATAATGCTGGTGATATTGATTGTGAATGACTTTTGCAGGTCTGGTTCGCACGCGTCAGAGTTTGAAAACCCTTCAGCCGGTTGATGAACTCAAGAAGGGTCCCTTCACGCTGCAGGCTCGAGTCCTGGAGTACCGGCAATGTGATACAGGGGTGGAGGTGGACATCTGTCTGTCTGCCACTTCCCGTAGCGGATGCCCGGTTTGGGAGAGCATCCTGACACTTCTGTCCAGAAACAAGCTCCACAGAGTCAGCAGTTGTTTTGCCAAGAATGAACCCGAGCGTGAGCGAAGATCTGGTGATTCCTGCACTTTGATTTCAGACTTTTCAAACAACACGAATGATTGTCCTGTTTAAAATGTCAGTGTCAGAGTCTATCTGTTCTGTTTCTGGTCGTAATGTCTTTTTAACAGGTCGACCGGACGAGCCCGAGTCAGAAAATATGAAGCAGGTAGAGCTCAGAGTTCCCAGGACAACCGGCCTGCAGTGTGTGTGGTTCTTCTCTGACTACTGCCCCCGTCGGCTCCTCTCTCTGCCCAGCAGGCTCTTTGGCTACAGGACGCAGACGGCACCGAGTCTCTGGATGCTGTCAGTGTGCCTGGCTGAAATAGAAAAGCACAAAGGTAAGAGATTTCTTGGGAAGACTAAACCGGTTGAAAGGTTGATGCAATGAAGTAATTTAACCCGGAGGCAGGTCATGAAAAAAATCCTATTAAAAGCGGAAGAAAAAAGGGAACATGGCCTTTTCATAACACCTTTTCGTTAGCTCACAGCGAGAGGGTTCCTGGTGCGAATCCCGGCTGGGGCCCTTCTGTGTGGAGTTTGCATGTTCTCCCCGTGTCTGCGTGGGTTTTCTCCGGGTTCTCCGGTTTCCTCCCACAGTCCAAAGACGTGCAGGTGTTCGGTTCATTGATGACTCTAAATCACCCGTAGGTGTGAATGGTTGTCTGTCTCTGTTCGTCTCTATGTGTCCTGTGATAGACTGGCGTCCTGTCCAGGGTGGACCACGCCTCACGCCCTATGAGAACTTGGATCGGCTCCAGTCCCCCCCCCCCCCCCGACAGGGACAAGCGGTTGAAGAGGAATGAATGTCCTTTTCATAGCCGACAATTTTTAATGTTTCTCTGTTTTATCCTTTTTCTGCTACGGCGAGTTTAAATGTCTGCTGTTGAAAAGTGTTTTGTGGTCAGACCTTCTCATCACTCTGTTGTTGTCATCAGGGGTTGGGGTCATCACCGCTCCCGTCAGTGTCGCTGCCCAGTTTGAGGAGCCTCTGTTGGTACCAGGCAGAGTTACCCTCAAGTTTTGGGAGACGACCAAAAACGGGGGTCAGTCTCCTGCCCGAGGCCTCAGCTTCCACCTGCAGCAACATGGAAGCAACATGTCTCACATGATGGGATTGATTTCTAGGTAATTGATTAACATACAAGGGTAAATGTTTATTTTTCTCAAAACAATAAATTTTGATATTGTACTCGTTCAGTTTTGTTCTGTTTCAATTTGGACAACTCACTGCAACCAGGTCGGTGCAGACAGTAAGCTAATCAACGCGGTGCTTCTCTGGTCTATGATCACGGCATGTGAACAGGGGGGGGAAGTGGACGGGCAGCTGAACCAGTGCGTGACACGGGTAACTAGTGAATGCAGACTGCTCTCAGATCAGTCTTCCCCAGACATCATCTGATGAATTGAGCTCTTGTTCGGTCACATTATGTTGAACAGTTATCATCCACCATGATTTCTGTAGCAGCCATTTGTTTCAAATCAAACTTCAAATCCTTTAATCATCATTCAGCAACAAAGTGGTTTCATCATCTCATCTCATCTTCATCCGCTTATCTGGGGTCGGGTCGCGGGGGCAGCAGCTTTAGCAGGGGACCCCAAACTTCCCTTTCCCGGGCCACATTAACCAGCTCTAACTGGGGGATCCTGAGGCGTTCCCAGGCCAGTGTGGAGATCTAATCTCTCCACCTGGTCCTGGGTCTTCCCCGAGGCCTCCTCCCAGCTGGACGTGCCTGGAACACCTCCCTAGGGAGGCGCACAGGGTTCATCCTTACCAGATGATCCTGAACCACCTCAACTGGCTCCTTTCAACGCAAAGGAGCAGCGGCTCTACTCCGAGTTCCTCATGGATGGCTGTTGCCTTGTAATTACAGTGGAGCCTCTAGGCTCAGTTTAACAACACACACACCTAGCATGATTGTAGTGTAATAAAATAGTATTATTTTATAACTACAATTTTGTAGAATACGCATTTTGCCAACATTTATGTACTGTTTGAGACATTTAAAAAATATATTTCAAATCTAAAATGTTTCAAACTAACACAACTATGAACTCAATATAATCTGGACGTCTAATCTAAACTCATTTTACAACCTTCTGTAGCCCGGGTTTGATGTCCGTTGACCTCTAAATCACCAAACAAAGGCATTTATTCTTTATGATTATGTTGCAGGATTATTATTATTTATTATTATAATAAAAAACTCACAACAGTTTGCATCATGGGAGAGGGAAAGGGTGGGGGAGGTTTCCAACGCAGACAGGCAGCCGGCCATGCAGCCGTCACCAACGCAGCTTGCGGACCCCGCCCGTCGCACTGGTGTGTAAAAGCGTCAAAGGCGTGGGCATTGAATTCAACTCAATTCTATTTATAGCCTAAAATTATATTGTCTTTATTCCATCCACATGTATCAGATAATCATACCCCAGTTATTTCACTGGTGTCTTTGTGTTCTCGTCAGATGTTTTTTAAAGGACCAGAGTTTTGCATTCATTTTGAATTGAAACATCTCTGATGCATTGAATGAGCAGGGCTTTGTGCTGTGGGTTTCATAGATCCACTGTACACGAGCACTTTGTCAGATGCCATATCTACCGGTTGACTTCAACTAATGCAGAACTCACCCCTACAGGGAATGGAGACTTTTTAAATATTTGATCCCTCCGTTATTCCTCTTTGCAGCTTTCATGTGTGTGCAGGTCTGTCCTCCTGTATTATTTATTGGAACACATTCAGTGCATGGGAGGGACTGTGAAGCCATGCATCCCTGCACCGATGCAACGTTTCATAGAGGAACCATGGAAAGGAATTGTGTTAATTAGTGAGCGTTAGAGCCAGGTTAGCTATTTACAGCATTTACGCTAAGCTGCTGGTACCGCCTTCTTGCTCACTGAGTTACAGCTTTACCCAAATGACAAAAAAAGGTCTTTTGCTTCCAGCTGAAAGTGTGTGCAACTGTAAATGTGATGATCACTCAGTGTGGGGGGGAAGAAATGACCAAATAAGCCCAAATAAGGGAGTGTGTGTGTGTGTGTGTGGGGGGGGGGGGGGGGGGGGCAGTGCTGGTGTGCATGCAATCGGTGGAGCATCCCGTGACTGCGTCCCTGCACACACTGTGAGCAGTTGTAGTTTGTAGGATGAGGGGAGGGGTGTGTGTGAAGAGTCTCTGTTAGACATCAAGGCGGAGGAGAAATCAGTTCCACCAGCTGTAACACAGATCAGAGGGACACACGCTGGGTCATCCCACCTCTGCCATGTGATTTTCATTACTGCAACTTTACTGGAAGAGTTCAGCTGCTGAAGGCTAAAGGTAAATGCATTTTAAAATACTTTAATCCAAGTCAAATGTAGATTTCTGTATCTGTGAGTGTGTTTGTTCTTGTTGTATCAGTGTGATTGAAACGTACTTTCCAGAGGTAAAAGAATGAGGAGGCGCTGCGATGACGCTTTAGATGTAGTTTATTGATGCAGTATGTAACATTGTGTGTGTTTTATGTATATGTATATATACAGTATATATTATATGTATATACATACTGATCAAGATGAGTATATATACTTCTTAATATAAATACAGATAAAAGGATTTAATTTGTGTTGTTTATGAGAGTTTGATCATTTAGTCTGTAGGTTTATTTTACTGTCATGTTTTGTGTGGGGTGGCTGGGGCTCAGATATAGAGCGGGTTGTCCTCCATTTGAGAGATCGGTAGTTCGATCCCGGGCTCTTCCTCTCTGAATGTCGAAGTGTGCAAGACACTGAACCCCAAATTGGTCCCTGTGCTGTGCATCGGTGTGTGAATGGTTAGATTAGATTAGATAGTATGTGTCCACTGCCGTCAGTGTGAATGGGTGAATGTGACAAGTGTGAAAGTGCCTTGAGTAGTCAGAAGACAAGAAAGGTGCTATATAAGACTATTTATCTTTTTTCTATTTTTTGTTTTACATGTTCCAAATAGGCGGCACGGTGGTGTAGTGGTTAGCACTGTCGCCTCACAGCGAGAAGGTTCCAGGTCTTTCTGTGTGGAGTTTGCATGTTCTCCCCGTGTCTGCGTGGGTTTCAAAGACACAATTCAAAGACATGTTCGGTTCATTGATGACTCTAAATCGCCCGTAGGTGTGAATGGTTGTCTGTCTCTGTTCGTCTCTATGTGTCCTGTGATAGACTGGCGTCCTGTCCAGGGTGGACCCCGCCTCACGCCCGATGTCAGCTGGGATCGGCTCCAGCCCCCCTGCGACCCCGACCCCGGGATAAGCGGTTGAAGATGAATGAATGAATGAATGTTCCAAATAAAATATGAACTAACTGATAGGTGTAGTAGGTGTTAGCTTTGTGGAGCTGTATCTCCATTCACCGTCACTGGTCATGAAAAGTCTACCCGTTTTCCAGTTTGGCCGTTTGTTAACGTCAGTGAAGGTCAGCGTGTTATGCATCCATAACACTTAATTACTGTGTTACTGTGGTAGAGGACACCAGCCTCCACGGAGAAATCGGGGAGTTCGGCCGTTGTCTCTTTAAGTGAAAGAGGCAGAGGATCAGTGAATCCTTTTCCACTTTACAGCCCAGCGGCGCACGACTGTTGATGGGAAAACAGACATTTTCTACAGAAGGAAGAGACACTTTTCAATTCGGCATACAGTTACACACAAATCAGAAGTAGTTCCTGTCTGTTATAGGGAAGGTTTGCGTTGCCACCGTACTCTACGGGGGAATTGTTGGGTCTATGTAAATCGTAAATATGTCATAGAGTGTGGTCTTTACCTAGTTTGTAAAGTGTCCTGAGATACCTTTTGTTATGATTTGGCACTTTAAATAAAATTGAATTGAATTGAATTGAATATAAAGCCGCACAGTTTAGTTGGTGTATAGGACACAAATGTTGCGTCACTACAAAACAAACTAAATCAAAATGCTTCAGCTCATGGTTGGCCGTATAGTCACCAGACTAAGGTGAATCTTGGGTCTTTCAGACAGGGTTCATTTAACATTATTGCGTAATTTCTCCTTGTGCTGCCAGTGTCCGTTCCCTCTGCCACAGTTAAAGCCGACGCCAACTTCCAATAGTCACTGCTGAGACACAAAAGCCGCCAACCATGTGCGAACTGAAGCAGTAATGCAGTGAGTGTGTTTAAATCCAATCTATTTTTCATCCAATGTTGCTCGGTAACCAGTGGAGCACGTTGACTCTCACTTGAACATGTACATCGCTGTTATTATTCATTTATAGAGTCCCGATTCTGTCATGCATATGAGTTAGTCAAGTGTAAGAAGGTCAGTCTGTTTAGCTCCTGTACAGAGCGGATTGCATTTGGCGTGTAGAGACGTAAAGTGGCATCGCTCCTCTTGACGAATCCTTTATTCTTTTTCTTTTTGTGTAAATATCGAACGTCTTAATGTAATGTATCTGCCACGTATGTTCTTTAAGTTGTGTAGCTGTGTGTGTATGTGCGTGCGTGTGTGCGTGCGCGTGTGTGTGTGTGTGTGTACTTGTTCAGCTGTCTCCATGAGGATGTTTAGAATTTTCCTAACAAAGTGAGGACATTTTTGGAAAGTGGGGACATTTTTGGCAGGTCCTCACTTTTTCAAAGGCTGGTTTCGGGGTTAAGACTTAAAGTGAAATTCTGCTATAAAATCATCCCAGGCTCTTTTTAGGCAAATACACTCATCAAATAAGGAGAAATCTGGGTCAGACGCTAACAGCTGCTATAGGCTAAATGCGGCTAACATAGATTAGCTCGAGGCGGCAAGTTAAACGCATCAAAACGTCTTTTTTAACCACTAACACTGCTCCACCAAATATCTGCAGTAGCATGAGAAGAGTCCTTACACGTTAACCGAAGCACCAACATCGTAGTTAGTGAACCCGGAGTTTATTAAAAAAGTGTTTTTTCAGACTTACGTACGGGCCCAGGTAGCAGCTCCTCTCATAGTTAAGTCCATTTAAGTCAGTTACCAAATACAATCCAAAAGAGAGGAGCCCATTGATGATTTATTCCAACATAATGTATGACATTGAGACGCCGATCGAGACGCTTAGGCAGAGGGATGACCGTGTCTGCCACAAACCATAACGTTAACGTATTTGGCCGGAATAAATCATCAATGAGCTTCTTCCTTTTGGATTGACTTTGGTTATCCACTTGAATGGACTTTAATAAACTCTGGGTTCTCTAACTACATTGTTGGTTCTTCGGTTAATGTGTATGGACTCTTCTCATGCTACTGCAGAGGTTTGGTGTTATCATGAGCAGTAATAGTGGGTAAAAAAAAGCCATTTTAATGCGTTCAACATGCTGCCCCAAGCTAATAAGTGTTAGCGACTGTTAGCATCTGTTCTGGATTTCTCCGTTACTAGTTCATACACAAAAAAATAAATTGTCTCGATGGCTTATTTGATGAGTGTATTTGCCAAAAAAGAGCCTGGGGTGATTTTACACCTAAATTTCACTTTTAAGGTTCTGAATTAAGTAATTAAAGGTAGAGGTTAGTGTAAGGGGCTAGGGAATGCATTGTGTTAATGTGTGTCCTCACAAAGATAGATGTGTGTGTGTGTGTGTGTGTGTGTGTGTGTGTGTGTGTGTGTGTGTGTGTGTGTGTGTGTGTGTGTGTGTGTGTGTGTGTGTGTGTGTGTGTGTGTGTGTGTGTGTGTGTGTGTGTGTGTGTGTGCGCGTGTGCGTGTGCGTGTGTGTGTGTGTGTCTTCCTTGGTTAGAGCACTTTAGAGGAATTCTGTCTCCTCCTTCAAAGAGCGGATCCTCGGGGAGTTTAAGTTATTTTTTGCTTCTTTTAAAAGTACCTATTTCATTTATTTATTCAAAGAGGCCGATACTAAATGACAGCTTGTTCTCTCTTGCTGTCCACTGCACTTACTATTACCTGCCCCAGTTTCTGTGTTGGTGAAAGATGTGCCTAGCATTAATGCTGCACAACGGTACCATGTCTACAAGATGGAGACACCTGGGTATCAGTGTGTGTTATTTGTCAAGGTTCATTAGAAATATACAGGTGACGGGTTAAAGAAGAAACCTGGTAGATTAGTGTTATATATAGGGCTTTAAATTGAATCACACAAAACAGAATTTAAACATTAACTTTTCAGAAATTCTCCTCTGTCACTGTAGCTGTGGTTGATGATTATGAAAATGATGTGAATCGTGGGCGACAACAGTCACCCAAAATTAACACAGTTTAACACCTACAGGAGATTTTAGGGCAATGTTTTAACCACCACGACCTTTAATTAAAATGACAGATGAGGGAACATGCAGTATGTTGAAGAATGTGTTCAACCCACTGGTAGAGGTCCAGTGGAAACAATGCCGGAGAGCACTGAAGCTGTTCTGGAAGTTCATGAGGCCACAACAATAAACGTGGTTTGCGGTAAAAAGGATTTGTGCCAGCCGTTCTATTCACTTCCTATAGTGGAGGCGGCAGTGCCCAAGGTTGCGGCAACGGCCAAGGAAGTAGTATTGCCTAATGTGACTGGCGGCTCAAGCAGTTGGGGGTTCGGTGCCTTGCTCAACAACACCTCGACAGTGCCCAGGAGATGAACTGGCACCTCTCCAGCCACCAATCCCTAACCAGCGACCCTCCGTTTCCCAGCCAAGTCACATATGGACTGGACTGAGCTACTGCCGACCCAAAAGCACTGCCGACGAGGATGGGATTCGAACCCACGCGTGCAGAGCACAATGGATTAGCAATCCATCGCCTTAACCACTCGGCCACCTCGTCCTGCGCAGGAGCAGTTTTGCTCAGATTTCAAATTTTGCCTGCAGACACAGGAGCAGCACAGGACGTCCTGTACAAACCTGCGATGACCAAGCTACCATCATTAAAGATTACGTTTCTTTTATTCACTGGACACAGATTTTTAGAAATGGCATCCCGCAAAACCAGTCATTGTACCATGTTGTATAGTTGAGGCGGTGCAGACGTTCCTCTTATTTTGTAGCAGAGGAGAATTTGTTTGTTTAGTCTGTGTAGAGGTTTGTCGTTCCCAGGTCCACATACCGTATAAGGCTACATCATCTCATCTCATCTCATCTCATCTCATCTTCAGCCTCTTATCCGGGGTCAAGTCGCGGGGGCAGCAGCTTTAGCAGGGGACCCCAAACTTCCCTTTCCCGGGCCACATTAACCAGCTCTAACTGGGGGATCCTGAGGCGTTCCCAGGCCAGTGTGGAGATATAATCTCTCCACCTGGTCCTGGGTCTTCCCTGAGGCCTCCTCCCAGCTGGACGTGCCTGGAACACCTCCCTAGGGAGGCGCCCAGGGGGCATCCTTACTAGATGCCTGAACAAGCCAACATGATATAATTAATTTTCTGAAAATTCAAGAACCAGATGGAAATGTATATTTTTCAGCCACACTAGCAGCGTAGCTTTATGGTTGGCAATATCGTCTGGTTGGTTGATTGGTCTACCACTTCAGTCCAGACTAAAATATCTCAACTGTCACAAGGGTTGCCGTGAAATCTGGTATATTATCACATGATGCAATCTTATTGTAGGGTAAAGACTCTAATGCAGGTCTTAAAATGCCAGATATACTATGTTGTTGCCAATCATTCTGACGGTTCTCAACAGTTATTGTAACAGTAAATGTTATTGAATGAAAAGCCGGAATGGGAAGTTTGGGGTCCCCTGCTAAAGCTGCTGTCCCCTGCTAAAGCTGCTGCCCCCGCGACCTGACCCGTCTTATCTTAAAGAGGCTGAAGATGAGAAAAAAATATTGTTGTCATTCAAAAACGTATTCACAAAGTGTTGTTATTGCATCTATTACATCTAAACTAATGAGAGCTGCAGGAGGAAGGCTGTATTTTCACATTAAAGCTTTTTTCTGCCTATTCCAGCTTTAACTCAAAGTGTCAGCCTACTTACGAGCTTTATCCTGAGATTTCTACCATACTGTATGGTCTTCCTCACTGATAAAACTAGTTATTGAATACATCTTTTTTTAACTACTATTTCCATGGTCAAGAATTAACTTCCAATTTTCTGTTTTAGGGAAAATACATGAAGAAGCAAGAGAAAGGCAACACTGCTGCCAGCATCCCCCTCTCTTTCCCACCAGGGAGCAGCAGTGTGCAGGTCTACCATGACTACCAGAGTGTGGCTTTTAAGATGTATCCCGGGAATGGTCACGCTATAGAAAATGGCTCTCACACCGGGAGAGACCAGATCAGCAGCCGAGATGGCACAGGGAAGATGTCCTCTGTTCAAGACCTCAGCTCTTACAGCCAGGACCAGAGGAACAGCATGAAAGACCAGAGTGTTGAGAGGACCCCCACGTGGATGATGGATTCAAGCAGTCAGGCCTATTCAGGGCCAGAGGACAACTCCACAGACCCACATGAGGCCCTGACAGAGACTTCAACTCTGACCTTCGTGGATGTCCACAACATGGAGGATTCAGCGGAAAACCACAGCCTCCACGGGATGGGCATGGTTTACCTCAAGGAGTTTGTGCTGATAGATGACGATGATGATGGAGACATGTCGCTGAGAGAGAAAACAGTGACAGACTTGTCCGTCATGGATGGAAGAGCTGCCGACCTGGTGTGTGGGAGGCTGTTGTCCACCTCCAGTGGCTCAGTGTCAGAGAGTAAGGAGGAAGCTCCAGCTCCTGAGGCACCTCCACCCGAGAACGCTGAGGCCACACGAGAAAAGAAACGCTGCTGTTTCTGCACAATTTTGTGACCAAGCAGCAGACAAGCGGCAGTTTCCAAGATCAGACTTTGTTACTTTTGTTTTTCTGAATTTTTCCTTTACTCAAATTTTCTGGCACTGTTTTTAAAGAGCCTAAATTGGAAATTCAACATATTTTTGTCTCATCTGTCAGCCACTAATGTGTTTTCTAACACCTTTTATTAACATAGTAATGGAAAGTACGTATGCTGAGGATTAACGCTTTCTGTTTGACCTACAGTGAAAGAATTTGATCGCGTGCGTGAAGATAATCATTTTAAAGTTTAACAAAAATCTTATCTCTGACGTCTATTATACAATTTTGATACGAAGAAAGCATGTTCCTGTAGTATTGGATCTGAATGAGTGACTCTGTGATAACCACACAGGTCTACAAAGATACTCAGGTGCTTTCTACGAACAAATAAACAATTCTCCAATAACCAAATGTGGTGTCTAGCTGTGTCTCTATGTACAAACTCTTTGACCAGCCAATAGGGGTTAGCCTGGTAAAAAACATCTTACTTTTATATTGCTAATGCACAACAAATCTACCTACGGGTGTTAATAAAGTAAACTGAACTGATCTTTCCCTAGTCAAAAGCATTGCAGGTCTATGAAGTATAGCCTTAGGGCGCACTCACACTGTCCGTCAGTACCGTGCCCCGTGCTTTAGGGTCCTTGTCCCCCCCTCCAGGCCCGTTTGTACTCACACTACCTGGGCCTCGGCGAATGCTTCTTGCTGCCTATACGTCATCACGCCGTAACACGTCACACGCATTGATGACGTCATGGCGATGCGTGGCTTTGTTTACAAATCTTTCCATAGACCTCAGAGTTTTTGTGCGTCTTGTCGACTGTTTTTGAATCTTTTCATCGACCAAATCTGCAGTAAACACTCCACCTCCGCATCACACCAACCTGAACCTTTCGCTGCCATTGTTTTAAATGTACGTGCATGGTCCCTCCTTTTTTTTTTTCTATGTCCCAACAGGCGCACAGGAAATGACGTCAGAGCCGCGGTAGGCCTCGTGCTCGTACACGTGCGCACGCTCGTGCTCGTACATGTGCAAACAGGCTTTACAAAAGCCCACCTCTCCCAAACGGGCCGTGGACGGTTGTCCTCCACACTGGTTCCCAGTCATTGGTTCTTTCACAGATGTGTTGCTACCCAGCTGACTAGTAACAGCTTATTATATCCATGCAGGTGTAGAGCTATCATCACCATTATAACCTGGCACTCTTCATATTTGCTCTGGACCCTCCCTTTTTCCTACTTCCGGCGTCCTTGCTCTGATCACACCCAATTTTAGAAACTGACCTTTATTTTTATCTGAACTACACAGCTGTGAAGTTTCGTGACTGTATCTCGCGTGGTTGCAACGCTGTGCAAGTAACGGTAGGTGTCTCCAGGACCATATTTTACCATGATGACACACACACACACACACACACACACACACACACGACTGGGAATAACCTTAGAATCCTGCTTAGTTTGGTTTAAAATCATTGTTGAAACAACTTTTATTTGCACTGCATCATGTCCAGTTCTAGTCAGATTTGGGCCCACACAGAAACAAACTGTTTAGGCCAGGGGTGTCAAAGTGATCCAGAAAAACCTGCAGCCACAGCGGCCCTTTACTCGATCCCTTTGACACCCCTGGTTTAGGCAGTTTGAGGGACAAACTGGAGTTAACCAGTCCAGTCCAGCAGGCGCTGGTGTGAGGCGGTAGCGTCTTGGTTTGAGTGACAGCGGTACCCCACTGAGGACCACGCTGGGCTGAAAGATAGCAGTTTGCCACACTTATCTTCCCCTCCCAAAGCACGCCAAGTGACACCCCCCCAGCACCTACTTCTTACCCTGTGGAGGAGGGATGTTGGTTCCATTTACTTCAACAACAGTTGTACATTTTTGAAACAAGAAAAAGGGGTCAATGGTGTGACCATTGTACCAACCATGTAACCATTTTAGTAAAGGTTACAGACTACTTAAAGCTTAGTTATACTGGACAAAAGTTAAGGATACTCCACTGTATTCATAAAGTGTGTGGTATACAATAGCGGTGCCAGGCATTAATATTTATTATTTGAACTTGATTCTAAGTCTAATTAAAGACTGTTACCCAGCCGTCATTTTTGTACACACATGCACTGGTTAATGTGCTTTTAAAAGACCTCCAACAGGTTTGTTAGGCCAAATATAGTCGTTATCAGCCAGCGCAGCATGAGTGGGCAGTTCACCAGAGTGAGCAGCGAGCTTATCAACACATGTGAAGCGTAACTGAACGTGTCGTCGGATGACAGATCGAGCCACAAAACCACCAGCTGCAAGAAGACCATTGAGAAGAAGAGCCGTTTCTCTACGTGACCTCAGCTCACCCACTCATCGCAGCACCCTCTCTCTCTCCCGGTTATCAAATCCGCTCAGTGTCATCATGGTCCACGAGACGGAAGTAAAGAACGAAAAAAAGAAGATGAGGAGGTTGAGCGTGTGGTGAAGGAGTGAAGGAAAGACAGCAGCAGGGGGACTCTGGGAGAGGATGGACAAGAGAACCGGAGCGATGATTGTAGTTTTTCTGCTCTGTGTCTTTTCAGGTGAGAATACCGATGACCTTTCTTCTCTCACATCATTCACGATTGGTGATTATCTAATGTCATTGTCATCCCCAAAAGCAATGTCAGTCAAAAGCAATATTGGTTATTTGTCCAGTTGCTTTTGACTGAAATTGCTTTGGGGATGACGACGACCTGGACAAATGGGAACATTCACAGGCCTAATGTCATTTCTATTTTCTGAATCTTTATGTATCACTCAGAAAACCTTTAAAGATACTGACAGATGGATCTTTCTATCCTTTCACATACGCCAGCAGACGACTCTGATTATCTAATATCATTTATCCCCAAAGCAGTTTCAGTCAAAAGCAACTGGACAAATAACCAAGTCCAGTTGCTTTTGACTGACGCTGATGACGATGACCTGATGGAAATGTATATTTTTCAGCCACACTAGCAGCGTAGCTTTATGGTTGGCAATATTGTCTGGTTGGTTGATCGGTCTACCACTTCAATCCAGACTAAAATATCTCAACTGTCACAAGGCTTACGATGAAATCTGGTATATTATCACATGATGCAATCTTATTGTAGGGTAATGACTCTAATGCAGGTCTTAAAATGCAAGAGATACTATGTTCACAGGCCTAATATTTCTATTTCCTAAATCTTTATGTATCACTCAGAAACTTGGAGAAAAGAAAAAACCCTTAAAGATATGGCCTGATGGATCTTTCTATCCTTTCACATACGCCAGCAGAAGGCTCTGATTATCGAATATCATTTATCCCTGAAGCAATTTCAGTCAAAGTTGCTTTTGACTGACGATGATGACGATGACCTGATGGAAATATATATATTTTTCAGCCACACTAGCAGCGTAGCTTTATGGTTGGCAATATTGTCTGGTTGGTTGATTGGTCTACCACTTCAGTCCAGACTCAAATATCTCAACTGTCACAAGGATTGCCATGAAATCTGGTATATTATCATATGATGGATGGTGCAATCTTATTGCATCATCCGGCTGGGTCACCTGGATGAGGGGTATGATGTTGAAAGACCCGAATCCTCCAATGACTCCAGGAACATCACTGAGGATGTGACCAGAGGCATCAGTAGATGTGTTTTAACACTTGTAGGGTAACGACTCTAATGCAGGTCTTCAAATGCAAGAGATACTATGTTCTCAGGCCTAATGTCATTTCTATTTTCTGAATCTTTATGTATCAAACCTTTAAAGATGTGGCCTGATGGATCTTTCTATCCTTCCAGATACGCCAGCAGAAGGCCAGACTCTGGATGTGTGCGCCACCTGCCATTCTAACGCCACGTGTGACGACAAGTTAGACAGCTCCGGCAAAGTCTGTAACTGCAAGTACGGGTTTGTTGGAAACGGGAGGACCTTCTGTCAAGGTAGGTTAAAACTGTTTTTGTTTGTTAAGTCATCATTTCAAAATAATTGAAGAGTTTTCATGTCAACCTAATGGGCAGAATGACTATGTGTGATGAGAATTACCACCCCCAACACTTTTGTTTTGGTTCAAACAAGTCCTCCATTTGACCACAGAGTTGTTTAAATACTAATACGACCCTCTGGAGCGCTTCCTAACTTATCGGCCCTACAGGTGGCAAGAGATCAGCACGTCCTCATACCTAAACATAGTGGTTTACGGTTCTAAACAGACGGTCAACGGTGTGAAATGGTTGCAGTTTAAGCAACAAATACTACACAAAGTCATGGTTTAAGTACATTTGTAACAACTACCAGTGGAGATCAAAATTAGAGAACAAAGTATTAAAACCTGATTCATTGTGAAATTCTGTTATTGTTCTCTATTTTTTTACTAAATAAAGGTTTTTGTTGAAGTACCTTTAGTATATAAAAAAACATATTAGTACAGCAGTGCCATGATTACACACACACACAGACACACACACACACTCACACACCAGTGTATGGTATAGCCACAGCGGATATTCAATCCAATTATGAACCCTAAAAAATAACAGTATTTCATAATAATTCAAGGATTAATTCTTCTATTTCTAATTCTAATTTCGATCGCCACTGTACGTAAATTAACTGACTTCTTTATGTACGTTAGTGTCAGGTTCAAGCAACCTAAAACATCCAAAACTTAACAAAAGAGAGAAACACAAGAGTTATATGTTTTACTTGCAAGGAGAACGGACAGAGATGCATTCAGTTACAATCTCCTACCACTCTGAAGCACCCTCTGCCGAGCTCTTTCTTTTTATTTCCTGTCGGTGGTTCCTAGTTACAATATGAGTTATAGCTCTAAAGGTGAGGGGGCACACAACTGCAACTCGTCACATATAAACAATTCATTATCTTTATCTATATTAAAACATGTTCTGTCTTAAATCAGATGAGCAGTGTCTGATTTTGCACAGATGCCTCTTTGGTGACTCATCAGCAGTCACGCTTATCTGATTTCTTCTACCTGTAAAACAACTCTGCACAAATGAGCTGTTCACACACACACACCAAGTAAGGTTAGATTAAATGTAAAGATTATTGGAGTAAATATGAGATTACTTTATGTACAATTATTCCAACAGTTAGTAACGTAGCATAATAAAATAAGTGTATAATGACTTTTTGTTTCACTCAGGGCACAAACAGCTGTCTCCTGAGTAAAAAAGTGCTGTGTGTGTTTGACCCATCCATCACCCCCGACCTGCTCATTACACAGACTGTCGCTCTTTATACTGCGTCACCTGACTTCCTCCCTAATATGGGATCCTTATTTGAGGTGGGACAGTGTTTCTGGTTCAGTCTCATCCGCCCTCATCACCACGTTTTCTTCCAGACAAAGACGAGTGTCAGATAGGAGCCAGTAGGATATGTGGGCAGCACACCACCTGCCACAACACATACGGCAGCTACTACTGCACCTGCCTGAATGGCTACAGCCCGTCTAACAACATGGCCCTCTTCATCCCAAATGATGGCACCCACTGCCAGGGTGAGTTCAGCCTGGATCTCACTCTTTTTTACAGGGTGGTTAAAGTCATAACACTACAGAAAATAGGCCAGAACTGTCCCACATAAGAGATTACAAGAACAATGTTTTGTTTTTTGTTCAGCAAAAGTCCAAATATAAATTAAAGACGACTTACAAAACTCATTCCTAAACGGTTAGGGATGAGGAGACGTTGGTAGGGTGAATGTGAGGTAATTGTCACATGGTGGATTTATGAGTTGTACATAAAAGCAGGGTGAGAAGTTCAGCATCATTGAGGAACTCGGAGTAGAGCCGCTGCTCCTTTGCGTTGAAAGGAGCCAGTTGAGGTGTTCCAGGCACGTCCAGCTGGGAGGAGGCCTCGGGGAAGACCCAGGACCAGGTGGAGAGATTAGATCTCCACACTGGCCTGGGAACGCCTCAGGATCCCCCAGTTAGAGCTGGTTAATGTGGCCCGGGAAAGGGAAGTTTGGGGTCCCCTGCTGGAGCTGCTGCCCCCGAGACCCGACCCCGGATAAGCGGATGAAGATGGGATGAGATGAGATGAGATGAGATGAGCACTGGGATAGTTGTATATTCAATGAATATGTTTTCATTGTTTAAATTATGGAGAAGGGGTAGGACCGGATAAGTGAGTTTTCTATATTTATACAGTTCATTCGTTTACGTTCCAAAATGAAATTACCAAATGTTGACTAATAATGAGAAATGACAACATAGAGTGGATTATACTTGTAAAACAAGCCCTTACAAAGCCTAAAGAAGCCGTTTTCATGTTGCATGCTCATTCACTGCTGCTTGTGCAGACATTGACGAGTGCAGGGTCACGGGCATGTGTGGAGAGGGAGGTCGATGCAGGAATCTGGTGGGCAGTTTCGACTGCAGCTGCCAGCTGGGATATCGAGTCCACGACGGAGCGGAGCCCTTCCACCCTCACAGAGACAAAGCGTCCTGCAAAGGTAAAACTGTGCTAATGGGATTGGGATAAGCATATGAGCGTTTTTGGGGCATATTAACCATTTTCCCAGCTTGAATATGAATATACTACATACTGAAACCCTACTGAGAATTAGCATGTAGTACAGATCTGGGACTCAGCTGCAGAGTTTGCTAGATAGACTTGAGCTAAAGGTTTCCGTTTAAAGGATAATACTCTCCTTCTGTGTATTTTGTCTCTGTTGCTCCACACAAACTGTTCTCCAAAGACACACCTGCATCCTGAGTTGATTGCAAATATCTCCTAATGTGCTCCTGGATGCGTTAACCATGACAGAGCCTGCTGAATGTGAGATGCTTGTAGATGGTGTTCAGTTCAAACAGCTGGATCTGATCCTGAGTGTTGTATGTTCTCGTCCCGCTCAGTGGTTGACTGTGGCCAGCCTGCCCCAGCCGAGGACGCAGCACTGCTGTCAGTCACAGGGACGACATACGGCAGCGTGGCCATGTTTGTCTGTGACGAAGGCTATGTGTGGAGGCGTGGAGACAACAGCTCCGTGTGTGGAGCGGATGGACTGTGGAGAGGAGCCGCCGTGGTCTGTGAAGGTAACAAAACACAAGCAGCCTTTCACAGCTCATGCTTCCTCATTTAACATCATCAGCATAACTCTGTACTCTGCTTTCCCTGCTCTTATCTGCTTGAAACATTCTCGATGTAGAAGGGTGTGTTTATTTCATTGTTTGGCTTTTCAGGAGTTCTTAATAGTGTCAATTAAATGTGTATAAGCTCAATGTCGGGTGAGAAGGTGTAAATCCCACGCCAGGCCGTACCCATATCCGCTGCAGGTCTCCGAGGTGAACAGCCTCTGGCATGTTAGATCAAGGTCTGGTTGATATGATCTCAAATCTATACATCTTGAGAATTTGCAAATATAAAAAAAATGTTTTAACCTCTGTCTGTCTGTTGGTCTTTCCACCTCGATATATCTGGATTGCCATGGGGTTTGTAACAGACATCCATCTTTCCTTCAGGATGAATTGAAATTATTGTCATGATCCATTAACTCTTCATCTCGTGCCATCATCAGCATCTTCATTGTGAGCATGCTGACATTAGCAATTAGCGCTTTAGCATTGTTGTGACTGGATTGCTGTTGGCTTAAAGTGTTGGTGAATGTTAGTTTACACCTGCCCCAGTAGACAACACAACATAATGTAATAGCAAGTGGTTGCAACCTCATTGGGAACTCACATACAGTTATTATGCAACTGCAAAGATCGCTTTATCACATTATTTCTACACGACACAAGAGCATCATTTAACCTCACAGTTACAACAAAGCGATGTAAGCAGGTGCCAGTGCCTAACAACAAAGGAGTATGATGAGTGTTTTTTAAAGGATAGGTTCACAATTTTTAAAGTCTCTCTTAAAACAATAGGACTGTGGATTTTGTTCTCCATCACCTCCCTGGCCGCTGCATTAGGAAGGGATCTCTTCACAGCCAGTATGAACAGGGTGAACGATCCCTGCAAGCAAAACCTGTCTGCTGGCTCACACAAGCACCTGAACATTATTTACATTATAAAAACATGAGTGTGTCCTTTAAACCTTAATACGATGATATAATGACTCTCCCACTGATGACAGTACAGCTTTTTTCGTGAGTTTTTAACCAGTTTCAGGAGCACAGGGATCATGAATACGAAGATGAGGTCCCAGTGAATACGGTTTCATGCAGCATGTCACTGCTTTGGCCCTCAGAGGTGGACTGTGGCTCTCCCCCTGCGCTCCCTCACTCTCACATGCTGTGGAATAAGAGCTCAAGGATTGGCACCAGGGTGCTTTATCAGTGTAACTCTGGATATCATAATGTTGGAAAAGGAAATGTCTCCGTCTGTACTGCTGCCGGACAGTGGGAGAGACCGTCCGTGCTCTGCCAAGGTACGGTTGCTGCTTTATCAGATCATTTTAGAGTTTTTAAGCATATCACTGGTGCTGAAAAGGACATTCATCCAGCGCACACAGATGAACAGTTTCTTCATTGTTATCCTCTTGTGTAAGTGTAATTCTGGTGCAAAATCATCAACCCATGGTGTTTTTCAGCACTTACAGTCATCAAATAAGCCATTCAGACAGTTTTTTTTGTGTATAAACTATTAACGGACATAGAGTCGCTAACAGCCGGACGTGGCTAACACTGACTATCTCGGGTCAGTACGGTGAAGGCATTAAAACAGCTTTTTTAACCACTAATACTGCTCCAAATAACACCAAACCTCTGCAGTAGCATGATAAGAGTCCTTGCACATTAACTAAAGCACTAACAACGTAGTTAGTGAACCCAGAGTTTATTAAAAGAGTGTTTTGAAAGACTTACCTACTGGCCCAGGTACCAGCTCCTCTTATAGTAAAGTCCATTCAAGTCGATTACCAAAGTCAATCCAAAAGGAAGGAGCCTACTGGTGCTTTGTTTTATGTAAGGACTCTTATCATGCTACTGCAGTGGTTTGGAGTTATTTTGAGCAGTATTAGTGGTTAAAAAAGACGTTTAATGCCTTCACCGTACTGCCCCGAGCTAATCAATGTTAGCCACGTCCGGCTGTTAGGGACTCTATCTCTGTTAATAGTTCATACACGAAAAAAACTGTCTGAATGGCTTATTTGATGACTGTAAGTGCTGAAAAAGACCATGGGATGATTTTGCACCGGAATAACACTTTAACTCCTGGCGTTCACGTTGCATGATTGTGCTGCATGTTGTTCCTTGTAGAGACCTTGTGTGGACGTCCTCCTATTATTGAATCTACTGAGCAGGTGTGGGACAGTAACTCAACCCCGGGCAGCACTGTGCTCTATGTTTGTAAAGAGGGCTTTTATAACAAAGGAGGACATAATGTGTCTGTCTGTAATGGAAACGGTCAGTGGACCCCCCCAACTCTGTCGTGTCAAGGTAATTCAAACACTTACTGAAGCGCCTAAAATGCTTTTCCTTCATTTTTAGGGAACATGAAATGGTATTTCAATATTTCTTGCATTTTCAAACTACTCACTAATTTTTATTTGAAGACAGAAATAAATAGACCCGAGGTACCCAAACTTTTCAATGGGCGCACTCACACTGTCCTTCCACACCGCGCCCCCGGCTTTAGGGTACTTGTCCCCCCTCCCTCTCCCAACGCCGCCATTGTTGTTGTTGTTAAATGTCCGCGCATGGTCCCTCCTTCTTTTTTTTATGTCCAAACAGGCGCACATAAATTACGTCAGAACCGTAGTAGGCCTCGTGCTCGTACACGTGCGCATGCTCGTACATGTGCAAACGCGCTCTACAAAAGCCCACCTCTCTCAGACGGGCCGTGGACGGCCAGCTGACCGCAGTTATGCACGGAGCGGTTGCACTCACACTGGTCAAACGCACTAGGCTTTAGCTGAAAAACCGTTTTGGCCCGGTGCGGAAGGACAGTGTGAGTGCGCCCAAAATGAACCCACACATTATTTTTATGCATTTTAATTTAAAAACAAACGGGGTCCTCCACCAGTTTTACGTCCCAGCGCAAACTTTGGAGAATTCTGCTCAAGACTAACGTGTCTAATGTCTTTATTGACTTTTGAGAAAACAGAAAAACCATGGATGAAGACTTCCACCGTCTTAATTTATTACTGAAGTCTTTAATTTGGACTTTAAAGAACTATTTTCACAACAAAATGACACTGGCCTGCACACACACTCGGGTGTTTTCACCAGTATGACTGTAGTGTAGCATGGGTGTGCAGGGCTGAGATCCTTATTTGAACACGTTTGCTAAAGCAGCTTTAGAATGAAACTTGTATTTTATGCACTTGAACATGCGTTGTGGTTCTTTTAAGTCTGTATAACCCCTCTGTGTGCACGTTTCCTGTCCCAGAGATATTATGTGGGGATCCTCCTACACTGCCTCACGCTGGGCAAGTGTGGAATGGCAGCTCCACCCCTGGAAGCAAAGTGATTTACTACTGTAACATTGGCTTTTATCACAATGAAGGCATATCACTGTGCATGATTAATGGTTACTGGACAAAACCAAAAGTCTCATGCAAAGGTAAATACTCCAAATGTTAACTGTTAATAGTCAAATTATAACTGTTTTCACTCAATTCAGTATTGCAATTTCCCCCCTTGTAGAAGTTGACTGTGGTGTGCCCCCACCCATTCCTCATTCGATCATGCTGTGGGATCAAATCTCCACTGTGGGCTCTCGGGTTGTTTATCAGTGTAACTCTGGATATGTCAGTGTTGGAGAGGGAAATGTATCAGTGTGTGCTGCCACTGGAGAATGGGATGCAGCCTCTCTGCTCTGCCAAGGTGACACCAGTCTACAACAGATTATTCATTAATTATGATGGAACACTATGCATGTTACTCCACTGCACTTACAACCTGTGAATCATAATTAGTGTCCTTTATTTTGACAGTGTTCCAACATCTACAATGCCTCGCTGTTTTTTTTGTTGTAGAAATCAATTGTCCAGAGCCTCTCTCTAAGCCTCATGCTAAAATGCTATGGGATGGCTCATCACACATTGGCAGTGTGGTGTTTTACCGATGTGAGGAAGGATTTTACGCCAGGAGCCTGAGAAACTCCTCAGTATGTGGAAAGAATGGACTGTGGGAGGATACTGATCTATGGTGTGAAGGTGCAATGTTTGATTACAGATACATTTTAATGTCAGAATATTTGTAGCAAATGCTAATTATGTTTATATATATTAAGAAATACACGTATTTGCTTTCTTGCTGAGAGTCAGTTGAACAAATCGACACCATTCTGATATCTGGCCATTCAATATTATGGCCAGATAATGGCCCCTGTGTCCCATAATGCGAATGGTCACAACGATGGTCACTCCCGCTTTTCAAAACCGTAAACTAAGCCTAGCCTAGCATACTACAAAATAAATCAATTTAACAGTTTCATACTACAGTCATTTAAAATATAACCTAAGACTTCAGTCACTACACTTTGCCAAGAAGTAGTACATTTGTTATCTCTGGGAGCCAGGCGAGCTGTTTCCCTGTTTCCAGTCTTTGTGCTAACTTAACGTCTAGCTTAGCTAGCGTCTCGCGTCATATATATCTTAGAGACACAAGAGTGGTGTTGATCTTTTCATATAACTGTATGTAAGAAAGAGAATAAGAATATTTTCCAACATGTCAAACTTACTTAGGAATATATTAGTATATTGCTATGCCTGGTAAATGCTAGCCTCGTGAGACCATCCTGATCTTGCGAGCTCCACTGTATTTTACTCGCAGATCAGCCTGGTAACGTGCGGCAGAGAAAATTTGGAGAAGTAAGCTAAGCGACCGAACCAATCTGAGTTGGTTTTAAGGTGGATTTAAGTGTGATGAACCAGGAAGCGACTGTTCAGTGTAAACAACATGGCGACATACGCCATGAATATGGACCGGGCTCCTGAAATTGTGCCTTTTATCCATAAATTTGCGTTACACAAACATACATCTGTGGCTGTTAGCACATCATATGCTCCGTTGATCTGATTGGTTGATTTGGTCCGTATGTTGGTGATAGACAGATGGTTTATCCAATCAGCCACCAGTATTTTCACCCCTTCCCAAAAGATCTCCAAACGAGAGTTCTCAGATGGATCTGCTGAGCAAATGTGACTCAATCCATCTGGTGGAGTCCAGTCAGGTAAATGCCTAGCTGGGGTATGAAAATGTGGAAGGGTGCCAGATCTGTACTCTATAAACTTGCACATTCATTTGAGGAATTGTTCTCTGCATATCAGACACACATACATGTGATATGTACTCACAATATGCTACTTTCATCTCCGTTCAGCTGTCATGGAGGATTTCCCTGTGCTGTTTGTGTTTTCTGTGATGTATATTACACGCCTAGCACACAGTCTGTTCTTACTCATGTCTGTGTGCAGAAATAAGCTGTGGTCCCCCACTAACCCTCCCCCGTACTAACCTCCTGTGGGGTCGCACCAGCAGACCGGGCAGTGTGGTGCTGTATGAGTGCATGGACGGGTTTTACCAGGAGAGTGGAGATAATATTTCAACATGTTTACAAACAGGAAAGTGGGGGAAAGTATCTGTGAAGTGCAAAGGTAAAGTGATTATCTCTATACATGCTGTATCTATTTCACCATGGAAGAGTTATTATTTGTTTTGTTTGTATGTTATCGACATAAATTTGATGTATTTGGTAAGTAACTGACAAGTGCTCGGTGCTATATTGTTTCAGTTATGGTTATAGGCTGCCTCTTTTATTCCTACTTGAGCTCTTTGGTCTTTGCTTGTTGCAGGATTTGAGCTAAATTGAGGTGTATAATGATGTTTTGTAACTTTCACATCATCCACAGTTATTTCTGTTGGAAACAACACGCTGCATGTGTCTTTGTTGACTTTGACTTTTACCACCTGATGACTCTTCCAGTGGAATGCATTGGGAACCCAAACAGATATAGACATAGATATGTATGGACTGCACAATACTTTCAGTTGATTAGCTAACCAATCAGTGTCATTGTTCTCCTAGCTAAATGTGGTCCGCTTCCCTTCCTTGCCAAATCAGAGGTGGCGTGGCACAACATGAGTATTGTGATCCACCGCTGTGTGGATGGGTATCACAGCTGGAGGGGCAGCAACGTCTCTGTGTGTGGCAGCTCTGGGCAGTGGCAGAGAGCTACACTGAGATGCATAGGTGAGTAAGAACATAGCACGTATACATTAACCCACAAGTAAGGCAAGGCAAGGCAACGCAAGTGTATTTGCATAGCACAATTCAACAACAAGGTAATTCAAAGTGCTTCACATAAAACATTAAAAGCAGAAATAACACATAAAACATCTCATCTCATCTCATCTTCAACCTCTTATCCGGGGTTGGGTCGCAGGGGCAGCAGCTTTAGCAGGGGACCCCAAACTTCCCCTTCCCGGGCCACATTAACCAGCTCTAACTGGGGGATCCCGGGGCGTTCCCAGGCCAGTGTGGAGATATAACCTCTCCACCTGGTCCTGGGTCTTATAAAAGGTCAATTAAAACATAAAAGGTCATTTTTAAAACACAAAAGATTGTTACAGTTAAAGAAGTAACAGTGCAGTTTACTGAAAAGCGGCATAAAGCAGGAACGTCCGTAGCTTGCCATGTTGATTAGGCCTCACAAATTAAAAACATCTGGATAGGTATGACGCTTGTGTGATGTTACTAATATTTGTAAAGAGATTTGTGGCATGACAGATAAAAGGTGAAGATCTGGTGTAGCATATCTCTCTTTTTATACCCATATCTCTTACAGAAATAAAGCCACCTGTCAATCACCTATTTGTCCTCAATGAAAAGTGTCTTCATTGGAGAGCAGAGAAGTATGAGGAGGATACAGAAGTATACAAGGTAACAGGAGATTTCCCCGTCCGTTCTTTCACTAGCTGCTGTTTGACTTACTATTATTTGTCAGCATAGGAAATAGGTCTCATCTTCAACCTCTTATCCGGGGTCGGGTCTCAGGGGCAGCAGCTTTAGCAGGGGACCCCAAACTTCCCTTTCCCGGGCCACATTAACCAGCTCTAACTGGGGGATCCTGAGGCGTTCCCAGGCCAGTGGGGAGATCTAATCTCTCCACCTGGACCTGGGTCTTCCCCGGATCATTACATTCGACTGTTCCTCTCCTGCGAGCTCTGACCCCTCAAGCCAAATAAAGTCCTCAGCCGAGTACATCACTGCCCAAAACGATGCAAGACACGTCAGGACGGAGATGAACTTCACTGTAGGGGATGGACTCTACTATGGAGGCTTCTTTAATGCACCGCTGGAGAATGGCAGGGGTCATCCTGGGTCGGGTCGCGGGGGCAGCAGCTCTAGCAGGGGACCCCAAACTTCCCTTTCCCGGGCAACATTAACCAGCTCTAACTGGGGGATCCTGAGGCGTTCCTAGGCCAGTGTGGAGATCTAATCTCTCCACCCGGTCCTGGGTCTTCCCCGAGGCCTCCTCCCAGCTGAACGTGCCTGGAACACCTCCCTAGGGAGGCGCCCAGGGTTCATCCTTACTAGATGATCCTGAACCACCTCAACTGGTCAGTTGAGCTCTACTCAGAGTTCCTCACGGATGCTGAACTTCTCCCCCTCTCTCTAAGGGAGACTCCAGCCCCCCTCCTGAGGAAACCCATTTCAGCCGCTTGTACCCACGACCTCGTTCTTTCGGTCATGATAGGATATAGGTGCTTTCAGTAATTTTATTAACTCTTTTCTCTGGTTATATGTATAAGGACGGTTTAACGTTGTTTATATTTTACCATTCCAGGTGACATATGTAGGATCCAGAGACTACCAGAGGTCCTTTCATGATAGAAGGAAGCAGTTTCTGAGCTCGAAGGCTGAGCAGGTGAAACTCTGTCTGAACCTGCTCCCGCTCACAAACTACAGCATCTCAGTCACTGCAGTGTCTTCCACATTCACAGCCACCGTCACCGCTAACACCACCTTACCAGGTATCATCGCACAGCCAAGTCTTACACTCACTCTACTCTGACAAAACATTCCCCTGCATCAAAGTGAAACCTGGAGTTAATGAGCATAATAACATTTGACAGTGCCTCCAGCACCAGTTGTCTACTACAGAGAATTTGAGACTCCTGTGCCAACTTTGAGGCTACACAGATCACCCAACACCCTGGACCCAATAAGGTAACAACCAAGATACGCTATCAGCGCTAGCCTTAGTCCTGCACCTTCATGCTTCAAATGACCTGCTTATGTCCCCAATCTATACTGCTGATTAAATCTTTGTGAATAGATTGTTGAATACTTGACTCAGGAGGGGGGCTGGAGTCTCCCTTAGAGAGAGGGGGAGAAGTTCAGCATCCGTGAGGAACTCTGGGTAGAGCCGCTGCTCCTTTGCATGGAAAGGAGCCAGTTGAGGTGGTTCAGGATCATCTGGTACGGATGAACCCTGGGTGCCTCCCTAGGGAGGTGTTCCAGGCACGTCCAGCTGGGAGGAGGCCTCGGGGAAGACCCAGGACCAGGTGGAGAGATTAGATCTCCACACTGGCCTGGGAACGCCTCAGGATCCCCAAGTTAGAGCTGGTTAATGTGGCCCGGGCAAGGGAAGTTTGGGGTCCCCTGCTAAAGCTGCTGCCCCCGCGACCCGACCCCGGATTAGAGGCTGAAGATGAGATGAGATCATGTTGGTATTCTCTTATCGTAAACAATTCTTGGAATACTTTCTGGTAATTGGTGTTTTTTTTGCTTTGTACGTGAGTTGTAATGTTTTTAGTTGGACTAGGTCTTTAAATTATAAGAATGATAAGCAATGCAGCCGGACCGTACTCCAGCACTGACGCAGCTCTGGGGAAATAGGTCGACATTTCTGATATTGATATGAGCTATATCATCATATTACTTCATGTTACGTTCAGGTGTAAGCAGTTTTCTGTGTTAATAAATGAATGTTAACATGTTTTTATTTCTCAGTTTGTACCAGGTGTTTGTGCTCCCCCTCGAGGGGATCATTACATTCGACTGTTCCTCTCCTGCGAGCTCTGACCCCTCACGCCAAATAGAGTCCTCAGCTGAGTACATCACCGCCCAGATCGATGTGACACACGTCAGGACGGAGATGAACTTCACTGTAGGGGACGGACTCTACTACGGAGGCTTCTTCAATGCACCGCTGGAGAACGGCAGGAACTATTACATCATCTTACGAGCTGTCAGTCAGTGGAAAGCGGTGAGTGTGTGTTATATAAAACGTACTGACTTACAAACTGCAGCTTACTTGTTGAATTACTTGAATGTTGTATCTCCTAGGCTTTAAAGAGTTCCTGTGTTCTGTGGGCTAAAGTCACAGGTAATTCAATTCAATTCAATTCAATTTTATTTTTAGTGTCGAATCATAACAAAAGTCATCTCAGGACACTTTACAGAGTAGGTAAAGACCACACTCTATGACTTATTTATGATTTACATAGACCCAACAATTCCCCCGTAGAGTACGGTGGCAACGCAAACCTTCCCTATAACAGACAGGAACGTCAGACAGACCCAGCTCTGTGGAGGACGCACATCTGTCTGCACCGGAGAGAGGAAGAGAAGGAGAGAGAGAGAGAGAAAAGACAAGGACAGATGGACAGAGAGAGACAAAGACAGACACAAAGACAGACACAAAGACAGACACAAAGACAGAGACAGACACAAAGACGGACACAAAGACAGAGACAGACACACTTCAAGTAACTATAATAATATCTATAGTGATGTGAATATGTCTTATATGTTATGGCAGTTAATACAGCAGAATAGTAGAAACAAGCACAGCTAAGGTGATAGATTATAACAGCAGCAGGAAGCGTCATGCAGGACCACGGCAGCAGGCACCACCACCATCAGCAGAGACCTGAGAGACAATAAAGCACAAACAACTCCGGGGAAGAAGTTGAATTAGTAACATGCTGACATGATGAGACATGAATGATACAGACAGAGAGGAGAGAAGCTGGAACAGGATTAATTCACAGGCCAATTTTCTTTAGTGTCGTTTTTTTAATTTAAGATGAATTTAAGGAAATGATACTTTAACTTATTACAACACTCTGAAGCTAAAAGGCAACATAATGTATATTAAGATGTTACTCACGCGTCATTTCCTCGTTCCAGGTACGTCCTACGTCCTGAGGGTCTCATCCCTGTCGGCGGCTGCGTCACTCGGACTGGTTGCCGTGGTGATTTTGGGTGGATACAGTTTCACCTGGTATGGAAGATGCTGCAATACAAGTGTTGGAGCTGTTTATTGATTGTATTGTTAGTGTTTAGTGCTGTTTAATTTAGCGTTCTGCTTAGTTTGTACTTCGTTTTAACTATTCTAAGTCATTTTATTTGATTGTAGTTTATTATTTGTTTAGTTTAGGTGTTTCTTGTTTAATTATTTGTGTTTTGTTTAATTTGGGCACGTTAAGGGCCCCTAAGTTACGCAGGCAGGCTGTCGTGAGGGACCAGCATGCACCTGTGAGGGTAAAAGGTTTATTACCGGAGCGGGAGAGACACATGAATCTTTCCCTGTATATTAGTATAGTATATTTCCCACCTTGTTGACATAATTTTATGTGTCAAACAACGGTATATAATTCAATCGAATGTTCAGTCTAAAGTTATTGTATTTCATGCAGGATCAGAGGATATTTCTGTTTTAATACTATTGCGTTTGCTTTATTGAACCATTTATTCATTACATAATAGTTGTGAAGTGCAATCACAGCCTGTGAATGAAATATTCATACTTGTTTGTCTTGCATTTGGTGTCTGTTATACGGATGTCTGTAATGTAGATGTTCTTCTTCTCCAGGTGTTTCAAGAGAACATGCCACTCCTAAGTGCTGATGACTGTCATTGTCAGTGTCCATCCATACATCCATCTTTAACCCTTTGTCCCTACGCCAATCCCAGCTGACATCGGGCGTGAGGCGGGGTCCACCCTGGACAGGACGCCAGTCTATCACAGGGCACATAGAGACAAACAGAGACAGACAACCATTCACACCTACGGGTGATTTAGAGTCATCAATGAACCTAACACCTGCACGTCTTTGGACTGTGGGAGGAAACCGGATAACCCCCTTGCTGTGAGAAGACAGTGCTAACCACCACGCCACCGTGTCGCCCATTGTCCGTGTGACAAATTCAATTACAGTTGTTTAATTTTGTACATTTTGTGAATAATGATAATAAACCTTTTTCACTTCATGAACGCTTGAATGATCGTATGTGAACATGCCGTGGGAACAAGAAGCAATCCAGTTTGTAGAGCAGATGAGTCGATGTGTTGTTGGATGCTCCTTCTGACACACTCCCGTTTTTATAGACCACAGTAACAAACCACGCCAGGGATGAATCAGGACACCAAGACTATATACGTGAGCTTAGCTATGTTCTCTAGAAGAAGAAGAATTACTTTATTTATCCCGCAATGGGGAAATTGAATTTTTTCACTCTTATTATTAATCATGTTACACACACAGGCCCGAAATACACACACATGCACAAACAGGACCTATACATGCAATTAATAGAGAGATGTTAGAGCGAGGGGGCTGCCAGTGGACCTGCGCCCCGAGCAGTTAGGGGTTCGGTGCCTTGCTCAACAGCACCTCGGCAGTGCCCAGGAGATGAACTGGCACCTCTCCAGCCACCAGTCCACGCTCCATACATGGTCCACACAGGGACTCAAACCAGCAACCCTTCAGTTCCCAGCCAAGTCACCTATGGACTGAGCTACTGCCGCAAAAATAAGCCTTGTGATACATGAGGAATAAACTATTATGCATTAAAACCATTTAATTGAATTATGTCGAACCACTTTTACAACATAAAAATGTATATTCCTCATGTTTCACAAGGTTTGTTTTTGATATATATGTTTTTTATGCTTTAATTATTTTATGCTAAACTTAGATTTAAGTTTTTTGATGATGATGAGACTAAAATCACCATTGATTGTGTCCATTTTGATGCAATTGTGTTTCAGTTTAATGTGGTAATAGCACAGTTTGGCTTGTTTAAATCTATGAAGCAGCCTGTTTGAGTGGAGATGATGAGACACTGGGCCTTTAAATGGGTTTTGCATCCGGAGCAGCTCCGTAACATCCCCGGACAGACAGTACCAGGGTCCTACCGATGACAACCTTTCGTTAACGGGCCGGTTTGAACGGGTTTAACAGGTACACAGCACTTATTACCGCGTCACACACCGTAAAACATAGTAATGTAGCTAGCTAGGTAGCTAGTTAGCTGCAGTGTTAGCATGTTAGCATACGGCTTTGGGTTAACAGCGACAGAGAGGAGGAGGAGGAGGCCAAACAGAAACATGGAGGCGGTTTGTGATTGATTGTTTACATGTAGCTCTAGTTTAAAGTAGGCATGTTTAACAGCTTTATATAAGAGTATTATTTTATCTGGCTGTTAACAAAAGAGTAAAACTTTACCCCCTAAAAGAAAGCAAATAGCATCGTTAAGCTAGCGCTAAGCTAGCTTCGGACAAGACCAACTGCCAGTCTCTGTTTACATTTATCGGACATTTTCACATTAAAGTCTTGTTTATCGGCAAAACTCAATATTTCTGTGACAGGTAAGGTATTTTAATCGTGTTTAAGTGTTCACTTTAATTCGGCTTTTTGGGTTTAAGCACTGTTTAACGATAAATAATCGTTTTTTCCTCAATAACGTCTGGGAATGGCGACACAGCTAACAGTGGTCAGGTAGAGTCAAAGGTGCTAAATGCTAAAATGCTAACAGACCAGAATTAAGTCAGTTTGATATTTATTTCATTTAATATTCATAATAAAACACTTTTATGCATTCAAACCATTTAATTTAATCATGTCAGACCACCTGTGCATCGTAAAGACTCATTAATGTGTATCACAAGGCTTGTTTTTGATGTTTTTATGGTTTGTTTTCTTTACAAAACTTAAATCTATATAGACTTAAGTTTGATTTTTGATTTATGAAAAAGCATAAAAAACATATAATTAAAAAATAAGCCTTGTGATACATGACGAATTAACTTTAATGCATGTAAATTATTACATTGAATTATATCAAACAACTTGTGCAATGTAAAAATTAATAATCCTCATGTATCCAAGGCTTATTTTGGATGTATATCTTTTTGTATGACTTTTTTAATGATTTTTTTTACAAAACTTAAATCTATATAGACTTAAGTTTGATTTTTGATTCATCAAAAATATATTATTCAAAAATAAAATATGTAATTATGTCAAATCACTTTAACAACGTAAAGACTAATTAATGTGTATCACAAGGTTTTATTTTCTTTACAAAAGTTGAATCTATATAGATTTAAGTTTGATATTTGATTTATGAAAAGTCATAACAAATATATTATTCAAAAATAACCCTTGTGATACATGAGGAATAAACTATATTGCATGTAAACCCTTACATTAATTATGGCAAACCACTTTCGCAATATAAAAACTAATATTCCTCATGTATCACAAGGCATGTTTTTATATATATTTTAGTTTTTTTATGATTTTTTTCTAACAAAACTTACATTTATATAAACTTAAGTATGATTTTTTTATTCTTCGAAAATAATGTCAAATGTATTATTCAAAAACAAGCCTTGCGACACATGAGGAATAAACTATTATGCATGTAAACCATTACATTCATTGTGTCAAACCACTTTTGCAACGTAAAGACTAATATTCCTCATGTATCACAAGGCTGTTTTTGATGTTTTCTTTATGTTTTTTTACAAAACTTAAATTATATAGATTTAAAAAATACATATTATTCAAGAATAAGCCTTGTGATAAATGAGGAATATTAGTCTTTATGTTGCACAAGTGGTTTGACAGAATTCAATGAAATGGTTTAAATACATAGTAGTTTTTATTCTGAATATCAAATTATATGATATGTCATTGTACACAATGATATGGCTACTTACTAAAGAAATCATTTGACACAAAATATTGATTTTAAAAGGATTTCATTGATTTAAAAAATGGTTTTCCAGTGTATATGATCAGAACTGCGTCCACTGCAGCGATCTGCTTTTTAGAAATATCAGAATTTCTTTTCATTATCAAATATTAACATATTTAGATTCTTCCCCTTCAATGGAGTATAGACTTTAATGTAAGGAGAGACTGCAGTTGTGTATTCTTAGACTAAATATTTAAACGTGTAAATGCAGGTAAGACCGCCTGCCATCTGAAGTAGAGCAGATTAATGCAGATTTAATGTGCCCAGATGCAGGACTGACAGATTTAGAAAATCCTGGGTTCCAGTGGCTGTTGGCCGCCTCAACAATTAACAGCACTGTGGTCACTTTAACTCCTTATTTTATCCAGTGAGGCACTGTTGCACTTTGTTTGTTGATTGATGATTGTTAACTGTTGTCCCATGTCACTCATGTCATTGTGTATTCCATCTCTTTTATCTATTAGCTCTTTGTCATCATATGTGTCATTATTATTGTGCATTTTACTGTTATTTTTGCTGCTGACTGTGCTGCAATTTGCCCTCCGGGGACAATAAAGATCTCTTGACTTGACAGCATGAACTTTAAAATCCATGCTACTTGAACTGTTAAGGAGAGATGACACAGTCTCTTTATTTCTCCTTAACAGGCACACTGCTGCTGCTGCTGCTGCTGGCCCACACTTCACCATGGCCCAAAACCAGGTCATCCTGCAGTTCCGCTTCGCCACATTTGGGGACTCCATGCTGCAGAAGATGAACCTCCTGCGACACCAGAGACGCTTCTGTGACGTCACTGTGCGCATCAACCAGCTGGAAGTCCCTGGTCACAAGGTAGTGTTTGCTGCCGGCTCCTCTTTCTTGAGGGATCAGTTCATCCTTCAGCAGGACTCGAGGGAGGTCCAGATCTCCATGATCCAGGAGGCAGAGGTGGGCCGGCAGCTGCTGCTCTCCTGCTACACGGGTCAGCTGGAGTTTCCCGAGCTGGAGCTGGTGCATTACCTGACAGCGGCCAGCTTCCTCCAAATGGGCCACATTGTGGAACAGTGCACTCAGGCTCTCAGCAAGTTCATCAAACCTCAGTCTGCGCGCACGCTGGAGGGGGATGTTGGGATGAAGAGGGAGAAGAAGGAGGAAGGTTTGTCCTCCCAGGCCAAGAGAGAGCAAGAGCCCTCTCAGGTTCGGAAAGTCCACCAGGAGGGGGAGGAGAACAACAACGGCAATGATGATGATGACGATGATGATTACAACGATGATGATGACGAAGATGATGAGGATGATGACGATGACGATGATGTGATCATACAGCCTATGTCTCCTCTTCAGACCTCAGGCAGACGTCCAAAACAGGGGGTGATTGAGAGCGACATCACTATAGTAAAAGTGGAGTCTGTGTCCGACGCAGCAGAGACCTCCACCACCGGTCACTTCCCCACCAGCCCACCTCCTGCCCTGCACTCCCCTGAGCCCCAGCACTCCCTCATCAACTCCACGGTGGACAGTCGCGGCAGTGAAATGACGGCTCCACCTGGCGTGGCCGGATACCCACTCAGTCCCCCTCCTAATTACCCCCCTGCAGAGAAACACAGCGTGCACCAGAGGAACTACGACAAACCTCTACAGTGGTACCACCAGTGCCCGAAGTGTGCCCGGGTCTTTCGTCAGCTGGAGAATTACGCCAACCACCTCAAGATGCACAAGCTGTTCATGTGCCTGCTTTGCGGCAAGACCTTCACCCAGAAGGGCAACCTGCACCGACACATGCGCGTCCACGCCGGCATCAAGCCCTTCCAGTGTAAAATCTGTGGTAAGACCTTCACCCAAAAGTGTTCCTTGCTGGATCACCTGAACCTGCACAGTGGGGACAAGCCACACCGCTGCAACTACTGTGACATGGTCTTCGCTCACAAGCCAGTTCTCCGCAAGCACCTGAAACAAATCCACGGGAAGAACAGCTTTGACAACGCAAACGAAGGCAACCTGCAGGAAGGGGGGCTTGACTTTGATTTTGGGGCAAATATGAAATCTGTGGACCTTTTTTAATGGCTTTGTCGAATGGGATCAGTCGTTTAAATGGCTGCAATGCAGACTTTATCACTTTATCGTTCTTAATTAAGCAGAACTGCAGCATGGAGCCAGTTATTGTTTGTGTCCGAAGCCAGCGATTGCGTAATGAAAGACGGGCAGACGAGTGAACATGACAGCGTCAGCCTCATCCTGAAGGGTTGAACTGGAGAAACATGAAACAAGACTTTTTCCTGCTCTTCATTTCACTGTAGCTTCATTACTGTGGACGTTTTTTTTTTTTTTCTACAATTCGTTGTAGATGCCTTTATGTCATACTTGAAAATTCAGCACTGAAATACTAAACATATTGACTGTACTTCATTAGTTTTATTGATGAACTAACACGTCTCTGTGTCTTTGTTGTCCAATGAAAAAAAGATATCTTTATGTATATTGTGTATACAGTCGACTGTAGCCTTTATTTCTTACCTGTGTGTACAGCAACATGACTTCATATCTAAGGGCGCACTCACACTGTCCGTCCGTCCCGTGCCCCGTGCTTTAGGGTACTTGTCCCCCCCTCCCTCTCCCCCCGCGGCCCTGGCCCGTTTGTACTCACACTGCCTGGGCCTCGGCGCGAATGCTTCTTGCTGCCTATACGTCATCACACCGTAACACGTCACACGCATTGATGACGTCATCGCGATACGTCGCTATGTTTACAAATCTTTCCGTAGACCTCAGAGTTTTTGTGCGTCTTGTCGACTGTTTTTGAATATTTTCATCGACCAAATCTGCAGTAAACACTCCACCTCCGCATCACACCAACGTGAACCTTTCACCGCCATTGTTTTAAATGTCCGCGCATGGTCCCTCCTTCTTTTTTCTATGTTCCAACAGGCGCACAGGAAATGACGTCAGAACAACCGTAGGCCTCGTGCTCGTACACATGCGCACACTCATGCTCGTGCATGTGCCAACGTGCTTTACAAAAGCCCACCTCTCCCAAACGGTCCGTGGAGTCACACTGGTCATACGAACTAGACTTTAGCAGTGAAACGTGCTCGGGCACGGTGCGGATGGACAGTGTGAGTGCGACCTAAAAGAAACTTGAAAGAGAGTTGGTAGAAAAAATATTTTATTGAAGCTACGCCAGTGACCAATGGGATGCCAAAGTGTCTATGTGAACTAAAAGGGTTTTTCTACAGACTTTATATCCAAAGTGACATTGTACCTGTCCTGTGTTCATGGAAGTCAATGTGTGTTATGAAATTAAAAGCGTACCCTTAATCAGGGTTGCGTTCAAGCGTTCTTATTGTGACACACTTCTCCCCACCGTTCCTCATACTTAACTCTCCCGGTTCACGCGGGAGACTCTAATCTCTAATCTCCGGATTTTTACAGTGAAGGAAACAAGTTAGATCGTGGGGGATATTTGTCATAGTATCTGGCAACCCTGTAAGTTATGAAGAAGAGAGATGGATGAAGCGACACCTGTAAAAAGAAAATATGCTTCAAAGTTAAACACGCTGGAGCGAGACGTTTTCCTGGTTAAATCCAGCTGCTGTAGCGCCCACCATGCGTGTGTAATGTTAAAAACAGCCACTTAATCCTTCAGATGGTGGCAGTCAGTGTTACACACTTTTTTAAAATACATTTTTTAATGCATTGCATTGTACTTGGACACATCAGACTTAGACTCAGACAACTTTATTAATCCCACCAGGGGCAATTGATTTCAGCAGCTTACTGGTAAAAGGAATAAAATCATTATAAAGAATTTAAGAGACAAATAGCAGAGGGGATAAAAGATTTTTAGATAACGGGACAGGTGAGACATAGCGACAACCTTAGGGCAACAGGGGAAATTCACTTGAAGGCGTGTGACCAGGAGACAGAATATTGTTTACATTTGTTTACATTTAAAATGTTTATGTTCACAACTTTGAAAAGGTCTAAAGGATGAAACACAACCTGGTTTATTACACTGATAAATTGAAGAAGACGCAACGGGGGAATTCAATTTTTTTTCACTCTATTATTGTTTTTCATGTTGCACACACACGCACACACACACACATGCACAGACAGGACCTATGTACATGCAATTAATAGAGAGATGTTAGTGACCAGGGCCCCGAGCAGTTGGGGGTTTGGTGCCTTGTTCAACAGCATCTCGGCAGTCCCCAGGTGATGGACTGGCACCTCTCCAGCCACCAGTCCACACTCCATTCATGGTCCACACTCAGGTACTCAAACCGGCGACCCTCCGGTTCCCAGCCAAGTCACCTATGGACTGAGCTACTGCCGCCCCAGTTACAGGTATGAAGAAGAATGAAGGGAATAGGAAAGTACACAATCTTCTAATTTACTACTTAAGAATAACAGGAAAAACAGGGAGTATATTCCTTTTTTCTTGTTTTGTTTTGTTTTTTGCACCACACTCCAGTCCAGTAGGTGGCAGCAATGCACCTTTCAGCTCCAGGGACGAAGAAGAAGAAGAAGACGAAGAAGAAGCAGAAGAAGAAGAAGAAGAAGAAAACAGATACTGGGAAAGGAAGTAGATCCTTTTACACACAGGCATCGTTACAAAGCTTGCTAAAATAGTTTTTTTTCCTACTTCTAGCCCTTATGTGTTTAGTTAACTGATAACTGTATGTGCCACACTGGTGTGTGTCGGGGAGCTAGCCTCGCTATAAGCAGCAACAAGTTGCTAGCGTTCGCCTGGCAGCTAACCCTGCAGTGGTGCAGCTGTCCCTGCTAGTTAGCATCCATGAAGAAACCTAACCCCGGCTTCAGTGCTGTAAACAAGCGTGTCTGGACTTAGCTAGAGGGCTAAGGAAGAAGACAGCAGGATGACAGGTGAGTGACGTGAGCTAAGCTAACGTTAGCTTAACATTGTAACGTTTTAACTTATAATAACAAGGTGTTTTTTCCTCTCCAGAGGATGACGTGTTGCTGGATGTACCTGTCATCCGGCAGCTGTACCACTGGGACTGTGGGTTAGCCTGCTCCAGGATGGTGCTGAAGTAAGTTACTCACTTCTAAAGTCGTTATGTTCAGTTATTTCTGCTTTAGTGTGTAAAAAATTATGACTTTGCTACGATACCTGCCTAAAATATCTCCATACCGATACTGAAACGATACCACGGTGTAAAACTAAAACATCATCAAAAGTCATGGGAAACATATTAGATGACAGAATGTGAAAATTATTCCTTTCTTTTTATTTTTCACTTTTTACACATTTTACTTAAACTTGAAAAGTCAAAATAAACATAAATATATCAATATCTCGATGACTTGGACGAATGAGAACATTCACAGGCATAAATATATGTATTTGTTAAAGCTACTGAGCTTTATAGCGTCTTAACTTGTTATAACAACAATGAAATGATTATGCAGCTGTTTAAATAATAAAAAGATTTGTCACAGAACATCCGTATGAAAACAGGAACATGTTTATATTATCTGCACAGTTCTTTGGCTAATTTAAGGTTCTTGGCGTTGTTGTGTTGTTGATCAGCATCATAGACAGACGTAGCGTTTCCGTCAGGGTCCGTTCTCTCAACTTGATCCAATCGTCCTCGCCTACGGGAGGCGCCATCTCGTCAGACTTTGGCCCCGCCTCATTTCCTCTTACCAAAAAAGGGCATGTATTTGACGTTGGGGGGAGGGTTATACGTCCATCTGGCAGACGTATACCTCCGAGGAGAAGTGAGGGTTAGCGGCTAGCTGTCACTCAAGAGGCCACGCCCCTAATTATTCATAAACTTTAACCTTCAATAAAATAAAAACAAGCCTGTTACAAATAATTCACCCCCTTAGTGTTGTCATGGAGATATGAAGTAAACATACAGACTAGAATGTTTTACTGTCCCAGGCCTTAAACAGGTTCAATGATGCTGTGAAAACGGCCTGTTTAACATGGGGGTCAATGAGAAACTGCTCTATTGTGCAAACTACTTCTAGTGGACACTCGGGGGAACTGCAGTTTTTGGCACTTCTGTATTGGATCAATCAGGAAATCGCTGTGGTGTGGGCTTGATCAGCTGCATACTTGTGAACACCAGCGCATGTTATAGTAAAGTTAATGTCTCCAGTGTTAACGTTGCGTCCATGTGTCTGTCAGCTCGATGTTTCTCCAGGTCGGTCGTTGATCAGACAGGCTTTGTGGTGTCTGTGGGCTTGCCCTTACTGTCGCCAATGTAAGCACTTGCGTTGACAGGAGCACTCGAGCCACTGTCAGCCATGTCTCTCTCGCTGTGTCAGTGAAATGTCACCATGAAACCACGCCCACTCTGGCTGCAGACAGTGATAAAGCAGAGAGCAGCTGCACACAGACACGTTGCCCCGCAGTCGCACAAACTTCATAAAGTATCGATACTAATGAAACGTGATAAAGTGTCCTTTTTGATGGATGGGTATCGCGGTACCTTTCTAGTATCGGTTTACCGTGCAACACTATTATGTAGTCTGGCAAAAGTGTTCCGAATAACTCCAGTCATCACCATGAAGATGATATTGAAATGGTACTACCTGATAGAAGTAACACAGGGCTGCTTGACATTAGCCCATAGTGATTCACAGTCTCTAACTGTCCGTTCTTGCAGGTACCTCCATCCAGTCAGTGATGAGGAGTTCCAGAGAGCATGCTGGGAGCTCAAGCTGACGGAGAGTGTCTGGACTATTGACCTGGCCTACCTCATGTGTCATCTAGGAATCAAACATTGTTTTTGCACACAGACTCTCGGCGTGGACAAGGGCTTTAGGAATCAGGTACTTTGCTGTGTCTAAGCTGGGTCTGGGCCATATGACGATATATCAACAAAACAATATAAAAATGTCTATTATAGAGGGCTCAACACTAACAGTTAAAGGTTGAATATGGAGAATGAGCAGAACAACGCCATCTAGTGTCTCAACGTCGTAGTCGCAACAACAGAAAATAATTAAAAGCACTCACGTTGCCAGGTTGGTCAGACCCGGCCCAGTAGCCTACAGGAGACCGGAGTCTGTTTGAGCCTGTTTGAACACATCCCCTCCAGCAAATCGCACCACAAAAACAAGTATTAGAGGAGTTTGACTGACAGTTACCGTTAGCTGTAACCGTTACAGCCAAGCCCGGATCCCAAATTGGGCTGTGGCCCGGGAGCCTCGACCTTTGGGGGCCTCAGGCTTCGTCACTTAGTGTTCTTTTTTCTTTTTTTGGCCCAAAAAATGTACAGATTTCCTTTGTGTTCAGGGGCATCTGGTTCTTCATCAGTGGAATCAGTTTGCACAACTTAATTTGCTTCACCATTGTCTCTAAAACAAATGCAGCAGCTCACACGCAGTGTTGTTGTTTGGTCCCGGTTCTGACTGTAACGGCAATAACAGCAGCAAATATGAACTTATTTTTTGGCAGGTGCATGTTTTGTTGTTTGCTGTCCCTATTGTTTATATGCTAAAAAGTGATTGACACAACAAATATTAGGTTGCCAATTTCTCTAAATGGTTGTCAATGGCAACCTGGCAACTTTTACTGTCCAGCCCTGTCGTATTTACTTTTCTCTGTTGTTTTCCTTTTACATACGTTAACTTTGCGCTTAAGTTCTTGTTAATAATGAGAAAATACTCAGCACTTTACATTTGTCAAGTATTTGTTCACACAGGAGTATACAAAATAGGTTCAAGCATGTGGTTATTTCATTTAGACTATTTATTTATTGAATTACCAGAAAACATGCTCTATCATATTATGAGGTTATGAATTTGGTCATCGCCCAGCCCCATCTGATCCATCAGTACTGCCCTAACCAGATTTGAATGTTCGTCGGTGGTGTGTGTGTGTGTGTGATAGTGTCTTTGTTGTCTTTTGTTTTCCAGTCCTTCTACAAGAAACACTTTGATACAGAAGAAGACCGGGTGAACGAGCTCTTCCTCAAAGCGGAGAGCAAAGGTGTTGAGGTGAAGAAGAGGTGAGTCCTCTTACTTATTCACTCGGACAAGCCACCGACGTTTGCCTTAGACAGTTTAAACCCAACACCTGGCGTGTATTTGTTGATGTCTTCTCACAGCTCTGTGACAGTTCAGGAGATCCAGTCTCACCTGGAGCAGGGCCACGTCGCCATAGTGCTGGTCAACGCCGTGGTCTTGACGTGTGAACTGTGCTCTTCGCCTGTCAAATACTGCTGCTTCCTGCCTGTGGGCCAGAAGTGTTTCTGCAGGAAGCCCGAGTACCAGGGTCACTTTGTGGTGGTGTGTGGCTTCAACAGGACCTCTGGCTGCGTGTTCTACAACAACCCTGCGTATTCTGACCGTGAGTAATCTCAGACGTCCAAAGCACAAGCAGCCCGTGGCAATTACCTTTCTGAATCCATGTAAAGGGATTTTTTGTTTTTGCTGAGAACGAACCGCAAGTTTTAAGCCACAAACTATTTTTTATTAAACATAGAGCTGTTGTGATATTTTGTTTGCCATATTTCTCTATAGCAGGTCTATTGAACAGATGTAGCCTTACATTATAGCATATTTTAGTCAATTTCCTTTAGAAGCCTCAAATGAATGGTTTTGTTAGAAATGTAGACTTTTTAGATATCACTTCATTTCTGCATTCAAAACAATCAACAACAATGTTTGGAACAGTCTCAGACTTAAGTGAAAGTTTAATTCCTGAAAGTCCGTACCTCCTTTCATTGCAATTCATCCTGGGTCGGGTCGCGGGACAGCAGCTTTAGCAGGGGACCCCAAACTTCCCTTTCCCGGGCCACATTAACCAGCTCTAACTGGGGGATCCTGAGGCGTTCCCAGGCCAGTGTGGAGATCTAATCTCTCCACCTGGTCCTGGGTCTTCCCCGAGGCCTCTTCCCAGCTGGACGTGCCTGGAACACCTCCCTAGGGAGGCGCCCAGGGTTCATCCTTACTAGATGATCCTGAACCACCTCAACTGGCTCCTTTCAACGCAAAGGAGCAGCGGCTCTACTCTGAGTTCCTCACGGATGCTGAACTTCTCCCCCTCTCTCTAAGGGAGACTCCAGCCCCCCTCCTGGGAAAACACATTTCGGCCGCTTGTACCCGCGACCTCGTTCTTTCGGTCATGACCCAGCTTTCATGACCACAGGTGAGGGTAGGAACCAAGATTGACCGGTAGATCGAGAGCTTTGCCTTCCTCAGCTCTCTTTTCGATTTTGAGCTATTTTACTCAAAACCATAAAGTTCGCCTCATGGGACACTAAAGGGAACACAGACTTTGCCTGTTTTGTAACTGACATGTTTATGTGTGTCCGTGTGTGTGTGTGTGTGTGTGTGTGTGTGTGTGTGTGTGTGTGTGTGTGTGTGTGTGTGTGTGTGTGTGTGTGTGTGTGTGTGTGTGTGTGTGTGTGTGTGTGTGTGTGTGTGTGTGTGTGTGTGTGTGTGTGTGTGTGTGTGTGTGTGTGTGTGTGTGTGTGTGTGTGTGTGTGTGTGTGTGCGCGTGTGTGTGTGTTTCTGTTTGTTTTCAGGGGTGTGCTGCACCAGCATCCGTAACTTTGAGGAGGCTCGGAGGAGCTATGGGACAGATGAAGACATCCTGTTGATCTTTAAGGAGAGTTGATGGACAGAGACCTTTTTTTGCATTTCACTCTTCCTCCGCTCGTCGTTGTAGTGGCAGGTCGGCGGGCGTGAATTAGTGGCTCCTCCTGTTGACGCAGATCCCCTGGGCCGTCCTCTCCGGTGCTAATAAGCCCAACTGATGACTTAGACTGATGACACGACTGCTGCAGATTCATGGCTCTTACTCCCTCTGTAGTCCACACCACTCGACCCCTCAAGGATCAGTAGCTGAGTTTCGATAACCTCCGTTGGATTTTTTTTTTTTTTTTACATCCACTTTTTTGGAGATGTGCATCATTTGAAATCTAAAACCATGAGCTAAGTATTTCAGAGTTGTGAAACCACAGTGGATGAAATGTGGGAATCATGACATAGAATAGGAATAACCCGGAAATAGTTTAAATGTAAGCCGACGATGACGACATCAGTATATCCATTTAGTATATCCAGTTAATTCGTCCTGTTCAGGGTCCTGAAGAGGCTCATCCGCAGCCACCAGTCGCACATCCACTTGCCTTTAACAGAAAACCCCTCCTAACCCACCTCTGTCACTTTCTACTCTGATGAGGGAATACAGGAAGTAGTTGTGTTTTGAGAGTCTCAGGTAATTAACGCGTTGAGTGTGACATGCGCATCAAACGACAGCTAATTCAATGCAATACCCCGTAGTTTGCCTATGGACTCAAGCTGCCCGCAGAAGAACACGGACGGTGGATTGATATACTGGAACACAACTGTCGTGGATAGATGGACACGTCGTACGGTTGTTTGGATCGAGTGAAGAACAAAGGTGTAACTCTGACGGTGTTCTCTGTTGGAGGTAATGAAGACTACGTCGTGTCCGCGTCTTCTACTTTGCTGTTTTAATTTTGGTAGAATGCACTAAGTTGAGTTTTTGCACTACACAGTTCAAACCAGACATAATTATATGTTATTTAAATAAAACAATTATCACGAGATTGCTTTTTTCTGAATCTGTGTAAAGGGATTTCTTCCTGGTTATGTTTTTCTTGTTTTTGCTAAGAACAAACTGCAAGTTTTAAACCACAAACTATTTTTTATTAAACATAGAGCTGCGTTTATTCTAAGTTGTGATTAAAGGATTTGAACACATGCTTCATCCCCGTCTTTTTTTCTGTCTTTGCTGCGTCCAGGGAATAACTAGCTGCACTTTCTACCTATATATGAAACAGTTGTGACATAATTCAATTCAATTCAATTCAATTTTATTTACAGTGTCGAATCATAACCAAAGTTATCTCAGGACACTTTACAGAGTAGGTAAAGACCACACTCAATGACTTATTTATGATTTACATAGACCCAACAATTCCCCCGTAGAGTACGGTGGCGTTGAAAACCTTCACTATAACAGACAGGAACGTCAGACAGACCCAGCTCTGTGGAGGACGCACATCTGTCTGCACCGGAGAGAGAGAACAGATGGACAGAGAGAGACAAAGATGGACAGACACTTCCAGAGATGCAAGCAAAGCCTAACAGTAACTCTAATAATATCTATAGTAATGTGAATATGACGTATATGTTAAGACAGTTAATACAGCAGAATAGTAGAAACAAGCACAGCTAAGGTGACAGAATATGAAAATGATAATTATGGTGGCAAACATCATAACCGCACAGAAGTCCTGACGGCTCGTTTAAAGGCACCGTTTCTGAATACAGGCTTTGCTTTTCTTTGTGGATTGAGTGAAAATGGCTAAAATCCATTAATCCGCCACAATAACAGTGGCCTCTCGATTGGTTTTACACTGTAAACGCAAAGGAGGGATCAATTTCAATGCATTCTTCCTGCTATACGCCACAATTTCCAATAAAGTATATGAGCGTTTTGTTACTTCCACTGTGTTTATGTAGCACCTCGCACCTGCTGTATTATAAAAAAAGACATGGAAAATCTCCCTTTTTACACTATCCGACCTTGAACATGCTTTACCACGAAGCCATAATTGGCACTAGTGGCTTCAGCAACATTAAGATAAGTTAGTCATCCACTTATAAAGAACACCGGTTTGACTTTGAATCTAGTTTCCTGTGATAAAATGGTAAAACCAACAAAATTCAAACAAACCAAACAGAGACATAGAAAAGAAGTGGACTTCATTAGTTTAATATCATCTACTCCTTCACTATGTTGGGTTTGAAGTCACGTCTGACAGCCTTGGTAAGCTCCTCTGCGTATTCAGAATAGCGCCCAGTCATCTGCAAAGATACAGTCAAGAGGTAGACTAACAGCACTCCATGTATGTTTGACACAATGATGTTCACATTATTACAACACCCCCCAAGAACCTTTACCTCTTCAGCGAGTACGTCTAATATTCAGCTCTTTAATCATTGCATGAACAAATAAACACAACCTTTATTATTCTATCTGACTCCCTGGCGACCAATCTCGCCACCCACCACCCCGACCAAACAGTTGATGACATGGTGGAACATTACAACCGTGCCCTCTCTCTCAGCCTGGACTTTGTAGCTCCTCTCACCCCTAACCTCCCCCAATTGTTAAGCGACCTTGGGTACCATAAAGGCGCTATGTAAGTACAAGTTATTATTATTATTATTATTATTTATTATAGTAGGTCAACATGTGACATACAGGGAGGAGGTCGCTCATGCTGTTCCTAGTTCTTTTTACCTTAAAGCTCCATTTGTCACTGATCTGTCTGTTCAGGTTGAGATCCATCTCCACCACCAGCAGACCGTCACGGGTCCTGGAGAGCCCCGGGGTGCGGCTGCCGTCAGCAGCAGCCACATAACTGGATCCGTAGAAGTGACCGAAGTCATGGTGAGCTGCAAAAGTCAGGAGTCTGTCATCACCGTGCTGTTTATAGGGAGTACACATGGCTGACTAGGAAGGAATACACTGATAGATCAAATACAAAATGCAACATTTAAAAAAACATCCATGTTAGATGTATGATCCATGTAAGAATAAACGTACTAACTCAAACTGTATGTGCAGGTTAAAATGCTAAATGAAAATAAATTATAGAAAATAAATCTCACCTTTTTGTCCGTCACCAGATGTGAATTCACTTTTGAAATGTTCCTGTGTGGAGAAAAAAGGAGGAATAGGGAGATTTTGTGTGTAAATAGTCTTCGTTATTATAATCTGAATAATCTGAATAATCAGTGATGACGACATTTTACCATCTACACTTTAAGGGGCTTTTATTTGCTTATTTTTTATTCAACATTTACCAAAAAAAATAACCTTTTATGTTACAAAATGATGAATGTTTTCATCCTAAACCACATTAGTAGAACACACTTCTATTAAAAACACAGCCACATGTAAGTAAGTGACATTTTGGACAAAAATGAGTTATTTGAATATATATATATATATGAAAATAAAGTCAATTCTAAACCACTCCAGAGTTATTAACCAAACACTGAACTATTTAGGGCGAAACGGACGTAAGTGCTCTTAAAATCAGGTGTTTATTTAGTATATTGTCGCCCACATGTTTATGAAGTTTTAATATTTAGTTTAGTTGAGATAGTTCATTTTGAATATGTGAAAAAAACAAAATGATTGTAAATTAATATGCAGTCATAAAGAAAATTAAATATACAATAAACAATACAAACAGAGAGAAAAATAAATGTACAATAACAAAGTAAACTGAAAAATTTAAGTTCTGTTTACGTGGGAAGAAGTATAAACGTATTTTATTCCACCTCTTTTATAATAAATATTACTGAAATAACACTTGCCTTCTAACAATAACAATAATAATAACTTCCATTTGTCATTCTTCAATTCTCCTTGTTCTAAATCTAACAAAGCATATTTTTATTACAGAGATATTTATCTGAATAAAATATTATATTATTCTTTATATTGTTATAATACACACACATACTGAAGATGACACAGAGTACGATATTAAATATTAAACTTAATAAACAAAGTGTGGTCACTTTTTGTTTCGGCTCTCCTGTAAAGTTGGCCGAACATTTTTACGCCCCTCTGTCACCTACGTCCCCTCGGTCCCCTCAGTTGGTCTAAAATCTGTCTTCGGCCCTGCACTTGAGTGACAAAGGCACGATTCTGCGTGTTCTCATATGCTGTTGTTTATCAGACGAGTGTGTTCACGTTTATGAGTGTGATTGCAGAGAGTGACTCACCGTCCCAACACGGTTGATTGCACAGGTGAAGCAGTGGTTCGCTATTGCTGCATTCCTGGCCTCTATCGACCACATGGGCTCACTGTAGACAAGAACAAGTGTTAATTGTTGCCTCGACGCTGGACGTGGCAAACATTGGCAACATTTGGTCAGAATGTGGGTGATAGATGGTTTATCCAATCAGAAACCAGTATTTTCGCCTCTTCCTAAAGATCTCCAGACGAGAGTTCCCAGATGGATCTGCTGAGCAGATGCGAATCAATCCACCTGGCGGAGTCAGGATACTTTAAAGACATTTCATCCAGTGGGCCGGATTTGACCCTTTGGTTTGTGCTGGTTCTGGCCCTAGGGCCTAAGTTAGACCCCCTGCTCTACATTATCCCTTACACACATAAGGACAGCTTCAGTACAGTATATAACAGCAGCAACGGGTCGAGTTTTGGGGGGAATTAGGAGAAGTATATGTTCTTCTAAAGCACAATATTGAATTTTGCCTATTCCTAAAGTCATTTATGTCTAATCAAATCATCACACAGCAGTCACGGGCCGTATAAACATCAAGCATAGGAAGAGAGTGTGCATAGTGCAGAGAGAGAGGAAGAAACAGAGGCAGGGCATTTTTGAGACGGGACCTTATAGAAAATAATGATACAGCCATGCCGGAAATAATGCATTCTCCATTTTGTCCCTCACCTGAGAGCTCCAACGGTAGCTGAGGGGTTGAAGATGATCTCCGCTCCATTCATACTGTACATGAACCAGTTGAGAGGGTGATGGCGCCCGTAGCAAATATTCACAGCAATGTTCCCAAACTGCGTCTGGAACACTGTGTGGCCGGTGTCGCCCTCCATATAATACGTAGACTGAGTGTGAAAGAAGCTCAGTTAACAACACAAACGCCTGATTTCATACAGGTGCATACACGGAGATGACACACTAACCTCATTAAAGTCCCCGACCCTGGGAATATGGTTCTTCCTGCTCTTTCCCAGCACATTTCCAGAGTTGGAGATCACCACGGCCGTGTTCCACAGAGTGCTGTGCAGCCCCTCTCGCTCCAGAATTGGAGAAACAACCACCATGTTGTATTTTTTGGCCAGCTAATGACACAACCACAGTGTTATAGGCTACTGTAGTAAAGCACGTCATTGCACCGTGGCAGACATCCGTGACCTCACCTCCTGGCAGAAGCGTGTGGTGTTTCCTTCTTCAGCAGACTCTGCGAACTCCGTCCATGGATGTTTCTCGCGGGTGCAGAAGGCAAAGGGCATGGCTGCGAACAGCAAAACACAGGTTAGTCTCTTTTACTGGCTAATGTGTAATGTGTACTTCTGACTCATGAACGCACTCACTCCAGGTCTCCTGAAAGCAGACGATGTTTACTCCGCACATGGCTGCCACTTCAACTATTTCAGCAACCCGATTATGCATGGCATTGACCTGTAGAGGGGACAACCAGAGGGTGAACATCCAGTGTGTCTCTGTCCCACTGAAAATGCAACAACAGGTGTGTTTCGTAACGTGCGTTTGAGTCCTGACCTGGTCCAGGATGGGGGCATCAGTGGGCAGAACAATGCAGTTCTGAATGAGTCCAACGCGGATCCTCCTGGGAGGCCTCAGTTGTTCCTGCGCAGCCTCAAACCTGAACCCCTTCAGCTCAAAGTCCCGTTCAGAGGCAGCGTTCACAGCACACGCCGGGAGGTCCAACTGCCTGTGACAGAGAAGATCCTTCATGAGTGTTCACACGAGAAGAGAGGGAGAAGATGTAACACTGATGCCTTGTAATGGTTGAACAATGTTATAATGGGTCAGGTGTCTCTCAGGCCTAACGGTACGGATGGACAGTGTGAGTGCACCTGTAACTCAACAGGGAGACGTTCTGTGTATACTTCACTGTGAGATCCTGCTCCTGGAAATTACAGCAAGTGACCAGAAGACTTTCAGGGCGCACTCACACTGTCCATCTGTACTGTGCCCCGTGCTTTAGGGTACTTGTCCCCCCCTCCAGGCCTGTTTGTACTCACGCTACCTGGGCCTCGGCACAAATGCTTCTTGCTGCCTATACGTCATCACGCCGTAACACGCCACACGCATTGATTGACGTCATCGCGATGCGTCGCTTTGTTTACAAATCTTTCCATAGACCTCTGAGTTTTTGTGTGTCTTGTCGACTGTTTTTGAATCTTTTCATCGACCAAATCTGCAGTAAACACACGAAGCCTCTTGGGTGAAAGGTGAAAACGTCTTCCTAGACAAATAACCAAGTCCAGTTGCTTTCGACTGAAATTGCTTTGGGGATAACGACGACCTGGACACATGAGAATATTCACAGGAACATTACAAAAAATAATTAGTACTCTCTTTAAACAAGCCCACTAGCCCTGTTCTGTACAACCCTATTTTTTGTGGCTGAGGCCCAGACCACTGAACAGTAATGTAGGTGGGATAATATTAATGATCTACAGACTGGTTCCAGGATATTAAACGGTACGAATGGTGCACATTGTCTCGTTAGATGAATGCAAACCCCCATTTTTGGATTGATTCTATCAGTATGTTCTGACCATGCAAGAAGTGAAATATTCAGTGCAATATTCTTGTGCATAACTGGAGATGTGACCCATAAATCAATAGAAGTGTGGACTAATACCCCTCTCTAGCATGCTTTCCAGCAATAACACCATTATAAGGTATTTTGCGTAATTGTGCGCCCTCCTTGGACCCAGAAACTAAAGTTTGAAACATTTTATATAATCCTTTCTTTGCACAGGTTAAAGGTTGTGTGTTTAACACAACTGAGCAAAGTCCACTCAGCACAATAATAATTTACCAGGAACACACTGAAGAGAAAAAGCATGGTAAAATACAAATGAATATGATCCGTATGCTTAGTTCACTCCTCTCGCCACAACTCACTTTGTGTCCTTCCCGAATAAGATGCGTTTCACCTCTGACAGCTCGGCCTCTGGCAGATGAGCCTCCAGAGACTTCTCCAGGGATTCAAACTCACATGCGGACATTTCTGCTCTTTCTTCGGGTTCAGGGCTTCACAGCAGCAGCAGCAGAGCAGCTCGGTGTGTGACGGGAATGGTCTGCGTGAGCTTTTTATCTGTTGCAATCGTTATCTAATCCTCTGTGTTCAGGATTTGGTAAAGAGCCTTCTTGTCCTGTCTGTCCGGCTGTTGTTCAGAGAAGTTGGGTGGGAGGGCTCTGGTCAACCCTGTGTGTGTGTGTGTGTGTGTGTGTGTGTGTGTGTGTGTGTGTGTGTGTGTGTGTGTGTGTGTGTGTGTGTGTGTGTGTGTGTGTGTGTGTGTGTGTGTGTGTGTGTGTGTGTGTGTGTGTGAGAGTGAGAGAGAGATACTGAACTAACCTAACCTAACCTGCATTTATTGTAGTGAACAGCAGGGGTCGACTCCACTGTCTGTAAGAGGTTTTCAAAGTGTTAGGCTGACACCAAGAAACCAAGCCCCCACCACAGCGACTTCCTGGTTGATCCAATCAGGAAATGCCAAAAAATGCAGTTCTCCAAGTGTCCACTAGGAGCAGTTTGCACAATACAGTAGTTTCTCATTGACCCCCATGTTAAATAGGATGTTTTTCACAGCATAATTAAACCTGTTTAAGTCTTGGTACAAAAAAACCTTCTAGTCTGTATGTTTAGGTCTAAACCAGGGCTGCCCAGTCTTGCTCCTTAGGGGCCACTGTCCTGCATGTTTTAGGGTTCTCCCTGCTCTAACACGCTTGAGTCTAAAGATTTTCAAACCTGTGACAAGCTTCAGCTGCTTGATAACGAGCACAGTGTTAGAGTCAGGTGTGTTAGAGCAGAGAGAAACCTAAAACATGCAGGACAGTGGCCCTCCAGGAGCAGGGTTGGGCAGCCCTGGTCTAAACCCTCATCTGTTCCCTGCAGCAGTGTGGAGTACAGGTAACCTGACTATCGCCGGATGACTTTCGTTCTTCTTCCAACCAACGACTGTCACTCTAAAGACGGAGCATAAAGGGTTCCAGTGACATCATCGGCCTTGTGAGAGGTAAAATACCTGGATCTCCACACCAGTTAGTTGGTCCAGTCCCAGCCTGGTCCTGGTCCTGGTCCAGTCCCATCCTGGTCCTTGTCCTGGTCCAGTCCCATCCTGGTCCTTGTCCTGGTCCAGTCCCAGCCTGGTACTGGTCCTGGTCCTGGTCCAGTCCCAGCCTGGTCCTGGTCCTGGTCCAGTCCCAGCCTGGTCAGATGCGTACATGAACTGATGAAGCCTCTTGGATGAGAGGTGAAACGTCTTCCTAGACAAATAACCAAGTCCAGTTGCTTTTGACTGAAATTGCTTCGAGGATAACGACGACCTGGACGAATGAGAACATTCACAGACCTCTAAATTGATGCACAATTGGTCAGTTCTACAGTTCTCGTGGACGTCCACAGGGAATGCCACCGACCCCCGTGAGAACCCCTTAGAGAACCACTTGTCCATCTAGGAAATAACAGCAATTGCAGTTATTTATAATGAAAACATTAGTCAATTAACAAAGAAATTATAGCAAAATTACAAATTAAATATTTGTTTTGCTATTAGTCTATTCCCTTTAATAAATTACAAATATGTGTGAAATAACAATACATTTATAAACATATTTAAACAATAAATATATGTATTTCTAATGGTTTTTTTTTAAAAGAACAGAAATGTGTGTTTTCACAGTTACAGTGATTTTATGTTATTTTACATTTTACAAATCAGTGAAATCAGTCTCTTTTTGTAAATTAAATGTTGTTTTTTTTAAATAAACAGTAACATTTTTTACAGGGTATGTTATATTGAGCTCGATGTCTGCAGTAACCCCTTAAAGTTATTAGTTATTCATCCAAGAAGAAGTCTGAAGGTGCCGGTTTCAAAACCTTTGTGGCTGAAGCAGTTTGATTGAAGTCCTCTGTGCAACTGTGAGGTTGAAGATATGAGTAGAAAAACAAAATAAGACATGATGACACTGTGTCTTTTATTCAGAGCATTCACACATTCAGTGTCAACCTTCTTCTAATACACAATTACTTACAAAACACTCAGTTAGCACAAAAAAAGAAGTCATTTTGTTAAAAAACAATCCTATACCTGATGCATTTAACAGATTGTTCGCATACATACAGGATAAAGCTATTAATGTGTAAATTCATCAGACTTTAAAGTCCTGACAGGTACAGAAACTATTTAAGCTGGTCTTTCTTGTTATTTGCAGAGATGTTCTTGCTCCTGGTTTGGCCGGCAGGACGGCTCCTCCGCGTCCGTCCTCTGATCTTTCCGTCTCGCTCCTCTTCGTCGGGGTTAGACAGTTTCCTCAGCAGCTCTGTGACAGAACATTTAAGCTGTGTGTGTTTGACCAACAGGAGGACTCAAAGAGCCGCTTCAGGTCTGCAGCCCTGTTCAGTTTCAGTCATAAAGCTGCTGACGGTTTTTGTTACCTGTTAACTCAGGATGACTCTGGCTGAAGTTGTTTACGAGAGACACGTATTTCTGACCTCCTGTGTCATTATCTCCTGAAGGGAAGAAGAGTCACGTGTGATAATACAAGGAAAGAGTTTGTCAGACAGTTTTCCCATGAAACAAAATAGACTTTTTGTAACAGAATAATTCCATGAGCAGCAGGTCAAGTTTGTATCACCAGTATTTATCTTCATATTGGAAAGAAAATCAACTAAATTTATACTTCCCATTTCCCATTTTGCCTTCCCAAAACTACAAATAGGATTGTGATATTCTCATTATTTGTAAATCAAACACTGAAACGGTGCCTTAAAACGAGCCGTCAGGACTTCTCTACAGCTGTGATGTCACAACTATATATAGGGAGAAAGTCCTGCTACAGTGCCGTTACAGTCACTTCCCAGCTGCAATGAAACACTGGCCAATCAGAGAAGATTCAGCAGGTGGTCTCAGGCCCTGTTTAGACTGAGACGATCTAGAAAGGAAACGCAAAAGTGGCGTCGCGTGGCCAAAAAAAGTGAAGTTTCAACAAATGAGCACCTAAGGAAAAAGAAAAAGGCACACAATTGTTTCAGATCAAAGGGTTCCCGATGTCCGATCGCAACGAAACCAGCGTGAGTGAACTCGGCACCCATGAAATAGGGGGGGTAGCCCAAATTTCAAGTCTCTAAACTAACTCTAACCCCAAAACCCTAACCCCAACCCTAACCCTAACCCCAGCCCTAACCCTAACCCTAACCCTAACCCTAACCCTAACCCTAGCCCCAACCCTAACCCTAACCCTAATCTCAAACCTTAACCCTATTTTAAATAGGCCATAACTTTTGATAGGAACATCGTAGAGACTCCATTTCGGTACCAATGGAAAGCGCGTGGCCATTATTAGGGGGGTAGGCGAAGTCTCAACAAATGAGCACCTAAGGGAAAAAAATTAGGCACTCAATTGTTTCAGATCAAAGGGTTCCCGATGTCCGATCGCAACGAAACCAGCGTGAGTGAACTCGGCACCCAGGAAATAGGGGGGGGTAGCCCAAATTTCAAGTCTCTAAACTAAGCCTAACCCCAAAACCCTAACCCTAACCCTAACCCCAACCCTAACCCTAACCCTAACCCTAGCCCCAACCCTAACCCTAACCCCAACCCTAACCCTAACCCTAACCCTAGCCCCAACCCTAACCCTAACCCTAACCCTAACCCTAACCCTAATCTCAAACCTTAACCCTATTTTAAATAGGCCATAACTTTTGACCCCAAAGGGTTCCCGATGTCCGATCGCAACGAAACCAGCGTGAGTGAACTCGGCACCCAGGAAATAGGGGGGGTAGCCCAAATTTCAAGTCTCTAAACTAACCCTAACCACAAAACCCTAACCCTAACCCTAACCCCAACCCTAACCCTAACCCTAACCCTAACCCTAACCCCAACCCTAACCCTAACCCTAGCCCCAACCCTAACCCTAACCCTAACCCTAATCTCAAACCTTAACCCTATTTTAAATAGGCCATAACTTTTGATAGGAACATCGTAGAGACTCCATTTCGGTACCAATGGAAAGCGCGTGGCCATAATTAGGGGGGTAGGCGAAGTCTCAACAAATGAGCACCTAAGGGAAAAAAATTAGGCACACAATTGTTTCAGATCAAAGGGTTCCCGATGTCCGATCGCAACGAAACCAGCGTGAGTGAACTCGGCACCCAGGAAATAGGGGGGGTAGCCCAAATTTCAAGTCTCTAAACTAACCCTAACCACAAAACCCTAACCCTAACCCTAACCCCAACCCTAACCCTAACCCTAACCCTAACCCTAATCTCAAACCTTAACCCTATTTTAAATAGGCCATAACTTTTGATAGGAACATCGTAGAGACTCCATTTCGGTACCAATGGAAAGCGCGTGGCCATAATTAGGGGGGTAGGCGAAGTCTCAACAAATGAGCACCTAAGGGAAAAAAATTAGGCACACAATTGTTTCAGATCAAAGGGTTCCCGATGTCCGATCGCAACGAAACCAGCGTGAGTGAACTCGGCACCCAGGAAATAGGGGGGGTAGCCCAAATTTCAAGTCTCTAAACTAAGCCTAACCCCAAAACCCTAACCCTAACCCTAACCCCAACCCTAACCCTAACCCTAACCCTAACCCTAGCCCCAACCCTAACCCTAACCCCAACCCTAACCCTAACCCTAACCCTAGCCCCAACCCTAACCCTAACCCTAACCCTAACCCTAATCTCAAACCTTAACCCTATTTTAAATAGGCCATAACTTTTGACCCCTAAGGGTTCCCGATGTCCGATCGCAACGAAACCAGCGTGAGTGAACTCGGCACCCAGGAAATAGGGGGGGTAGCCCAAATTTCAAGTCTCTAAACTAACCCTAACCACAAAACCCTAACCCTAACCCTAACCCCAACCCTAACCCTAACCCTAACCCTAACCCTAACCCTAACCCCAACCCTAACCCTAACCCTAGCCCCAACCCTAACCCTAACCCTAACCCTAATCTCAAACCTTAACCCTATTTTAAATAGGCCATAACTTTTGATAGGAACATCGTAGAGACTCCATTTCGGTACCAATGGAAAGCGCGTGGCCATAATTAGGGGGGTAGGCGAAGTCTCAACAAATGAGCACCTAAGGGAAAAAAATTAGGCACACAATTGTTTCAGATCAAAGGGTTCCCGATATCCGATCGCAACGAAACCAGCGTGAGTGAACTCGGCACCCAGGAAATAGGGGGGGTAGCCCAAATTTCAAGTCTCTAAACTAAGCCTAACCCCAAAACCCTAACCCTAACCCTAACCCCAACCCTAACCCTAACCCTAACCCTAACCCTAGCCCCAACCCTAACCCTAACCCTAACCCTAACCCTAATCTCAAACCTTAACCCTATTTTAAATAGGCCATAACTTTTGATAGGAACATCGTAGAGACTCCATTTTGGTACCAATGGAAAGCGCGTGGCCATAATTAGGGGGGTAGGCGAAGTCTCAACAAATGAGCACCTAAGGGAAAAAAATTAGGCACTCAATTGTTTCAGATCAAAGGGTTCCCGATGTCCGATCGCAACGAAACCAGCGTGAGTGAACTCGGCACCCAGGAAATAGGGGGGGTAGCCCAAATTTCAAGTCTCTAAACTAACCCTAACCACAAAACCCTAACCCTAACCCTAACCCCAACCCTAACCCTAACCCTAACCCTAACCCTAATCTCAAACCTTAACCCTATTTTAAATAGGCCATAACTTTTGATAGGAACATCGTAGAGACTCCATTTCGGTACCAATGGAAAGCGCGTGGCCATAATTAGGGGGGTAGGCGAAGTCTCAACAAATGAGCACCTAAGGGAAAAAAATTAGGCACACAATTGTTTCAGATCAAAGGGTTCCCGATGTCCGATCGCAACGAAACCAGCGTGAGTGAACTCGGCACCCAGGAAATAGGGGGGGTAGCCCAAATTTCAAGTCTCTAAACTAAGCCTAACCCCAAAACCCTAACCCTAACCCTAACCCCAACCCTAACCCTAACCCTAACCCTAACCCTAGCCCCAACCCTAACCCTAACCCCAACCCTAACCCTAACCCTAACCCTAGCCCCAACCCTAACCCTAACCCTAACCCTAACCCTAATCTCAAACCTTAACCCTATTTTAAATAGGCCATAACTTTTGACCCCAAAGGGTTCCCGATGTCCGATCGCAACGAAACCAGCGTGAGTGAACTCGGCACCCAGGAAATAGGGGGGGTAGCCCAAATTTCAAGTCTCTAAACTAACCCTAACCACAAAACCCTAACCCTAACCCTAACCCCAACCCTAACCCTAACCCCAACCCTAACCCTAACCCTAGCCCCAACCCTAACCCTAACCCTAACCCTAATCTCAAACCTTAACCCTATTTTAAATAGGCCATAACTTTTGATAGGAACATCGTAGAGACTCCATTTCGGTACCAATGGAAAGCGCGTGGCCATAATTAGGGGGGTAGGCGAAGTCTCAACAAATGAGCACCTAAGGGAAAAAAATTAGGCACACAATTGTTTCAGATCAAAGGGTTCCCGATATCCGATCGCAACGAAACCAGCGTGAGTGAACTCGGCACCCAGGAAATAGGGGGGGTAGCCCAAATTTCAAGTCTCTAAACTAAGCCTAACCCCAAAACCCTAACCCTAACCCTAACCCCAACCCTAACCCTAACCCTAACCCTAACCCTAGCCCCAACCCTAACCCTAACCCTAACCCTAACCCTAACCCTAATCTCAAACCTTAACCCTATTTTAAATAGGCCATAACTTTTGACCCCAAAGGGTTCCCGATGTCCGATCGCAACGAAACCAGCGTGAGTGAACTCGGCACCCAGGAAATAGGGGGGGTAGCCCAAATTTCAAGTCTCTAAACTAACCCTAACCACAAAACCCTAACCCTAACCCTAACCCCAACCCTAACCCTAACCCTAACCCTAACCCTAACCCTAACCCCAACCCTAACCCTAACCCTAGCCCCAACCCTAACCCTAACCCTAATCTCAAACCTTAACCCTATTTTAAATAGGCCATAACTTTTGATAGGAACATCGTAGAGACTCCATTTCGGTACCAATGGAAAGCGCGTGGCCATAATTAGGGGGGTAGGCGAAGTCTCAACAAATGAGCACCTAAGGGAAAAAAATTAGGCACACAATTGTTTCAGATCAAAGGGTTCCCGATATCCGATCGCAACGAAACCAGCGTGAGTGAACTCGGCACCCAGGAAATAGGGGGGGTAGCCCAAATTTCAAGTCTCTAAACTAAGCCTAACCCCAAAACCCTAACCCTAACCCTAACCCCAACCCTAACCCTAACCCTAACCCTAACCCTAACCCTAATCTCAAACCTTAACCCTATTTTAAATAGGCCATAACTTTTGATAGGAACATCGTAGAGACTCCATTTTGGTACCAATGGAAAGCGCGTGGCCATAATTAGGGGGGTAGGCGAAGTCTCAACAAATGAGCACCTAAGGGAAAAAAATTAGGCACTCAATTGTTTCAGATCAAAGGGTTCCCGATGTCCGATCGCAACGAAACCAGCGTGAGTGAACTCGGCACCCAGGAAATAGGGGGGGTAGCCCAAATTTCAAGTCTCTAAACTAACCCTAACCACAAAACCCTAACCCTAACCCTAACCCCAACCCTAACCCTAACCCTAACCCTAACCCTAATCTCAAACCTTAACCCTATTTTAAATAGGCCATAACTTTTGATAGGAACATCGTAGAGACTCCATTTCGGTACCAATGGAAAGCGCGTGGCCATAATTAGGGGGGTAGGCGAAGTCTCAACAAATGAGCACCTAAGGGAAAAAAATTAGGCACACAATTGTTTCAGATCAAAGGGTTCCCGATGTCCGATCGCAACGAAACCAGCGTGAGTGAACTCGGCACCCAGGAAATAGGGGGGGTAGCCCAAATTTCAAGTCTCTAAACTAAGCCTAACCCCAAAACCCTAACCCTAACCCTAACCCCAACCCTAACCCTAACCCTAACCCTAACCCTAGCCCCAACCCTAACCCTAACCCTAACCCTAACCCTAACCCTAACCCTAGCCCCAACCCTAACCCTAACCCTAACCCTAACCCTAATCTCAAACCTTAACCCTATTTTAAATAGGCCATAACTTTTGATAGGAACATCGTAGAGACTCCATTTCGGTACCAATGGAAAGCGCGTGGCCATAATTAGGGGGGTAGGCGAAGTCTCAACAAATGAGCACCTAAGGGAACAAAATTAGGCACTCAATTGTTTCAGATCAAAGGGTTCCCGATGTCCGATCGCAACGAAACCAGCGTGAGTGAACTCGGCACCCAGGAAATAGGGGGGGTAGCCCAAATTTCAAGTCTCTAAACTAAGCCTAACCCCAAAACCCTAACCCTAACCCTAACCCCAACCCTAACCCTAACCCTAACCCTAACCCTAGCCCCAACCCTAACCCTAACCCTAACCCTAACCCTAACCCTAATCTCAAACCTTAACCCTATTTTAAATAGGCCATAACTTTTGATAGGAACATCGTAGAGACTCCATTTTGGTACCAATGGAAAGCGCGTGGCCATAATTAGGGGGGTAGGCGAAGTCTCAACAAATGAGCACCTAAGGGAAAAAAATTAGGCACTCAATTGTTTCAGATCAAAGGGTTCCCGATGTCCGATCGCAACGAAACCAGCGTGAGTGAACTCGGCACCCAGGAAATAGGGGGGGTAGCCCAAATTTCAAGTCTCTAAACTAACCCTAACCACAAAACCCTAACCCTAACCCTAACCCCAACCCTAACCCTAACCCTAACCCTAACCCTAGCCCCAACCCTAACCCTAACCCTAACCCTAACCCTAACCCTAATCTCAAACCTTAACCCTATTTTAAATAGGCCATAACTTTTGATAGGAACATCGTAGAGACTCCATTTCGGTACCAATGGAAAGCGCGTGGCCATAATTAGGGGGGTAGGCGAAGTCTCAACAAATGAGCACCTAAGGGAAAAAAATTAGGCACACAATTGTTTCAGATCAAAGGGTTCCCGATATCCGATCGCAACGAAACCAGCGTGAGTGAACTCGGCACCCAGGAAATAGGGGGGGTAGCCCAAATTTCAAGTCTCTAAACTAAGCCTAACCCCAAAACCCTAACCCTAACCCTAACCCCAACCCTAACCCTAACCCTAACCCTAACCCTAACCCCAACCCTAACCCTAACCCTAACCCTAACCCTAGCCCCAACCCTAACCCTAACCCCAACCCTAACCCTAACCCTAACCCTAACCCTAGCCCCAACCCTAACCCTAACCCTAACCCTAACCCTAACCCTAATCTCAAACCTTAACCCTATTTTAAATAGGCCATAACTTTTGATAGGAACATCGTAGAGACTCCATTTCGGTACCAATGGAAAGCGCGTGGCCATAATTAGGGGGGTAGGCGAAGTCTCAACAAATGAGCACCTAAGGGAAAAAAATTAGGCACACAATTGTTTCAGATCAAAGGGTTCCCGATGTCCGATCGCAACGAAACCAGCGTGAGTGAACTCGGCACCCAGGAAATAGGGGGGGTAGCCCAAATTTCAAGTCTCTAAACTAAGCCTAACCCCAAAACCCTAACCCTAACCCTAACCCCAACCCTAACCCTAACCCTAACCCTAGCCTCAACCCTAACCCTAACCCTAACCCTAACCCTAACCCTAATCTCAAACCTTAACCCTATTTTAAATAGGCCATAACTTTTGATAGGAACATCGTAGAGACTCCATTTCGGTACCAATGGAAAGCGCGTGGCCATAATTAGGGGGGTAGGCGAAGTCTCAACAAATGAGCACCTAAGGGAAAAAAATTAGGCACACAATTGTTTCAGATCAAAGGGTTCCCGATATCCGATCGCAACGAAACCAGCGTGAGTGAACTCGGCACCCAGGAAATAGGGGGGGTAGCCCAAATTTCAAGTCTCTAAACTAACCCTAACCACAAAACCCTAACCCTAACCCTAACCCCAACACTAACCCTAACCCTAACCCTAATCTCAAACCTTAACCCTATTTTAAATAGGCCATAACTTTTGATAGGAACATCGTAGAGACTCCATTTCGGTACCAATGGAAAGCGCGTGGCCATAATTAGGGGGGTAGGCGAAGTCTCAACAAATGAGCACCTAAGGGAAAAAAATTAGGCACTCAATTGTTTCAGATCAAAGGGTTCCCGATGTCCGATCGCAACGAAACCAGCGTGAGTGAACTCGGCACCCAGGAAATAGGGGGGGTAGCCCAAATTTCAAGTCTCTAAACTAAGCCTAACCCCAAAACCCTAACCCTAACCCTAACCCCAACCCTAACCCTAACCCTAACCCTAACCCTAGCCCCAACCCTAACCCTAACCCTAACCCTAACCCTAACCCTAATCTCAAACCTTAACCCTATTTTAAATAGGCCATAACTTTTGATAGGAACATCGTAGAGACTCCATTTCGGTACCAATGGAAAGCGCGTGGCCATAATTAGGGGGGTAGGCGAAGTCTCAACAAATGAGCACCTAAGGGAAAAAAATTAGGCACACAATTGTTTCAGATCAAAGGGTTCCCGATATCCGATCGCAACGAAACCAGCGTGAGTGAACTCGGCACCCAGGAAATAGGGGGGGTAGCCCAAATTTCAAGTCTCTAAACTAACCCTAACCACAAAACCCTAACCCTAACCCTAACCCCAACCCTAACCCTAACCCTAACCCTAACCCTAATGTCAAACCTTAACCCTATTTTAAATAGGCCATAACTTTTGATAGGAACATCGTAGAGACTCCATTTCGGTACCAATGGAAAGCGCGTGGCCATAATTAGGGGGGTAGGCGAAGTCTCAACAAATGAGCAGCTAAGGGAAAAAAATTAGGCACTCAATTGTTTCAGATCAAAGGGTTCCCGATGTCCGATCGCAACGAAACCAGCGTGAGTGAACTCGGCACCCAGGAAATAGGGGGGGTAGCCCAAATTTCAAGTCTCTAAACTAACCCTAACCACAAAACCCTAACCCTAACCCTAACCCCAACCCTAACCCTAACCCTAACCCTAACCCCAACCCTAACCCTAACCCTAACCCCAACCCTAACCCTAACCCTAACCCTAACCCTAGCCCCAACCCTAACCCTAACCCTAACCCTAACCCTAACCCTAATCTCAAACCTTAACCCTATTTTAAATAGGCCATAACTTTTGATAGGAACATCGTAGAGACTCCATTTTGGTACCAATGGAAAGCGCGTGGCCATAATTAGGGGGGTAGGCGAAGTCTCAACAAATGAGCACCTAAGGGAAAAAAATTAGGCACACAATTGTTTCAGATCAAAGGGTTCCCGATGTCCGATCGCAACGAAACCAGCGTGAGTGAACTCGGCACCCAGGAAATAGGGGGGTAGCCCAAATTTCAAGTCTCTAAACTAACCCTAACCACAAAACCCTAACCCTAACCCTAACCCCAACCCTAACCCTAACCCTAACCCTAACCCTAATCTCAAACCTTAACCCTATTTTAAATAGGCCATAACTTTTGATAGGAACATCGTAGAGACTCCATTTCGGTACCAATGGAAAGCGCGTGGCCATAATTAGGGGGGTAGGCGAAGTCTCAACAAATGAGCACCTAAGGGAAAAAAATTAGGCACACAATTGTTTCAGATCAAAGGGTTCCCGATGTCCGATCGCAACGAAACCAGCGTGAGTGAACTCGGCACCCAGGAAATAGGGGGGGTAGCCCAAATTTCAAGTCTCTAAACTAACCCTAACCCCAAAACCCTAACCCTAACCCTAACCCCAACCCTAACCCTAACCCTAACCCTAGCCCCAACCCTAACCCTAACCCTAGCCCCAACCCTAACCCTAACCCCAACCCTAACCCTAACCCTAACCCTAGCCCCAACCCTAACCCTAACCCTAACCCTAACCCTAACCCTAATCTCAAACCTTAACCCTATTTTAAATAGGCCATAACTTTTGATAGGAACATCGTAGAGACTCCATTTCGGTACCAATGGAAAGCGCGTGGCCATAATTAGGGGGGTAGGCGAAGTCTCAACAAATGAGCACCTAAGGGAAAAAAATTAGGCACACAATTGTTTCAGATCAAAGGGTTCCCGATGTCCGATCGCAACGAAACCAGCGTGAGTGAACTCGGCACCCAGGAAATAGGGGGGGTAGCCCAAATTTCAAGTCTCTAAACTAAGCCTAACCCCAAAACCCTAACCCTAACCCTAACCCCAACCCTAACCCTAACCCTAACCCTAACCCTAGCCCCAACCCTAACCCTAACCCTAACCCTAACCCTAACCCTAATCTCAAACCTTAACCCTATTTTAAATAGGCCATAACTTTTGATAGGAACATCGTAGAGACTCCATTTCGGTACCAATGGAAAGCGCGTGGCCATAATTAGGGGGGTAGGCGAAGTCTCAACAAATGAGCACCTAAGGGAAAAAAATTAGGCACACAATTGTTTCAGATCAAAGGGTTCCCGATATCCGATCGCAACGAAACCAGCGTGAGTGAACTCGGCACCCAGGAAATAGGGGGGGTAGCCCAAATTTCAAGTCTCTAAACTAAGCCTAACCCCAAAACCCTAACCCTAACCCTAACCCCAACCCTAACCCTAACCCTAACCCTAACCCTAACCCCAACCCTAACCCTAACCCTAACCCTAACCCTAGCCCCAACCCTAACCCTAACCCCAACCCTAACCCTAACCCTAACCCTAACCCTAGCCCCAACCCTAACCCTAACCCTAACCCTAACCCTAACCCTAATCTCAAACCTTAACCCTATTTTAAATAGGCCATAACTTTTGATAGGAACATCGTAGAGACTCCATTTCGGTACCAATGGAAAGCGCGTGGCCATAATTAGGGGGGTAGGCGAAGTCTCAACAAATGAGCACCTAAGGGAAAAAAATTAGGCACACAATTGTTTCAGATCAAAGGGTTCCCGATGTCCGATCGCAACGAAACCAGCGTGAGTGAACTCGGCACCCAGGAAATAGGGGGGGTAGCCCAAATTTCAAGTCTCTAAACTAAGCCTAACCCCAAAACCCTAACCCTAACCCTAACCCCAACCCTAACCCTAACCCTAACCCTAGCCCCAACCCTAACCCTAACCCTAACCCTAACCCTAACCCTAATCTCAAACCTTAACCCTATTTTAAATAGGCCATAACTTTTGATAGGAACATCGTAGAGACTCCATTTCGGTACCAATGGAAAGCGCGTGGCCATAATTAGGGGGGTAGGCGAAGTCTCAACAAATGAGCACCTAAGGGAAAAAAATTAGGCACACAATTGTTTCAGATCAAAGGGTTCCCGATATCCGATCGCAACGAAACCAGCGTGAGTGAACTCGGCACCCAGGAAATAGGGGGGGTAGCCCAAATTTCAAGTCTCTAAACTAACCCTAACCACAAAACCCTAACCCTAACCCTAACCCCAACACTAACCCTAACCCTAACCCTAATCTCAAACCTTAACCCTATTTTAAATAGGCCATAACTTTTGATAGGAACATCGTAGAGACTCCATTTCGGTACCAATGGAAAGCGCGTGGCCATAATTAGGGGGGTAGGCGAAGTCTCAACAAATGAGCACCTAAGGGAAAAAAATTAGGCACTCAATTGTTTCAGATCAAAGGGTTCCCGATGTCCGATCGCAACGAAACCAGCGTGAGTGAACTCGGCACCCAGGAAATAGGGGGGGTAGCCCAAATTTCAAGTCTCTAAACTAAGCCTAACCCCAAAACCCTAACCCTAACCCTAACCCCAACCCTAACCCTAACCCTAACCCTAACCCTAGCCCCAACCCTAACCCTAACCCTAACCCTAACCCTAACCCTAATCTCAAACCTTAACCCTATTTTAAATAGGCCATAACTTTTGATAGGAACATCGTAGAGACTCCATTTCGGTACCAATGGAAAGCGCGTGGCCATAATTAGGGGGGTAGGCGAAGTCTCAACAAATGAGCACCTAAGGGAAAAAAATTAGGCACACAATTGTTTCAGATCAAAGGGTTCCCGATATCCGATCGCAACGAAACCAGCGTGAGTGAACTCGGCACCCAGGAAATAGGGGGGGTAGCCCAAATTTCAAGTCTCTAAACTAACCCTAACCACAAAACCCTAACCCTAACCCTAACCCCAACCCTAACCCTAACCCTAACCCTAACCCTAATGTCAAACCTTAACCCTATTTTAAATAGGCCATAACTTTTGATAGGAACATCGTAGAGACTCCATTTCGGTACCAATGGAAAGCGCGTGGCCATAATTAGGGGGGTAGGCGAAGTCTCAACAAATGAGCACCTAAGGGAAAAACATTAGGCACTCAATTGTTTCAGATCAAAGGGTTCCCGATGTCCGATCGCAACGAAACCAGCGTGAGTGAACTCGGCACCCAGGAAATAGGGGGGGTAGCCCAAATTTCAAGTCTCTAAACTAACCCTAACCACAAAACCCTAACCCTAACCCTAACCCCAACCCTAACCCTAACCCTAACCCTAACCCCAACCCTAACCCTAACCCTAACCCCAACCCTAACCCTAACCCTAACCCTAACCCTAGCCCCAACCCTAACCCTAACCCTAACCCTAACCCTAACCCTAATCTCAAACCTTAACCCTATTTTAAATAGGCCATAACTTTTGATAGGAACATCGTAGAGACTCCATTTTGGTACCAATGGAAAGCGCGTGGCCATAATTAGGGGGGTAGGCGAAGTCTCAACAAATGAGCACCTAAGGGAAAAAAATTAGGCACACAATTGTTTCAGATCAAAGGGTTCCCGATGTCCGATCGCAACGAAACCAGCGTGAGTGAACTCGGCACCCAGGAAATAGGGGGGTAGCCCAAATTTCAAGTCTCTAAACTAACCCTAACCACAAAACCCTAACCCTAACCCTAACCCCAACCCTAACCCTAACCCTAACCCTAACCCTAATCTCAAACCTTAACCCTATTTTAAATAGGCCATAACTTTTGATAGGAACATCGTAGAGACTCCATTTCGGTACCAATGGAAAGCGCGTGGCCATAATTAGGGGGGTAGGCGAAGTCTCAACAAATGAGCACCTAAGGGAAAAAAATTAGGCACACAATTGTTTCAGATCAAAGGGTTCCCGATGTCCGATCGCAACGAAACCAGCGTGAGTGAACTCGGCACCCAGGAAATAGGGGGGGTAGCCCAAATTTCAAGTCTCTAAACTAACCCTAACCCCAAAACCCTAACCCTAACCCTAACCCCAACCCTAACCCTAACCCTAACCCTAGCCCCAACCCTAACCCTAACCCTAGCCCCAACCCTAACCCTAACCCCAACCCTAACCCTAACCCTAACCCTAGCCCCAACCCTAACCCTAACCCTAACCCTAACCCTAACCCTAATCTCAAACCTTAACCCTATTTTAAATAGGCCATAACTTTTGATAGGAACATCGTAGAGACTCCATTTCGGTACCAATGGAAAGCGCGTGGCCATAATTAGGGGGGTAGGCGAAGTCTCAACAAATGAGCACCTAAGGGAAAAAAATTAGGCACACAATTGTTTCAGATCAAAGGGTTCCCGATGTCCGATCGCAACGAAACCAGCGTGAGTGAACTCGGCACCCAGGAAATAGGGGGGGTAGCCCAAATTTCAAGTCTCTAAACTAAGCCTAACCCCAAAACCCTAACCCTAACCCTAACCCCAACCCTAACCCTAACCCTAACCCTAACCCTAGCCCCAACCCTAACCCTAACCCTAACCCTAACCCTAACCCTAATCTCAAACCTTAACCCTATTTTAAATAGGCCATAACTTTTGATAGGAACATCGTAGAGACTCCATTTCGGTACCAATGGAAAGCGCGTGGCCATAATTAGGGGGGTAGGCGAAGTCTCAACAAATGAGCACCTAAGGGAAAAAAATTAGGCACACAATTGTTTCAGATCAAAGGGTTCCCGATATCCGATCGCAACGAAACCAGCGTGAGTGAACTCGGCACCCAGGAAATAGGGGGGGTAGCCCAAATTTCAAGTCTCTAAACTAAGCCTAACCCCAAAACCCTAACCCTAACCCTAACCCCAACCCTAACCCTAACCCTAACCCTAACCCTAACCCCAACCCTAACCCTAACCCTAACCCTAACCCTAGCCCCAACCCTAACCCTAACCCCAACCCTAACCCTAACCCTAACCCTAACCCTAGCCCCAACCCTAACCCTAACCCTAACCCTAACCCTAACCCTAATCTCAAACCTTAACCCTATTTTAAATAGGCCATAACTTTTGATAGGAACATCGTAGAGACTCCATTTCGGTACCAATGGAAAGCGCGTGGCCATAATTAGGGGGGTAGGCGAAGTCTCAACAAATGAGCACCTAAGGGAAAAAAATTAGGCACTCAATTGTTTCAGATCAAAGGGTTCCCGATGTCCGATCGCAACGAAACCAGCGTGAGTGAACTCGGCACCCAGGAAATAGGGGGGGTAGCCCAAATTTCAAGTCTCTAAACTAAGCCTAACCCCAAAACCCTAACCCTAACCCTAACCCCAACCCTAACCCTAACCCTAACCCTAACCCTAGCCCCAACCCTAACCCTAACCCTAACCCTAACCCTAACCCTAATCTCAAACCTTAACCCTATTTTAAATAGGCCATAACTTTTGATAGGAACATCGTAGAGACTCCATTTCGGTACCAATGGAAAGCGCGTGGCCATAATTAGGGGGGTAGGCGAAGTCTCAACAAATGAGCACCTAAGGAAAAAAAATTAGGCACACAATTGTTTCAGATCAAAGGGTTCCCGATATCCGATCGCAACGAAACCAGCGTGAGTGAACTCGGCACCCAGGAAATAGGGGGGGTAGCCCAAATTTCAAGTCTCTAAACTAACCCTAACCACAAAACCCTAACCCTAACCCTAACCCCAACCCTAACCCTAACCCTAACCCTAACCCTAATCTCAAACCTTAACCCTATTTTAAATAGGCCATAACTTTTGATAGGAACATCGTAGAGACTCCATTTCGGTACCAATGGAAAGCGCGTGGCCATAATTAGGGGGGTAGGCGAAGTCTCAACAAATGAGCACCTAAGGGAAAAAAATTAGGCACTCAATTGTTTCAGATCAAAGGGTTCCCGATGTCCGATCGCAACGAAACCAGCGTGAGTGAACTCGGCACCCAGGAAATAGGGGGGGTAGCCCAAATTTCAAGTCTCTAAACTAACCCTAACCACAAAACCCTAACCCTAACCCTAACCCCAACCCTAACCCTAACCCTAACCCTAACCCCAACCCTAACCCTAACCCTAACCCTAACCCTAACCCCAACCCTAACCCTAACCCTAGCCCCAACCCTAACCCTAACCCTAACCCTAACCCTAATCTCAAACCTTAACCCTATTTTAAATAGGCCATAACTTTTGATAGGAACATCGTAGAGACTCCATTTCGGTACCAATGGAAAGCGCGTGGCCATAATTAGGGGGGTAGGCGAAGTCTCAACAAATGAGCACCTAAGGGAAAAAAATTAGGCACTCAATTGTTTCAGATCAAAGGGTTCCCGATGTCCGATCGCAACGAAACCAGCGTGAGTGAACTCGGCACCCAGGAAATAGGGGGGGTAGCCCAAATTTCAAGTCTCTAAACTAACCCTAACCACAAAACCCTAACCCTAACCCTAACCCCAACCCTAACCCTAACCCTAACCCTAACCCTAACCCCAACCCTAACCCTAACCCCAACCCTAACCCTAACCCTAACCCTAACCCTAACCCTAATCTCAAACCTTAACCCTATTTTAAATAGGCCATAACTTTTGATAGGAACATCGTAGAGACTCCATTTCGGTACCAATGGAAAGCGCGTGGCCATAATTAGGGGGGTAGGCGAAGTCTCAACAAATGAGCACCTAAGGGAAAAAAATTAGGCACTCAATTGTTTCAGATCAAAGGGTTCCCGATGTCCGATCGCAACGAAACCAGCGTGAGTGAACTCGGCACCCAGGAAATAGGGGGGGTAGCCCAAATTTCAAGTCTCTAAACTAAGCCTAACCCCAAAACCCTAACCCTAACCCTAACCCCAACCCTAACCCTAACCCTAACCCTAACCCTAGCCCCAACCCTAACCCTAACCCTAACCCTAACCCTAACCCTAATCTCAAACCTTAACCCTATTTTAAATAGGCCATAACTTTTGATAGGAACATCGTAGAGACTCCATTTCGGTACCAATGGAAAGCGCGTGGCCATAATTAGGGGGGTAGGCGAAGTCTCAACAAATGAGCACCTAAGGGAAAAAAATTAGGCACACAATTGTTTCAGATCAAAGGGTTCCCGATATCCGATCGCAACGAAACCAGCGTGAGTGAACTCGGCACCCAGGAAATAGGGGGGGTAGCCCAAATTTCAAGTCTCTAAACTAACCCTAACCACAAAACCCTAACCCTAACCCTAACCCCAACCCTAACCCTAACCCTAACCCTAACCCTAATCTCAAACCTTAACCCTATTTTAAATAGGCCATAACTTTTGATAGGAACATCGTAGAGACTCCATTTCGGTACCAATGGAAAGCGCGTGGCCATAATTAGGGGGGTAGGCGACGTCTCAACAAATGAGCACCTAAGGGAAAAAAATTAGGCACTCAATTGTTTCAGATCAAAGGGTTCCCGATGTCCGATCGCAACGAAACCAGCGTGAGTGAACTCGGCACCCAGGAAATAGGGGGGGTAGCCCAAATTTCAAGTCTCTAAACTAACCCTAACCACAAAACCCTAACCCTAACCCTAACCCCAACCCTAACCCTAACCCTAACCCTAACCCCAACCCTAACCCTAACCCTAACCCTAACCCTAACCCTAACCCCAACCCTAACCCTAACCCTAGCCCCAACCCTAACCCTAACCCTAACCCTAACCCTAATCTCAAACCTTAACCCTATTTTAAATAGGCCATAACTTTTGATAGGAACATCGTAGAGACTCCATTTCGGTACCAATGGAAAGCGCGTGGCCATAATTAGGGGGGTAGGCGAAGTCTCAACAAATGAGCACCTAAGGGAAAAAAATTAGGCACTCAATTGTTTCAGATCAAAGGGTTCCCGATGTCCGATCGCAACGAAACCAGCGTGAGTGAACTCGGCACCCAGGAAATAGGGGGGGTAGCCCAAATTTCAAGTCTCTAAACTAACCCTAACCACAAAACCCTAACCCTAACCCTAACCCCAACCCTAACCCTAACCCTAACCCTAACCCTAACCCCAACCCTAACCCTAACCCTAGCCCCAACCCTAACCCTAACCCTAACCCTAACCCTAATCTCAAACCTTAACCCTATTTTAAATAGGCCATAACTTTTGATAGGAACATCGTAGAGACTCCATTTCGGTACCAATGGAAAGCGCGTGGCCATAATTAGGGGGGTAGGCGAAGTCTCAACAAATGAGCACCTAAGGGAAAAAAATTAGGCACTCAATTGTTTCAGATCAAAGGGTTCCCGATGTCCGATCGCAACGAAACCAGCGTGAGTGAACTCGGCACCCAGGAAATAGGGGGGGTAGCCCAAATTTCAAGTCTCTAAACTAAGCCTAACCCCAAAACCCTAACCCTAACCCTAACCCCAACCCTAACCCTAACCCTAGCCCCAACCCTAACCCTAACCCTAGCCCCAACCCTAACCCTAACCCCAACCCTAACCCTAACCCTAACCCTAATCTCAAATCTTAACCCTATTTTAAATAGGCCATAACTTTTGATAGGAACATCGTAGAGACTCCATTTCGGTACCAATGGAAAGCGCGTGGCCATAATTAGGGGGGTAGGCGAAGTCTCAACAAATGAGCACCTAAGGGAAAAAAATTAGGCACTCAATTGTTTCAGATCAAAGGGTTCCCGATGTCCGATCGCAACGAAACCAGCGTGAGTGAACTCGGCACCCAGGAAATAGGGGGGGTAGCCCAAATTTCAAGTCTCTAAACTAACCCTAACCACAAAACCCTAACCCTAACCCTAACCCCAACCCTAACCCTAGCCCTAATCTCAAACCTTAACCCTATTTTAAATAGGCCATAACTTTTGATAGGAACATCGTAGAGACTCCATTTCGGTACCAATGGAAAGCGCGTGGCCATAATTAGGGGGGTAGGCGAAGTCTCAACAAATGAGCACCTAAGGGAAAAAAATTAGGCACTCAATTGTTTCAGATCAAAGGGTTACCGATGTCCGATCGCAACGAAACCAGCGTGAGTGAACTCGGCACCCAGGAAATAGGGGGGGTAGCCCAAATTTCAAGTCTCTAAACTAAGCCTAACCCCAAAACCCTAACCCTAACCCTAACCCCAACCCTAACCCTAACCCTAACCCTAGCCCCAACCCTAACCCTAACCCCAACCCTAACCCTAACCCTAACCCTAACCCTAGCCCCAACCCTAACCCTAACCCTAACCCTAACCCTAACCCTAATCTCAAACCTTAACCCTATTTTAAATAGGCCATAACTTTTGACCCCAAAGGGTTCCCGATGTCCGATCGCAACGAAACCAGCGTGAGTGAACTCGGCACCCAGGAAATAGGGGGGGTAGCCCAAATTTCAAGTCTCTAAACTAACCCTAACCACAAAACCCTAACCCTAACCCTAACCCCAACCCTAACCCTAACCCTAACCCTAACCCTAACCCCAACCCTAACCCTAACCCTAGCCCCAACCCTAACCCTAACCCTAACCCTAACCCTAACCCTAATCTCAAACCTTAACCCTATTTTAAATAGGCCATAACTTTTGATAGGAACATCGTAGAGACTCCATTTCGGTACCAATGGAAAGCCATAATTAGGGGGGTAGGCGAAGACTCAACAAATGAGCACCTAAGGGAAAAAAATTAGGCACTCAATTGTTTCAGATCAAAGGGTTCCCGATGTCCGATCGCAACGAAACCAGCGTGAGTGAACTCGGCACCCAGGAAATAGGGGGGGTAGCCCAAATTTCAAGTCTCTAAACTAACCCTAACCACAAAACCCTAACCCTAACCCTAACCCCAACCCTAACCCTAACCCTAATCTCAAACCTTAACCCTATTTTAAATAGGCCATAACTTTTGATAGGAACATCGTAGAGACTCCATTTCGGTACCAATGGAAAGCGCGTGGCCATAATTAGGGGGGTAGGCGAAGTCTCAACAAATGAGCACCTAAGGGAAAAAAATTAGGCACTCAATTGTTTCAGATCAAAGGGTTCCCGATGTCCGATCGCAACGAAACCAGCGTGAGTGAACTTGGCACCCAGGAAATAGGGGGGTAGCCCAAATTTCAAGTCTCTAAACTAAGCCTAACCCCAAAACCCTAACCCTAACCCTAACCCCAACCCTAACCCTAACCCTAACCCTAACCCTAACCCTAATCTCAAACCTTAACCCTATTTTAAATAGGCCATAACTTTTGATAGGAACATCGTAGAGACTCCATTTTGGTACCAATGGAAAGCGCATGGCCATAATTAGGGGGGTAGGCGAAGTCTCAACAAATGAGCACCTAAGGGAAAAAATTAGGCACACAATTGTTTCAGATCAAAGGGTTCCCGATGTCCGATCGCAACGAAACCAGCGTGAGTGAACTCGGCACCCAGGAAATAGGGGGGGTAGCCCAAATTTCAAGTCTCTAAACTAAGCCTAACCCCAAAACCCTAACCCTAACCCTAACCCCAACCCAAACCCTAACCCTAACCCTAGCCCCAACCCTAACCCTAACCCTAACCCTAACCCTAATCTCAAACCTTAACCCTATTTTAAATAGGCCATAACTTTTGATAGGAACATCGTAGAGACTCCATTTCGGTACCAATGGAAAGCCATAATTAGGGGGGTAGGCGAAGACTCAACAAATGAGCACCTAAGGGAAAAAAATTAGGCACACAATTGTTTCAGATCAAAGGGTTCCCGATGTCCGATCGCAACGAAACCAGCGTGAGTGAACTCGGCACCCAGGAAATAGGGGGGGTAGCCCAAATTTCAAGTCTCTAAACTAACCCTAACCCCAAAACCCTAACCCTAACCCTAACCCCAACCCTAACCCTAACCCTAACCCTAGCCCCAACCCTAACCCTAACCCTAGCCCCAACCCTAACCCTAACCCCAACCCTAACCCTAACCCTAATCTCAAACCTTAACCCTATTTTAAATAGGCCATAACTTTTGATAGGAACATCGTAGAGACTCCATTTCGGTACCAATGGAAAGCGCGTGGCCATAATTAGGGGGGTAGGCGAAGTCTCAACAAATGAGCACCTAAGGGAAAAAAATTAGGCACTCAATTGTTTCAGATCAAAGGGTTCCCGATGTCAGATCGCAACGAAACCAGCGTGAGTGAACTCGGCACCCAGGAAATAGGGGGAGTAGCCCAAATTTCAAGTCTCTAAACTAACCCTAACCACAAAACCCTAACCCTAACCCTAACCCCAACCCTAACCCTAACCCTAACCCTAGCCCCAACCCTAACCCTAACCCTAACCCTAACCCTAATCTCAAATCTTAACCCTATTTTAAATAGGCCATAACTTTTGATAGGAACATCGTAGAGACTCCATTTCGGTACCAATGGAAAGCGCGTGGCCATAATTAGGGGGGTAGGCGAAGTCTCAACAAATGAGCACCTAAGGGAAAAAAATTAGGCACTCAATTGTTTCAGATCAAAGGGTTCCCGATGTCCGATCGCAACGAAACCAGCGTGAGTGAACTCGGCACCCAGGAAATAGGGGGGGTAGCCCAAATTTCAAGTCTCTAAACTAAGCCTAACCCCAAAACCCTAACCCTAACCCTAACCCCAACCCTAACCCTAACCCTAACCCTAGCCCCAACCCTAACCCTAACCCTAACCCTAACCCTAATCTCAAACCTTAACCCTATTTTAAATAGGCCATAACTTTTGATAGGAACATCGTAGAGACTCCATTTTGGTACCAATGGAAAGTGCATGGCCATAATTAGGGGGGTAGGCGAAGTCTCAACAAATGAGCACCTAAGGGAAAAAAATTAGGCACACAATTGTTTCAGATCAAAGGGTTCCCGATGTCCGATCGCAACGAAACCAGCGTGAGTGAACTCGGCACCCAGGAAATAGGGGGAAGCCCAAATTTCAAGTCTCTAAACTAACCCTAACCCCAAAACTCTAACCCTAACCCCAACCCTAACCCTAGCCCCAACCCTAACCCTAGCCCTAACCCTAACCCTAACCCTAGCCCCAACCCTAACCCTAACCCCAACCCTAACCCTAACCCTAACCCTAATCTCAAACCTTAACCCTATTTTAAATAGGCCATAACTTTTGATAGGAATATCGTAGAGACTCCATTTCGGTACCAATGGAAAGCGCGTGGCCATAATTAGGGGGGTAGGCGAAGTCTCAACAAATGAGCACCTAAGGGAAAAAAATTAGGCACTCAATTGTTTCAGATCAAAGGGTTCCCGATGTCCGATCGCAACGAAACCAGCGTGAGTGAACTCGGCACCCAGGAAATAGGGGGGGTAGCCCAAATTTCAAGTCTCTAAACTAACCCTAACCACAAAACCCTAACCCTAACCCTAACCCCAACCCTAACCCTAACCCTAACCCTAGCCCCAACCCTAACCCTAACCCTAACCCTAACCCTAATCTCAAATCTTAACCCTATTTTAAATAGGCCATAACTTTTGATAGGAACATCGTAGAGACTCCATTTCGGTACCAATGGAAAGCGCGTGGCCATAATTAGGGGGGTAGGCGAAGTCTCAACAAATGAGCACCTAAGGGAAAAAAATTAGGCACTCAATTGTTTCAGATCAAAGGGTTCCCGATGTCCGATCGCAACGAAACCAGCGTGAGTGAACTCGGCACCCAGGAAATAGGGGGGGTAGCCCAAATTTCAAGTCTCTAAACTAAGCCTAACCCCAAAACCCTAACCCTAACCCTAACCCCAACCCTAACCCTAACCCTAACCCTAGCCCCAACCCTAACCCTAACCCTAACCCTAATCTCAAACCTTAACCCTATTTTAAATAGGCCATAACTTTTGATAGGAACATCGTAGAGACTCCATTTTGGTACCAATGGAAAGTGCATGGCCATAATTAGGGGGGCAGGCGAAGTCTCAACAAATGAGCACCTAAGGGAAAAAAATTAGGCACACAATTGTTTCAGATCAAAGGGTTCCCGATGTCCGATCGCAACGAAACCAGCGTGAGTGAACTCGGCACCCAGGAAATAGGGGGAAGCCCAAATTTCAAGTCTCTAAACTAACCCTAACCCCAAAACTCTAACCCTAACCCCAACCCTAACCCTAGCCCCAACCCTAACCCTAGCCCTAACCCTAACCCTAACCCTAGCCCCAACCCTAACCCTAACCCCAACCCTAACCCTAACCCTAACCCTAATCTCAAACCTTAACCCTATTTTAAATAGGCCATAACTTTTGATAGGAACATCGTAGAGACTCCATTTCGGTACCAATGGAAAGCGCGTGGCCATAATTAGGGGGGTAGGCGAAGTCTCAACAAATGAGCACCTAAGGGAAAAAAATTAGGCACTCAATTGTTTCAGATCAAAGGGTTCCCGATGTCCGATCGCAACGAAACCAGCGTGAGTGAACTCGGCACCCAGGAAATAGGGGGGGGTAGCCCAAATTTCAAGTCTCTAAACTAACCCTAACCACAAAACCCTAACCCTAACCCTAACCCCAACCCTAACCCTAACCCTAGCCCCAACCCTAACCCTAACCCTAACCCTAATCTCAAATCTTAACCCTATTTTAAATAGGCCATAACTTTTGATAGGAACATCGTAGAGACTCCATTTCGGTACCAATGGAAAGCGCGTGGCCATAATTAGGGGGGTAGGCGAAGTCTCAACAAATGAGCACCTAAGGGAAAAAAATTAGGCACTCAATTGTTTCAGATCAAAGGGTTCCCGATGTCCGATCGCAACGAAACCAGCGTGAGTGAACTCGGCACCCAGGAAATAGGGGGGGTAGCCCAAATTTCAAGTCTCTAAACTAAGCCTAACCCCAAAACCCTAACCCTAACCCTAACCCCAACCCTAACCCTAACCCTAACCCTAGCCCCAACCCTAACCCTAACCCTAACCCTAACCCTAATCTCAAACCTTAACCCTATTTTAAATAGGCCATAACTTTTGATAGGAACATCGTAGAGACTCCATTTTGGTACCAATGGAAAGCGCATGGCCATAATTAGGGGGGTAGGCGAAGTCTCAACAAATGAGCACCTAAGGGAAAAAAATTAGGCACACAATTGTTTCAGATCAAAGGGTTCCCGATGTCCGATCGCAACGAAACCAGCGTGAGTGAACTCGGCACCCAGGAAATAGGGGGAAGCCCAAATTTCAAGTCTCTAAACTAACCCTAACCCCAAAACCCTAACCCTAACCCCAACCCTAACCCTAGCCCCAACCCTAACCCTAGCCCTAACCCTAACCCTAACCCTAACCCTAATCTCAAACCATAACCCTATTTTAAATAGGCCATAACTTTTGATAGGAACGTCGTAGAGACTCCATTGTGGTACCAATGGAAAGCGCGTGGCCATAATTAGGGGGGTAGGCGAAGACTCAACAAATAAGCACCTAAGGGAAAGAAATTAGGCACACAATTGTTTCAGATCAAAGGGTTCCCGATGTCCGATCGCAACGAAACCAGCGTGAGTGAACTCGGCACCCAGGAAATAGGGGGGGTAGCCCAAATTTCAAGTCTCTAAACTAACCCTAACCCCAAAACCCTAACCCCAACCCTAACCCTAACCCTAACCCCAACCCTAACCCTAACCCTAATCTCAAACCTTAACCCTATTATAAATAGGCCATAACGTTTGATAGGAATGTCGTAGAGACTCCATTTTGGTACCAATGGAAAGCGCGTGGCCATAATTAGGGGGGTAGGCAAAGTCTCAACAAATGAGCACCCAAGGGAAAAAAAATAGGCACACAATTGTTTTATATCGAAGGGTTCCCGATGTCTGATCGCAACGAAACCAGCACGAGTGCACTCAGCACCCACGAAATAGGGGGGGGGGGGGTAGCCAAAGTTTCAAGTCTCTAAAATAACCCTAACCCCTAAACCCTAACCCTAAACCCTAACCATAACCCTAACCCCAACCTTAACCCTAACCCTAACCCTAAACCCTAACCCTAACCCTAACCCCAACCTTAACCCTATTTTAAATAGGCAATAACTTTTGATAGGAATGTCGTAGAGACTCCATTTTGGTACCAATGGAAAGCGCGTGGCCACAATTAGGGGGGTAGGCGAAGTCTCAACAAATGAGCACCTAAGGGATAAAAATAGGCACACAATTGTTTCATATCGAAGGGTTCCCGATATCCGATCGCAACAAAACCAGCACGAGTGCACTCAGCACCCACGAAATAGGGGGGGTAGCCAAAGTTTCAAGTCTCTAAAATAACCCTAACCCCTAAACCCTAACCCTAACCTTAACCCTAACCCTAACCCTAATCTCAAACCTTAACCCCAATCCTAAACCCTAACCCTAACCCTAATCCTAGCTTGAAACATCCTGTTCTCATCGTCCACTTTCTCTTTAGCCAAGGCAAAATATGTTTTTTTTAATGTATCGTCATCTCAGACTGTAAAACCAAACAAGGGACTATTTCAAAAGAGTATCATGACTTTCTATAGGCACTGTACATATACAACTAGTCACAAAGTTTGATTCCAATTACTCAATTGTCAAACATAATACAACCTTTTGTGCAGCCCTTGGAGACAACAAACAATTTACAGTTAATCGATTGTATGCCGCTGGCTCGAGAGGTAACAAATGCAGTGGTTCGAACGCTGCACCAGTGGCATATGTACCTTCACATACAGCTCCTGGATACTGTCACATTACATGGACAGCATGGTCTGTTTTGCTGGCCATGTCCATCTCCTTATGACCACAGTGGTTTAAATTTTTTTATTTGTACCCAGAGGTAAATTTGGTTTGCAGTACATGTGGAGAAGAAAAAGACATCCATACTAACACACATCAGAAAAACACAGACACAAACAATAAGAGAATAGGACAGAAGTGCTCTAGCCTCAAAACAGGGACGGTATTATCTTCTATTTATGCAGTAACATCTCATTCATATGGATGACTGCCGTGGGAACAAAACGGATTTAATATCAGTTTGTTCTACATTTTTAAACCTTGAACCTTCATCCAGACATAATGGAAGTGGTTTAAAAGTGTACAGTGACAAACATTACATCAAACATATGTCCAAGTACATATACTGATGGATCCAATGATCCAAATACAGAGACACAGGTTTTGCTGTTTTTATACCATCTTTACAACGTTCCGTGCAGAGACCCCGACAGGGACAAGCGGTTGAAGATGAATGAATGAATTGAATTGAATTTTTGACGAGAACATACGGGATTGGAAGGACACACAGCACATGGTTCTTTTTGAAGCACTACAGCGTGTGCCTGGGCTGGTTGAGGCATTGCGCCGGGCATTACTTATCTGAAGCATCATTAAAGCACAAAAAAAAAATATGAACAGCAAATTCCTTTCTATGAAAAATGTTTTAGACTTTTCTTAATTCACTTAGATTCATATAACCATACGTTGAACAGAGTTAAGTAACATATACTATATTTCTTCACAAATTTCATTTCAAAGTTCATTACACTTATTAATGTATTTAAGTGTTAGAGGGGTTTTATAAAGTCAACACTACAAGCAATTCGTCTTCAGTGTGGGGTCCGTTATGTGCTGTGATTGTATCCGCCTTTTGGTATCACAAAGGCTCAGTTTTTCATTGTATAAAACATAATTATATGTAGGTTCATTGTGTTGTCGTCTCTTCTGCCGCATCTTCACATTCAGGATGGAACAAACTACAGGCAAAGACAAAATAAACATACAGAGAAAATGTATTCATGGATGGTAAAGGAAATGTGCTATTATGCAGTATTCAACCTTCAGGGTCTTTAGGATTCTGTGAGAACGCCACATGTTCTGATGTGAATTGAATGTATGGAATACAGACTGTTACCTGTGGCACCTACACTAGTTGTGAAAAGCCAGCTTGAATAGAACGAATAATGCCCGTGCTTCTTGTCATTCAGAGGAGAACACATTTGATCCCTTAACAAAAGCTTCAAAAACCACCCTTTTCCATTTCCACCACAGTATATAGCTATTATGCAGCTGACCTTAATCCCCATCTCGTCTCTGCTGGCATTTAGACGGCACTACACGGTTTTTAAAGAGCTGAACTTCCAGGCTCAAAAATGGCTTCTACCTCAGAACCATCATTGAACTAACTCCACCCCACCCTAATAAAGCTCCACATGGTGAATGTTAAATGTGTTAAAGTGAAATGCTCATATGCAGGGATATTTCACTATCACTATACTGTACATGGAGTTTGAGCAAAAGTCCATAAAGGAACATCTTTTCTGCCCTCTAATTAATAAATTCAGACCTCACCATAAGATCTTTTTACCTGTTTTCCTTGAGCCACTCGAGTGGCTAATGTAACGTTGTTTGGGACGACTGTGGCTCAGTTGGTAGAGCGAGTCGGCCAATGCAGGTTGAGGTGCTGTATAAATACTGTGAAAAGGGTCGGTTCTTCGATCCCCGCCCTGCCCTACTTGTTTCATGGTCATTGAGTCCTTGGACAAGAAACTTCACCCACCTTGCCTCGTGTTCTCCCTGCTCCAACACACCTGATTCTCTCCAGGAGCAGGGTTGGCTACCCCTGCACCCACTGGCTGCCAGCAGGAAAGCCTTCAGAGGTACAGGAGGACCAGGGTAGGTTGAGCCTAAAAGAATATATACGCAGGTCCTCCACCAGAGGCCCGGGAGCCCGAGGGTTCTGTGCAGTTTCTCAGCTGTTCCTAGGACTGAGCTATTCTGGACAGAGAGCTCAGATTGGGGGTGACGGCAGTAGCTCGGTCCATAGTTGACTGGGAACCGGAAGGTCGCTGGTTTGAGTGCCTGTGTGGACCATGAATGAAGTGTGGACTGGTGGCAGGAGAGGTGCCAGTTCATCTCCTGGGCACTGCCGAGGTGCTGTTAAGCAAGGCCCCGAACCCCCCACTGCTCGAGGCGCCGATCCATTGGCAGCCCCAATGGCAGCCCCCTCGCTCTGACATCTCTCAATTAATTGCATGTATGTAGGTCCTGTTTGTGTGTGTGGGTGGGGGTGGAGGTTACAGCCCGGAGTGCTCTCCTTACCACTGGAACCACTGTTGCCTTTACTTTCCACATCTTCTCTAGTTATTCCCTAAGCCCTCGGATGTTACTGTCACTGCTGCGTCTATCACATTTGCCGTCTTCTGCTGTTTGTCGACCACCATGATGTCTGTTTAGTTAGCCATCACCAGTTTATCAGTCTGGATCTGGAAGTCCCACAGGATCTTTGGAGGTGCCTCCAACGCCCTCGGGACTTCCAGCCCATACTGGACACATGTTCCTGTACCGGAGTGTCTCAGGGACATCTTTACACAGCCTGCGAGGTTACTAATCAAAGCGGAAGCACAAATCAGCGGTATTCACCATCACTGCACCACTTATCAAAAAACAGAAAAAGTAATACATTTAACCAAACGTGTTTTCACTTCAATGTTTTTATTTATCGCGCAACATAAAACAATATTGTGGTTTTCTTTACCACATACACTATGTATTCACATAATACACCATACAGCTACAAAGAGAGAGAGACTGAACAAAAACACTTTTTTTTTTACATACTGCATCCTTGACATGAAAATAAAGAACCAAGAACAATCCTAAAACTCAAAAAGGAATGTAGCTGCCAGTTGTGTAGGTTCGTTTTTCTTTTTTTTTTGTATGGGCCGGGGTCCAAGTCTCTATCCCGAATTTGGAGAGTGTCGAAAAGTGGGCCATACACAGTGAGATGCATATTTATATCTATGTGTATGTGTGTGTGTCTGTGTGTGTGTGTGTGTGACTACATATACACGGTGGTAAAAATAAGAAGGGTTGAGTAAAGGAAGTGCATGACTAGGGAGATGAAGGGAGGCAGTACACAGTTACTATTCTTGTATTGTTCAAATATCTTAGCATTCAGTTAACATGAACATGTACAACATACTCAGAAGATCATGTCAACAGCCTTTGGTACTTGCGCCGTACCAAAACATGAAACCCAGATAACAGTCTTTGTGTAATATGGTTCTTTATCCCGTCCTAGTTCGAATGAGTTCAAGTACAATATGGAATGAATGTCAATAGAGTGTGATCGACTGATCGAGCGCCCCCCTGCCCTCGGAGAGAGATGTAAATTTGTAGCATTGTAACAAAAGACTTTTCGCTAAGTCAGCACCAGGGCAGCTTCTCCACCCGTGAGACTGCTCCAATCGAAAAGTAGACGTCTCTTGACATTTTAAGAGCTCGGAAAAAAACATCTGTGGTAATCATTTATCCCGTCGCATCGTTTACACAGTGAATTTGAAGGTGTCGGATCAAAGCACCGGCCGACCCGCTCCCCGTCTTGGTACGAGCCCGGGAGGGGGTTGCCTCTCACGAGAACCATCCACCGAACTCGTGAGACATTTAGAAAATGTACAAAGTCATTCAGATATCACGTACACTGTATTCTCAGCACCCATTGTTAGGCAAGTATGTGTGTTTGTGTGTGTGTGTGTGTGTAATGTGGGCCATGCATTATGGTTAAAGAGTAAAATGGGCTGTCACTGGACCAGTCACAGAGCCCGCACCTGTAAAACTACCGTGTGTGTCGTGTGATTATTTATTACAAACTAAACACATGGGGTCTCCGACAGGGATGCCATGATTTTGAGTTCATACTTACTAATATGAGAACTAGAGTAGATAATGATAGATACATCTAAACAAAGCAGGGAGGCAGTCTCTTACCTGATAGTCTAACACAACTGACAAAGATTGCTGAGCTATTACTCGCTAACACATTGCCCACTGATTCGCCTCGGACTGGCTCTGCAACCACCAGTATGCCCCTAAACATCCCCCCCCCTTTGGATCCAGCCCTGCACAAGACGTGTGGTACATGTATAGGGCAACTCCACTGATATTAAGGGAATAGTTCAACCTTTTTTTTGAAATATTAGATGAAAAAAATCGATACCACTCTCATTTCTTTATGCTAAATACAAAGCTACAGCCAGCAGGCAGTTAGCTTAACATGCAGACTGGAAACAGGGGCTTACCAGCACTTCTAAAGCTCTATTGCTTGATCCATACAAAGACAACAGTTTTATAGGATTTATGTGAGCCGAGAGCAATGGCATTGTCTCCGCCGGTTGCCTAGTTACCTGGAAGGCATAGTCTGGCAATTAACCTCTGTAAAAAGTCACAGCTTGACATGTTAAGACTTTGGTTTTTGAACGGATTAAACAAACAAGAAATAATGTGTGCGTAGGCTGTAGAGGTGCCCGTAGGGGGGTTTTTGTTACCTGTTCACGGAACAAGGCCGGCTGTTTCCCACATGTTTTCAGTGCTGATGCTAAGCTAAGCTAAGCTAACCAGCTACTTCTTTACCATACAGACGTGTGAGTGGTATTAATCTTCTCATCTAACTTTCAGCAAGAAAGTGGAAACAAATATTTCCCCAAATGTCAAACTATTCTTTTGAACGAGGCCACGTTTTCACACGTGTCCTTTTTTTCCAGCTTGAATTGAATTGTGATCGGGGATCCTCCAGTTATTTTGACTGTCTTCAGTGAGTACGTCAAGTGTTGTTTCATGTTACATAGTTGGGCTAATGGTTTTCTTTTTTTTTAGAAAGTGACAGGTCTCTGTCAGTTACATGCTGACAAGGGGTACAGTACTTACGAAAGCGAAACAGCAGTGTTACTAAGCACACATTTACACACAACACATCGGGAAGTGTTGTTTACTGTTGTCAAGGGCTGTCGGAGACTTCAAAATACCCCCTTGTCATTCATGGTTTAGTTGCCATCTTCACCAGTTAAATAATCTTACCTAAATATTTTAATATTTACATTTTTTTTATCTCTCTCTTGAGAAAAAAACAACCAAAAACAAAACAAAACAAAAAAAACTAAGCTTCAAGTTGTCAATAATCGGCTCTTTCTTTTTGTCATTAAAATCAAGATTAAAAGTGCTTTTATAAATCTTTTCTTCTCTATGTACAATTTGTATTAGCTATATAAAAAAAGATGAAAAAAAAACAATAACATCAAAGACAATCATTATCATCATCACCACCATGTAGTAATAAATAAGTAAGGGTAAAAAAAAAAACAATAATAATAATAAAAAAACAAAAAAGCAGGTTAAAATGAGTGTGGAGATAAAGGGCACACAAAGGGACGTATGCATGATTCTCGGCCCTCAGTAGCAAGTTGTTGATTGTGACCAGTGTCTCTACAGCATGAGGTACAGAGCTGGAGACCCTCCGGAGAGGTAACAGGGTCTTTCACAGAGGACCAGGGCTTTGACCCAAACGACCCCCCGGCAGCCAGGAGTCCGCCTGTATCTAATCCTGTGAGTCACTCGTTTTTCATTGTTGACACACGTGTGGCGAGTTAACCTTGTCACTGCTTGACTTCAGTTAATCAAATCGCCACATGGTCGATGGTTCACAGAATTATATCCAGGCAATCAAATAGTCTCTCTCTTTGGTTTTTCTCTTTCACACACCCATGCATTTGAGTCAATTTCACACACACACACAAGCACACACGCACACGCACACACACACACGCACACACACCTGCACACACGCACACGCAAAGTGAGAGATTCATTGATTCAATGCACTTGCATTTGGCACCAACTCCCGGAAGCCAGAGTCATTTTCTAATGTCTCCCTTTAGCTCTCGGTACTATTGTTCTCTCTGTGAGTGGATTACCAACAATGCACCTTCTGCCCTGTACAGTGTACCCGTGACAAAAACCACTTTGCCACAGTAAACTGCGAAAGCACCTCAAAATAAACCACCTTGGCCACTTTGATTGACTGGCTCTGTGGTGACAAGGTGCCTGCAGAAGGACACACCCCCCTCTGCTCGAAGATGGCAGCACCATGCAGAGGAAGGAGTGGGCCCTTCACAGTAAAGCAAGTGTAATAGGAGAGCACCAGAGTGTGTGTGTGTTTGTGTGTGTGTGTGTGTAGGAGCACCGAAAGCACTGCTGTCCCAACACTGTTTGCTTCTGATCGAATTCCCGGATGGGTTTCCAAAAAGCATCTCCAGACTTCCTTCACATTTGTGCCACAAGGGGACAAACCCATCCACGGTCAGCAAACAGGGTGTGAGACCCCCCTCTACTGGCCGTGGGTGGTAAAAGCAGCAAGACAAGGCTTCTGAATGGATTTCAAGTGCTTGTAGGTTTGTTTGTACACACCACTTTGAAACGGCAGTCACTGCTGCCCTCTAGAGGCTTCACTCGGAGGTGCTCGCCCCTACTTGAATGTTATAGGAAGATGTGCCACCTGTTCCATCACTATGTGGTAATTGCGGATCTGGCTCAAATGGCATTTGCAAATAGTATCCCTTATTTCCGCCTCTACGGAGTAGCAGATGTCTTGAAGTGATAAATCCCATCATTCTGCTACTCCACCTCGGTCAAAACAAATTCACTTGCTAATACTAGTTGAGCCAGATTAGAGTTAGAGCACCTAAGTACAGCATCAAGTGCCATGAAGAGTAGTGGAATGAAACTGGATCAGAGCTGGAAGTTGAGCACCAGTCGAAAGCTGGAGGGGTGCAGAAGAGGAGGAGCACGTCGTCTTATGACAAGAGAAGCAGCAACATTTTCACCAAATGTGGTTTAACCCTGTAACTGAGGGCAATCACTTATAGCCTCAAAGTGTAAAACATCTGTTAATGTTTTTTTGTAATGAGAACATTTACATAGTCAAAGGGTCCTGCTGTCCTTTTAGTGTGATAATGAGAGAGTAAATAGGCCTGGTATCGCACGACCAAATCACAAATACGTATTAGTCTGGAACCTCTCAGCTCATTTTCTGAGGGGCGTTGTTGAATTACAGCTAAAAAGTTCACTAAAATGTGTTTTTAGGGCAGAAATGGGAAACACAGTAACAGAATTTGGATTAAGATTTGATCAGCGCTGCCTAGTATGACAGTTTGATCTGAGTTTCATGAGCCTGGTAAGCTGCGCTGGACAGAGAACGCCAGTTATGTTATTAACTATGACGCTGCTCTGTCAGTTGTGAGCGGCCTCCCCAGGAACTAACCGGCCGGAAATCTGTCTGACTGAAAGAGGGGTCAAATGTACCTGCTAGAGCAAAAGAAACGTGAGCTCAGCAGATTCGTCTGGTTTCCAGTCTTGGCTAGCCACACAGTATTGTGTGAATCTAGTGGTAGGGTTAGGAGATCATTTCGGCTCTACAGGGTTAAAGGAAAATTGCAATTATTTCTAACCTGGGCATTATTTTTCCTATTTTGTGCATCACGGCGCACGGTTTTGTTAAGAACTTCAGTGTTCAGTTTTAGCCTTCCAGGGCTCTGAGCAGTCAAAAAACAAAGCACTGCTCCTCAGCTGTTTTCATGTAATTTAAAAAAGCTGCCTCCATTTTATATGTTCCACTTCTTACAGTGGACACATCAAAAAGGTACAGTTTAATTGTTTGTATCAGTGCAAATACAAGTGATAATTCTACTACACTATACTGCTGTGACAGCTGACTTTGGTGTAATCCTAATTCCTTCCTTTTTTTTCTGTTTTCCACCAAATGTGTAACAATAAGAGAATAACTTCTGAAGTGCAGTGCTTTTCCCAGCTAATGAGAAAAATCTGAAACGACGCAAAAACCTAAATACAGTCAATTAAAGTTCCAGGCAACAGAAAATATAAAAATGGACGTTCCAGTTCAATGTTTCTGTTTTGTTTTGGTTTCTCATTAGCGAAAGTTGTGTAGTACCTGCTGCTTCTTTAGCTACCAACGTGGTCGAAGTTCCAGGCGAACTGAGCCAAGACTAGAGATTTCACTGAAGACCATTAATTGGCCAGAGAACCGCCACTAGTGCGACACGGGCTACCGTTAAATAGTCACACTACACCACACACTACGCCATAAATGGCAGACATCGTTGCAGATGAAAGGATACAGCCTGAGTTGTGTTGAGGATTATGTCGCGACAGTTTCACGCAGCGTCACTATGGGGATCGGCTTGGCCTACACTTAGGGGTTAGTATCCGTGTAGAAAATAAAATAGAGAAAAGAACAGGGTGCTAAAAGTGAGTTTGGTTGAGCCAAACCACGCGGTGGAAATCAGCCTAAGCAATGACAGCTTGAACACAAAACTAGGAAATAGATGCCCAGGTTGATAATAACTGTAATGATCTTTTTGAGGGGCTAAACTGCCCTAGGACCAAAGTTACGTATCTTAATATTGTCAAAATAAAGTGAATATCTAAGGCAAGATAATATGATTACTTATGATTATTGTAATATTGCTCTGCTGTCTTGTCAAGCAGATGACGGCTCCTCCTCTTAGTGCAGCTGGAAGATTGACAAGAACAAAGAAAAATCAGAAACCGACCAAAAAAAGTACACGCTTTCCAAACATGGAAAAAGCAATTGTCTAAGTCTGACTGACTCAGATTGATTGATTAAAAAAAATATATAACCAAAAACAATCACATCATTAATAACATTAATGAAAACAGCAATAATAATAAAAACAAGTCTTCATCATAATAATACCTGTAATAACAACATTGACAGTAACAATAGCAATCATAATAATATTGATAATAATAGCAATAATTAGAATCATTAAAATTCTATGAACAAGAAAAAGCAATGGAGTTCCTCTCCAGGGAGGAGAGAGAAAGAGCACCACAGGCAGTGTGTCTGAAGCCCAAACCACTGCCTGACATGAGGTAAAAAACAATAAAAATGTCCCCTCCTCAAAGTGGACTGCGGAGGGGGCAGGATGGAGAGATGCCAGACTGGGGGACGGATGAGAGACAATCATCGCTCTCTCCAGCCCTCCACTGCACCACTCTGTAGCTATCAGTGTGTTTGTATCTGTCTGACCTCAGACAAAGTGGCTGTAGGGCCCAGTGAGGCGGGTGAAGGCATAGGGGGACACAGTAACCATAGAGGAGGTATGGAACGTGGGGGCAAACCGCGTCACCGGCCCCTCCCTCTTGTCTTTATATTGTCCAGGTCCTGGACTCGCACCTGCCACCGTAGCCCCCCACTTGCGTTTCTTCCCAAGAGCCTTGATGTCTTCCTGGGAAAGACCGAGGAGAGCCGCTTCCTGCTGCCTCTGCAAGGCTCGCTCTGCCAACAGCTTCATTTTGGCCTCCCATATAGCCAGGCCGTGCATGGGCTGGTTGAGGTTCTTGTGCTGGTAGAAGACCAGGGAGATGCGGGTAGGGTGGGAGCGATCAGGCCTTTTGAGCGGAGTGGTAGCATGTAGTTCCCGACGGGCACATTCAATCAGGATGGAGCCATGGGCAGGTGCTACTGCTACACCACCAATATTAGGATCCATGAAGTTGTGCTCACTGTCAGACCAGACCTCATCGTCGTACTCCTCGCGGCCCTTGGTGCTCTCAACATCACTCTCAGCTTGGCTGGGATTCCAGCAGGCCTGATCTGACTGCTGCTGCAGGGCATCAGGGAAGAGGCGACCCTCAGGGGCAGGGGATGGGGTACTGCCGGCCAATGACCCTCCACAGGACTTCCAAGCCTTCTCTTGGAGCCCAAGGGGAGTAGTACACCGACTTTCCCCAGTCTTGGACCAGATCTTGTCAGGGTAGGCTCCTGCAGGATTGTTGTGCTTCAAACTAGGGCTATATGCCGCAGGCCCCATGGCCCAAGTATTCGGCTGAGGACTAGGAACAGGGCTGGCCCAGTGCCTGGGGGTACCCGGGCCTGGGGTGCCTGGCTGTGGTGTAACTGAGCCTGAGTGAGAGCTACCAGGCTGTGGTGTACCTGGGTGAGGGGTGCTTGGGCGTGAGATGGCAGGGTGTGTGGACCCTTGTTGCATGTTAGCTGCAATCACGGTGCCTAGGTGAGGGGACGGAGAGGAAGGTACCTTGAGTGATGGCGATGGGGCAGGGGAAGCCATCAGAGCATTTGAGCCAGGGTAAGATGTCCACTGCTGGGGGTAAGGAGAGGGCTGCCGCTGCTGGGGATGGTGCTGGTGAAATTGCTGCCTGTCTGGGTTCAACAATGAGGCTTCGGGACTTAATTTAGGGTTCAGGTGACCTTCCCAGTTGGTAGGAACGATATTTCCATTAAGTTTGTGGCCTGGCCAGGCCGCAGGCTGGGGGGTGGTGCTAGGTGTGTTTGCACCAGCCTGGCTCTGCATTGTGTCTTCATAGACTGGTACATCCATAGGCTCCTGTTTGATGACTGGAGTGCCTCTGTTGGAGGATTCAGAGCAGACAGAGGAAGGACGGGACTGGTTGTAGTCTGCATGCTGGGTGTAAGCGCTGGGGTTTGGTAGGTTGGCTTGCTCTGGGTGGCTGGGGTAGGACTGGGCCAGTCTGGCCTGAAGGCTCTGAATATCAGGCTTCGTGTCAACCTGGACAGCATGGCTGCCTGCTTTTGGCAAAGAGCCATTTCGACCCTCATAGGTCCTCAGCTTAGGGGGGAAAAGTGCATTAGGGGGGTAGTTGTAGTAGCCATAGTGCATTGCGGGGAGATTGTGGTGATAACCATTTACTGGGTCTGGTGCAGAGGGCTGGCCAGTTGGGGGGAGGCCTCCCCTTGCATAGTAGGCAGGGTGTGGATAGATGTTGTTGAACGGGTCTGCTGCCTGCACAGGGTATCCATCGAGTGATCCATTAAAGGGCTCCTTCTTGATGATGGGCTTCACCTCTTGTTTTATAACTGCTGAAAGTTGAAACAAAGGAAAGGTAAATTAAAAATTAACGTCAAATGCATTTCAGTTTTTAATTCTTTTAACGTCTTCTGCTGTATTTGAGTTCTGTCACACACTTGTTGCAGGTAAGGGAACTGCATCTTAGGCTAACAGATGATGACCGAGGTCTAGCACTTCATAATAATTTACCTTAGAGTCTGTCAATCGAAGTAAATTAGGAGGGACACAAAACAAACAACTAACCTTTATTGCCTTGGGGTTGAGGGGAACTGGTGATGGACACCTCAGCCTTGACCACTGTTTTCTCTGGTGTCTGCCCTGCCTGCTGCATGAGTTTATTTTTCTTCTTCTCCGAGTTAGCCTTCTTGGCCTCCAGTCTGCGCTGTCGGCAGGACTTGGCAGGTTCGGGCAACTTGCGTACCTCGCGGCGGAAGGCCTGCAGCCTTTGGATGGCTCCCGTCTGCATTTTAAGATTCTGGGCCTCCTCACTGCCAAACTCATCAGTCTGGGAGATCCTGTAAAGAGGCAACACATGGAGCTGCTCATCCTCAGGGATTTCCTTCACCAAACGGTTGTCTTCCTTGGTTAAAGTACACACCTAACAGAGAGAGAGGGAGAGCCAGAAAAACTGTAAACTGTGCCAAGCTACAAAACATCAACACTTTTTATTTTACTCATTCATTTCTTTACTTCAAAATAATGCCAAAAACTCAAAGTCAAGAGTGTGGTGAGTGATCTTACCACTGTGCAACCATTGTAGAGGTTGTGTTGGTCCTTGTGAGCATGGGCACAGAAGTCCATGCAAGCAGTGACTCCAGAGAACGGCCGGCCTTCCTTCAAGCCCAGCCGGCATTCTGGAGCTTTCGACTCCGACTGGCACTGAAGAGGAGGACAGAGATTACTTTATTCTCTTACGTTCATCCAAGAGAAACACACACAAACAAACAGCAGTTACATTTTAGTTTGGCTTTATCAAAGGCAGCACTTCACAGGTGCGCATATTGAAAAATAACGTCAGTAGATTCTTTTCAGTGTCTCAGTCTTCATGCAAAGAAGCAGGAAGTGTTATAATGTGCCAGGTGAAGTCTAGATGGTCTGGTGCACAGTACTTCTCATTGTGTGTGAGGAAAGATGATAAGTGTATTTGGTGGCGGCACGAGATTGTTACTGTGCAAAGACTGTGATGGGTATTGCCTTAACAACAAACCTGGTTACTGTAAGCCTGCGGGGCAAGCTTCTTGTACAAAGGAGCCACCTCAGTTGCCAGATGCTGGAAGTTATCCCTGAGTTTGTCCTCCTGATGAGCACAAACATAGATCTCAGGTCAAAACAACACACAAAGTCCACAGAGCTATAAAACACTAGCTCAAAATTACTCAAGATTACAAAAGTGACTACATATCCATGTGTAATTCTGAATGCGTGGCTGTGGTGTGTACCTCTTCAGGGCGATCTCCTTGTAGCCTGAACTTGCGCGGCATTTTGCTTCGGGCGTACTTACAGCCATTAAAGTACATACTCCAGGAGCAGCCAAAGGAGAAGGAAGCACCACAAGTTTCACTGTCCTTGCCTTGACACGCACAGGTACGACTGCAGGGGGAGACAGTGAGCGTGTTGTCAGCTTCATGTAACCCGTGCATGCTTTACATCATGTGTACACTTTATCTTTACTGGGCCACTAGGGTTGTATAACAATGTGGCAGAGTGAAATTTCTATGAGGAAGAGAATCTTTTTATTTTATCTTACATATACCATACATATATATATATATATATATATGTGTGTTGCACAGACAGATCACATATGACCTACTCATGTGACTTCACTTACTGTATATGTTAATACTGTTAATGATATATAACTAGTATAATCACAGAAGATGCAAGGAAAGGAATAGGACTTATTTTCTAACCACAGATGGTGGACGGTGGCTATGTTTAAACCAGGTTAAACAAGGGTGGGTCAGCATCCACAATGTGTACACGTTAATGTTTGTTTTTGTCCGTACACACATTATTGGGCTTAAATTTAGCTTTATGCCTCTTTAGTACTTTTCCATGTCACAGATGCCCCCACCTGCTTAGATTTTATTAACATACTTTCAATGGTGTCGTAGGTCTTTCGGAAAGTTCGGATGAAGATGACTTGACTCCTCTCTGTCTGTATCATTCATGTCTCATCGATGCATGTTACTAATTTGATTTCTTCCCCGGAGTTGTTTGTGCTTTGTCGTCTCGCAGGTCTCTGCTGATCGTGGTGGTGCCTGCTGCCGTGGTCCTGCATGACGCTTCCTGCTGCTATTATAATCTATCACCTTAGCTGTGCTTGTTTCTATTATTCTGCTGTATTAATAAGTCATATTCACATTACTATAGATATTATTATAGTTACTGGAAGTGTGTCTGTCTCTGTCTTTGTGTCTGTCTTTGTCTCTCTCTGTCCATCTGTCTGTCTTTTCTCTCTCTCTCTCTCTCCTTCTCTTCCTCTCTCCGGTGCAGACAGATGTGCGTCCTCCACAGAGCTGGGTCTGTCTGACGTTCCTGTCTGTTATAGTGAAGGTTGTCGTTGCCACTGTACTCTACGGAGGGATTGTCGGGTCTATGTTTATCATAAATAAGTCATAGAGTGTGGTCTTTACCTACTCTGTAAAGTGTCCTGAGATCACTTTTGTTATAATTTGGCACTATAAATAAAACTGAATTGAATTGAATAGATAAAATAGTTCAACTCATACAGGAGCAGAGAAGGTACAGCAGTGCACTATAATGCTGAAATACACACAATCTGCCTTCTCTCTGCACATTCACAAACTTGTACGTTAGAAGAGCAGTTTCAAAGCGTGCCCATCAGCTACTCACTCATCATTGAGGCCGCAGCGCCGGCTGGTGGGGTTGCCGTATTTGGTGAGGGTGACACTGAGCTCGCGGTACAGCTTGTCAGCCAGGGCCTTGGGGACGCCTTCCCAAGCCATAATGAGGATGATGATGACAGCGTTGGCACAGTGGTGGCCTGCACGCTGACGCACCAGACACAGCAGCTTCTCCGTCTCGCCGCTACGACGGATCACCTGACAGGAAACGGAGCTTATCATTATTTTAGCTTTTGCGGATCCAGAGGTGGTTCACACCGTGGCTCTTTGGCAATTCCATCACTCTGATTTCAATACAGAATTACATACTTACAACTAAACAGACATGCTGCAACACCTTCTATTGTCTGATTCTGTAGTTATTGAATTTGTTAGTAATACATTATTGCTTTCAAAGGAGTCACCTTTAGTTGTCCAATGCCTTTAAAATACTGAACAAGGAACAATGAGAAACAGTTGAGGTTTCTGCCTTTTGGGAGAATATCTGATACCTGAACTGAAACCTGAACTGCTGCGGTGACTGGATACCAATCCTAAAGCTGCTTATGATGCTTTAGATTAAATACATTTAGCTGAAGAGCCTCTATTAAGAAATATACTGATAAATCAACAACATTTTGCTTCTCATAGCCTTAACAGCAGAAACAGTAAATTGCTGTTGGTATGTGGAGGCCTGCTCCCTTTCACTTTTATTATCTCTACTCTCCCTTCCTCTCTCTCTGTCTCCAACACACCACACCCACCCTCCCTCAGTAGGGTGGCTGGTTTGAATCCATAAAGTCATTAGCAGGACGTGTCAGGGGTGACACAGGAGAGGAGGCAGTTGTTACAGAGTGAGACCTCCTACTTATTTACTCACTGTGGGTGACAAACTCTGCTAGATGTCTCACCGGGACCCCTCATTACACGTACACACACACACACAGACCCCCGTGCACTGCCTTCTCTCTCTCTCTCACTTAAACATAATCAGGCTGACACACTGTCAAAGATGTTAATTTTAAAGGGGGCATTGGCCATTATTTTAAAATGAAACTAAATAAAAGGAAAAAAGAGACCATGACACTGCCAAGGCTATTGTCTAATATCTCATAAGACTATTGCATCTTGGTAAATGGACTGCAGTTATGTCTCGCTTTTATCCAAAGCGCTTTTACAATTTACCCATTCACACACACACACTCACACACACACTCACACATTGATGACAGCAAGCTACCATGCAAGGTGCTGGCCAATCATCAGGAGCAATTTGGGAATCAGTGTCTTGCTCAAGGACATTGTTTAAGCACTTTTGGTACTTGCGGAAACTTAAATCAAATGTGCAGGATGAGGAAAAAGTTTCCTTCTTGGAAGATGCCCTCACCCTGCTGCACCCCTAGCCATTCATGTTATTCATCACAAACTGTCTGGGCTGCATCATGACGTACCGAGCCAGAAAGCTCTTTACAATTCAGCATCTCAATCACCCATTCATTTACATACTCACACACATGAGTTTGATGACAGCGAGCGAACATGCAAGGTGCTGGCCAACCATCAAGAACTCAAGGAATGCAATCAGTGCACAACCCGCTCCAGCTCCTGAGCCATAGCCACTGCGCTTACCCCATTGTAGTAACCTACGTTGACGGTTATGTGTTGCGAGGCTCTTTCAAAACTTCAAACTCATGGCAGATGTGATGTGACGTGTTGCTACTTACCCACTTAGCAATGGGACATCCTCGTGAGCTCTTTCCTTCTCTGCCTGTGTACACCACTTTCTCAATCCGGATTGCATCCCCTTTCTCTCCATACCTGCACAGGAGAACAATTCAGTTCTTTTAAAGTTCATCCACTTGAGCAGTTGTTGTGTGTTTGGAGACAGAATTGCTTCTCCTTAGATCAGATAGCCCTGAAGCCTGACTTCAGGGCTTTTACACACCAAGCTGATACTGAAGTAGCCTAAACCTAAACACACGCTGTAGTCTTTCCTCTGTGGTCAAAATCTGCTGATTGACTGATTAGACACCTTGCATCATTTCTTGTGGCCTCACATATCCTTTTAAAAGTTGCACTCACACACAGCCAGTTTACCAGCAATGTGAATGTGGGCTCTGTACCTGTACTCACATTCAAGAAATGTGCAAAACTAGCCTACATGTGCACCCTGTAAAGGCTTGTGCTCAACATACAAAACATAAAACAAGTGAGTTGAACGATTTGACAGCTCAGATAAAACTCACCCAGTTGGTCAAATGTGTGCTCATAGAGGTCAATGACACTCAATGACAGTAACAGTTGTAATAGGAGACATAATCCAGCTTTTCAGAGGTTTTCCATCATTGACCTCATCAACTGTGTTTGTTACGTTTATGCCACATGTTGCTGTTACTGGTGTTGCTCTGAATCTGTGATATTTTGTAGTCCGTGGGAGAAGTAGTGTATGTTGACTCTGACAAACCTCAGCAGCACTGGCTGGTGAGGAGCGTTCGCAAGGCTCTGCTGAGATTCACACAAGCACGGCACAGTCGACCACAACCCACCAGCCTCCACACAAGGCCTGTCAGAGGGTCTTTTCGCTGGTGGTGTTTGTGTCCACATTTGCATGCATGATCTTTTTTTTTGTGTATACATAAAATCTATTTCTATTGGTTTTGTGTGCTTGTGTTAATGTGTCTGTGAACACCTGCTTAAGGAAACACTGTGTGTTGAGAGATAGCTGAATAGTCGTATAAATGTGCATGTGTGGGCTTCTGCAGGTTTGTTAGTAGAGTCGGGGGTAGTGTAAGAGCGGGGAGGGGTCAGAGGTTGTGTTGGGGTGGGGACGGGTCATCAGCACTTGTCAGAGGTCTGCTCACAGCTCATATCAGGTCTCCTGCCTGCTCGATACCTGCCACTGTGAAAACTTCAGCCCTGAGCAGATTTGGTGTGACAGTGAATGCAACTGGCTCCTGCTGAATGAGAATCACCCCGTGGTGGCTCAGAGAGTGGGAGGGAAGCGGGCTCTGTCACCACAGGAGTGGTCTGCTGGGGTCAGGGGTGGGTCAAAGGTCAGCTAGGGACATTGGGGCCTTAACATCTTATGTCATCTCTCAAACAACAAAAGGGGTCTCTGGCCTAACATCCCCCCTCACTCACTCTTGGCGATCCAGGGACAGCTACTGGCCCTACTGAAATCCAGCCTCAACTAGTGAATATCAGCCAAATGTGCGCCTCAGTACAATCTTCAGTACCGTTAACATGAAGCATAGCTATGAAAAATATACCAACTCTTCATTCCCCTTTAAAAAAAAAGTGGATTACCCTTGATCAGAGTTATGTTTTGGTAATAAGATAGTGATTTACAGAGGCTGTAGCTGCAATTTGGTCATTGAAATTACCAACTGGGGAATTTTCTGGTGTCCTGTCGCAAATTGAATAAATACAAATAATAAATTGCTAGACTCAATCTGTCTTTTTATTACCAAGTCGGGTGATGCATGGCAGACATTAGAGTCCTGATGGTTCATGCTTAATGACATCTATTGCCTCATTAACAAAGACATAGATTTTAACTCTCAGTTTGGCAGTGAGATTATTTGATTTGAGGTTTTAAGCAGAGGAAATTCAGCTTTGTATGTAAATTATTTGCATGCAAAAAAACATAAATTCAACCTTAATTAATACCGTGGACTGTTACAAAATGTCAGCAACTGGACTTGCTGTTTAGTGCACAAACAATTCACCAAATCTATGATACTTTCCACTAAAAAATGTTTTCCTCCCTTCTGTCCATCTCTCGCTTTCTCTCGCTCTCTCTCTGTGCGTGATTTGATTCATATCCTACCTCATTCCTCTCATTCTCCGCTATCATCTGCTGCAACCCTTGTGCTTCTGCCTCTGATATGCTGACAATGCAAATATTTCCTGTCTCTCCTACCGGATTCTGGGTCACAGATTCCCTAAGGACAAAATGTGAGGAGGAGGGAAAGTGGAGAGAAAGGAGGAGGGAGAGGCAGAGAAAGTAAAAGTGTGTAGGAGGAAGAAAAGGAAAAGGGAAGAGAGGAGGAGAACAGAGAGGAGAGGAGAAGAGAAAGAGACTCACCTCGTCTCCATCAGGTCCCGTATGGAGGCTACAGTAGGTCCAGATCCCAGGTGGTTGTAGTAGGGCCCTTCATCTTTCTCCAGGATTTGTTCTACAAGACCAGATTGTAGAAGGTGAAGAAACAGCACATATCTGAAAAAGCACTTCGGCAAGTTCCACACTTATACACAATAATAGTATAGTATATCCTGATATCGCTATTATTTAGTCCAGTTGTTCTATTATTATGAGGTATGTCTTTATGTTTAATGTAAAATCTCCTGCTCTTACAATCAGGGAGGAAGTGAAGCAACATGTAACTGACTTTACGAGCGTGTCTTTTGTTGCTTGATTTAAACAAAACATCAAAATTGACCAATAAAAGAGCAGCAGCGGCTTTGGTCACAGCTATTATCAGGTACTGTTTTGGATGAATCGATCTCCTGGAATCTCTCCTCAATGAGTAGAACACAGAAGGGTTTTTTGCAGAAGTATGAACTATACAGAAGTGGAGCATAACATATTTTATCTATGACTGTGGTTCAGTGGTGAGTGGGTCGTCCTCCATTCGAAAGATTGGCGGTTCGATCCCCGCCTCCCCCAGTCCACATGTCGAAGTGTCCTTGGGCAAGACACTGAACCCTGAATTGCTCTCCTTATGCGCATGGGTGTGTGAATGTGGTGTAAATGGTTACATTAGATTAGATGGTATGTAGGTGTCCACTGCCATCAATGTGAATGTCTGTGTGAACGGGTGAATGTGACAAACACTGTGAAAGCGCCTTGAGTAGTCAGAAGACTAGAAAGGCGTTATACAAGTACAAGTTCATTTACTATTAACGAAGCAACCAAATTCTTCTGTACTACTTTTTTTTATATTTTATATCCCCAAAGCAATGTCACTCAAAAGCAACTGGACTTGGTTATTTGTCTAGGTAGACGTTTCACTGGGACTGGACCAGGACCAGGATCAGGACCAGGCTGGGACATTCCCAGCAAATAACAAATAACCAAGTCGAGTTGCTTTTGACTGAAGAAGCTTTGGGGATTAAACGATGACCTGGACAAATAAGAGCATTCACAGGCTTATATTTTATAAATGCTTTGCACATCACATTGATCAAATACATATTTTTTGTGTCTCAAATCTTAATTTAGTAGAGTCCTGCTTGATGCTACTGGGAGCAAATGTCTCACATGTAACAGAAAAGCTCCTTTTACTACAGGAAAGAATGAAGCGTTTTTGCATGTAATCACATCTCTGTTATTGTAGATATTTGTAAAAATAAATAAATAATGTGTGTGTATATGTATTTTTGGACAAACTCAAAGACTGCCTCTTTGTAGGTGGAGCTAAATCCTAAATAAGAAGCGTGAGAATGTGCAACTGATTGCAACATCCAGTTCACACAAACACACATAAAAACAAAGACAATGGGCTGTGACTGCAGGGTGTGGTGTGTGTGTGTGTGTGTGTGTGTGTGTGGAGACACTCTGTAAAGTAGAAGCTAGTAGTGATGAGTGACTCAGTATGTGTGAGTGTTATGAAGGAGTAAGGGTGTGTCTGTGTACAACTGTGTTTATGTTGTGTATGTCCGTATTTGACCACTGTCCTACATGCGTCTGTGGTTGTAAAACATCCCATGACTTCAATGCTAATCTTTGTATGCAATACTGTGCAGATGATTACATTAAATGTCTCTATTGGACTACACATTACCTAGCACTGAAACAGCTCACTTGTATGGCAACTAATACAGATGTGCTCTTGCTTCTGTACACAACATTTCTATATCATAGTGTGGCACACATTCTGGATAACAGTGTTAGCTAAATGTTCTAAATGTAAATGCTTTACACCGTCAGCTGATTATGATTATACATGTGGGCATACAGAAATGTGTCTGTGTTTTTGTGTGTGTGTGTGTGTGTGTGTGTGTGTGTGTGTGTGTGTGTGTGTTTGTCTTTGGTTTAGAGGCAATATGAAGTCACATTCCCCTGTGAGGGAGGCACCAGGGCGTGGCTCGGGACAGGAAGTGGAGGAGTCACACTAAATTCTAACATGGAAATTGGTTGTGTGTACTGTGCACATCATGGCTGTAGACTGAACCCCTGTGAGTATTGGATGCATTTTAGGTCTTATTCCATTGCAGTGTTTGGTTACAGGAAGTTGACAGGGCAGTGTGTAACCAGACTTTACTATTAAGAATTACTGTCTGCTAGTCTTGACTCTTAGTAACAACACACAGCTATCACTGCAGCTGCTCTCCACCTGCTGCGCACCTTCTTCAATGTTAAAGTACAGCAAGGGTCTACATTGTTTTGTTTTTTGCACAAAGTTAATGAAGTACACAGTGATTACAGCATTAATTCATATTGTGATTTACTGAGGCATTCATTAATGACTAAATGGACAGACTGGGGTCTTTTTAGATGTGTCAACCTTTTACACCACACCAGAAGTATCAAAGGGTGCGTTCGCCTAAATTAACTTCAGTTATATTAAATCTGTTATATTCGTATTTATGTTAAATATTTGGTAAATAATATCGTCTATACATTTCCATAGATTTCTACTGTAGGACCACCTACTCTGTTGTAAACAAATAACCTGAGCAGGGTACTACCCAAACTATTTGGCTGAACCTCTTTCTGTCTAACAAAGGCTCTGTTCTGCTTGCCTGCCAGGCCCAAACCCACACAAAAGGCTCCTTCTGCCTCCACTGCTATTGTTCCTGCCCGCTGCCTTTAGTGCCTCACACTGTCACGGTCTGGATGGTCGCAGCCACACACCCTGGCAACACACATATGCTAAGACACCCTTAACAAGCATCCAGACAGAGAAGCTGAAGCAGAGAGTGACTGAAAAACCTAATAGTGGACCTGTATAGTTCAAGGAGTAAGGTTTTAACAGCGTCAGCATTATGGAGTGATTAATGTTTAGCTCAATCGGTAGAGCAAATCAACATTTCCAGATTTAGAAAATTTCCCAAAAGAGGGCTCCCTGCAGCATATACATGTTCCCCTGGCTACTATAAAACACAGAAACAGAAAATCATTTAAGTTCTAACACAGATCTGATTTACTGCACTTCAAATTACTTCAGTTTATCTCCACACAGATGAATGGGTAATACTTAGAGTGGCAGGATATGTGTTGGATTATAAATACTATTATTTTGACTTTTCTGAAAAGTGCCAATACAGTATGTTGATGGACACCGGCCTCATCCCCCTGGATACACACCACCATAGATAGATATCAAAACAATGACTTACCCACACAGGTGCAGGTGGGAAACTCTGCCTGTAGATCCTTGGAAGGAGTATCCAGCAAGGTCTTGGTGGGGGTTTCCAGGTAGCGCAGAGGAGACTCTAGGAAGCCTCTGAGAGATGGAGAAGAAGGGAGACTGTCCTTCGTAGGTGTGTCCTCCTCAGAATAGCATGTGGTGGAAAGTACTGCTATATCTCCAGAGGCTTCAATCTTCATGCGTTTCGGTAGCGGAGAACACGGCATGCTGAACATATCCTCTAAAGCATTGGGGAGCTGCCGCTTGTCCAGAATGGTCTGATGATTCAGAGGAACGTCACTCATAGTGCTTTCTGTGGGGACCTGGTTCAAGGTTGCTTCACTTCGGATCACTGACGCATCCTTGTTGACTTCCATCTCCTGATCATCTGGATGAGGTGTAGAGTTAGTTTGAGTGGCAAAGATTAAGGGGGCAGACTGGGAGGTGGACGATGATGTGGGACCTTGGTTTTGAGGACTGGTCTGGGACTGGTCCCTCGGTTGAGGGTCTGCAGCAGTCTCCTTCATGGGCTGACTAGCAGGTGCGTCTGGGGCTGAGTCCCCAAATTCAGCCTCAAATTGACGGATCAGTTCTTCGTACTTTGGGTCTATGTTGATGACACTTGGTAATTGTGAGGTGCTGGATGGAGATGTGGAGGTTACAGGTGTGGTGGTGGTGCTGGTGTCACTGAGGGCCACGCTGCCCACTTCATCTGACTTAGCATGGGCTGCAGGGGCCACAGGTGGGGGCAGAGAAGCCATGAGGGCTGGAGTACTTTCTGACAAAGCGGAAACAGTGGATAAGGGAGTCATTGAGGAGTTAGAAATGGATACCTGAGATTGGGCTGGGGCAGGGTGACCTGCAGCAGCAGCCTGAGTGGAGTTACTGTGGAGGGGCAGAGAGGGGAGAGAACCTGGTTGCAGGCTGGTCAGGGCTGGGGCTCTGTCCATCATGAGGACTGATGGTTTTTGTACAGAGATCTGAGTCTGAGGCAGGAAGGTTGGCAGGGAGGCTTTCTGCTTGGTCTTCTTGATGATTATCTGTTTGGGTTTGGGCAGATGAGGGACTGCAAGCGTTCCACTCCCTGCTTTTATGGCAGGAGACCCATGGCTGCTTTTTCTTCTCTTGGGCTCCTGTTTGATGGCCAGATGTGGTAAACCTTCTGCCTCTATCTGTGGCCACCATTTTTTCAAGTTTTGGCAAGCCAGAGGTGCACGAGGGCCTGGTGCTCCAAAACCAGGAGAGTGGTTAGAGAAGAGGTTCCTCTTGTAGTGAAGGTGCTGTTGCAGAGCTGCCTGAGTGGAGTGGCTAATGGCTGCCTGGCCAGGAGACATGGGAGTGCCAGGGTAGTGCTGACCCTGCTGCTGACCATTAGCCATGCTGAAATGTCCCATGGAGGGAGTGTGATGGTAGTGCTCACCAGAGTCTGGTTCTTGCTTTATCCTCGCCAATACTGGGTTGTCCTGGGCCTGGATACCTCCATTCTGGTCCAAGCTGATCTGTTGTGTGACTGGAAGCTTGAAATGAGCATTGCTGAACTTGCCACTGGTGTCACCAAGCAGCTGTTTGAGCTCTGACATTGGGTCTGAGCTGCTGTGAGATGAAGCAGCGTAGTGAGACTGGGGTTCAGACTTTACACACATCCATGGGTTCCTCTGTTCAGAGCCTCTGCCTGGACCCTGATGCCACTGCTGGGGATTAGGGCTAAAGCCTGGATGTTTTCCCTGACCTGGGAAGAGAGAGGTAGAGGATGAGAGAGTGGTAGCATGGGGTGGCTGCCCTTGGGATTGGGGCCTGTGATGTTCACAGGTACTCGGGGTCTGCTGAATGGTGTGTAGTCCAGGAGGGACGGATTGAGAGCGTGAGGAAGAAGAGTGGGAGCCAGGAGAGGATGGGATCAAGCTAGTGCCATTGGGGGGCTGAGATGGGAGGTTCTGGGCATGTTGGTGGTGATGGAGGTTACTGTTGTAGGAAGATGGAGAGCTGGCAGCTTGTGGATCAGTACCAGATAACTGCGTCAGAGCTTCTATGGCGATGGCTGTCTGAAGACTGATGTTCTTTTCCTTGGCTATGGAAAGCACCTGTGGAGAACAGGGAATTGGAGGTTTGGGACAGGGCACATGGTCTTGCTGAGAGCCTTGAGTTCCCTGTTGCTGCTGGGGGTATGAAGCAGGCAGACGGCGGCCACCATTCATCTGATGGTAGGGCTGAGGGTGATGCTGCAAATGGGGTTGCTGTAGGTGAGGCTGTAAGTGTGGAGGAGCATCAGCCATCTTACAGGCACCGTGATCCTCACCAGTTGCCAACTTGATCTTCTTCTCCAGCCACTCAAGGTAGTCTGGACAGTCTGGCCCATCACAGTTGCAGTTAGGGGGTTTGTGTCCATGTTTGGCTTGGCTCAGGGCTGTCTGTAGAGTGTTCAGGTCTTCTGGGGTTTGGCAGCTTCCCTCAGGAGCTCCTGCAGAGAGTTTGACCTGAGCCCCTTCAGCTCCCATCTCCTTTGTGAACTTCTCATACAGCTGCGCTGTGTTAGGTTGCACAAGGCAGGAAGAGGAGGAAGAAGGAGGCAAGGAGCCAGCAATAGCAGAAAAAGCCACCAGATTGTGGGCATCCTCCATGTCTGCGTGGTGGACAGGTTCACCACGGGTTGTACTGCTGCTGCTGCTCCAACACGATTGCTGTTGTTGGGTGTCATTGACCTTGCCATGTCCTGACAACCAGTACTGCCTTGGAGGCACACTTCCAGCCCTCTGCTGCTCTGTTTCCATAGATGTTGCATCATCATTGGGGTAGCGATTCAGCCCATTGGCCAGTTCCAGGCTCAGCGCGCCTTCCTGGAGGCGGTCATGTGACCCAATTTCCATCTGGCCTCCACTTTTGGGGCCATCCACTGATGTGACTTCGCAAACAGTCTGAAAGACACACAGGGTGCAAGGTTAGCTAGATTATAAGAATCCAATAAATCATTATACACTGTATATTCAGCGCAATTTTGTATAATTACCCCATGTTGTCAATTTGTGTTAAAAATGACAGTAATTGAATAAAACAGTTAGGTATTTCTGAGAATAACTTGACAGAATGACAATTATCAATCATTAAAGTAATGAGTAAAGTAAGTTATCAGTCTCCATGCCCTTATCCCCAGCTCTTATCAACGGCTAAGGAGAAGTGCATTACCTATTGCTTCAGTAGAGTGTCTTTCTAACATGCAAGTGTTTTGCCAAGCCAGTCACAGGTCACGTGACATAGTTTCACTGTTTATATTATTATTTATAAATGGACACACATCTCCAGATCAGTTGGACTATGCAAAGAAGTTATAACTTGGTGTTGGAGCATGTGACTGCAGTTAGGCATTAGTCACTAGTAGTGACTAATTAAATGCAATACACAAAATGACTGTGAGATCAAAAGAAAGCCCAACAACTGTTTATTTTAATGACATTCATATCATGCTTCCTTGCTACAAAACTAGTTTGCAGCTAAGAAATGTAAGTTAGAAAACGTCCACAGAAACACAAATATACTGCATTTGACTACAACATGTATATGCATACACTACCAAGTGAGTTGCTTTCCTTGGCAAAACCAGATATTGATTAAGTTACTGTAGTCTTTGTGACATTATTGTGCCACTTGTTACTGTTATAACTTCAAAAGTGAACTTCCACTGAAATATGTTTTCCAATTCTTCATAAATGTGTACTATAGCAGCAACTGTAGCTCAAGATTCAAGATTCAAGAAGCTTTATTTATCCCGAGGGAAATTATTGCTGACTCAACTAAATGTCTGAAAGTTTGCAGTGCAACTCTCATGCACTGGAGAGCTTATCACAAACCCAACACAAGTGGCATGCCTTATAATTACTTGAATATTTAAAGACCAGTATGTCAAGCTAAGATAATTTGCATGTACAGCATCTAGGACACAAAGCCAACTGAACAAAGAATAAACTGCCCTGGTTGGTAAAAGTACAGTCAAGAGAAAGAGAGAGCCGCTGAGCTAGAAATACTAAAATTCTTCATTAAAAGGAAATAAAAATGATATATTTCTTATTTCAATTGCCATTTGAACATTACAGTTGTACACCCTGAAGTTTGGCGGTGTGGCTATGCTTACGTAACAATTTACTTAGAGCCTAATGCTAATAAAGGAGGAGTCTACCGAGGTGAAGCGAGTTAAATTGATGAAAGACAAGCAGTAGTGTAGAGTTGTGACATTCAGGAATGGACCGAATCTATTGAACGGCTCTTTAACACTTTGCTGCTCCACTGAGTGAGACGGAGAACAGGCACAAGGGGAGGAGCGCAGCGCACTACACATGTGGTGCTTATTTGATATGCAAATATCGCATGAAGTCGTCAGAGTTGTCCACGCTGCCTTCACGCGAATGCCTCAGTTTATGAATGTTTGTGTCAGATTATTTTGGTTCGATACTGAATATTTTTTGAATACATTGACTGGTTCAAATATATTTTACGGAAAATAAAGGAGAATTTAGTTAGTTACCCCTGGGCTGGTTTCTTAAAAATAAAGAAATTAATGTAAAAATGAGCCGTCTGTCAAGAAGGGAATTTTTTTTTTGATATCTCTAAGTCACAAATTTTGTAAGGACACCTCTGGACCATTTTAAAAACGCCACCCCTGACAAGCTACACAGGTGTCTCAGAGATTGCCCGATGAGGAGGAATGCAGTTTCAGTTATATACGACTCATTTCAGTCACTACACCAGGTGAACACGGATTACATAGAGGAAGGCTGGGAAAGAGAATTGGGCATGGAGATAGCGGAGGATATATCAAAACTTGCTCCCTGAATGCTAGACACTGCCTGATCCTGTTGCAAGAGTAAAGTTACATAGAAATATCACCCATCTGTGGAAATTGTAACCAAGCGGAGGCAAATCTACTTCACAGTTACGAACCTTGCCTCAAACTAGAAAATTTTTGGACAGCAGTGTTTTCATTTTTATCAAAGGTCTTCAAGACTACATCACAACCAGGTCCCCTCTGTGCTATACTAGGGACATGAAGGAGCACTGGGAACCTACAGAATATGCAGCGCTGCCTTCTATCCCATCGTCTCCTCTGTGGGAAAAAACTTGTTCTCCTCCATTGGAAAAAACAGAGACACCTACTTTCAAAGCATGGTTAACGGCACTGACTGATACACTACACCTTGAAAGGATTTGTTTCTCTCTTAGTGGTGGGTTGGAAGACTTTGAAAGGATGTGGCAACCAATTATTTCCTTCTTGAAACAGGATGTAGGACAATCTGAGTAGAACCGGGCGGGTGGGACGTGGTGGGTTATTAAATATTTATTTTATCTGAATAAATGTATTTATTTACTTTTATTTTGTTTCTAATTTCTCTCCCGTCTGTTGTTTTTCATCTATTTACTTATTTGTAGGACACCTTTGTTACTTATTTTACTATTATATTATTATTATTATAAAATAATGAAGCATTGCATAAACCAAAGGTGGATGTAGTTTTGTCTGCTTCACAATAAAAATATTTGAAACTAAAAATGAACCAGTCTGTTGAACAGCTCTCTGAAAGGATGGGACCACAAGATCCGGCTCCCTTCAAAGAGCTGAAAATCCCATATCTACAGTCGTGCAGCAATGGAAATGCCAAACTCACAGTTGGTGTATGCCGACATAATGGTATGTTTGGTGTTTAACAAGTTGTGAACATAATATATTTGGATCGTTAACCGAACGTTACGATGATGAAACTACTTCTGTGCCTGGCCGATCTACTGGAAAGCCTTTGTTGAGAGATCCCCACATGAGAAATTGATGAAGGGAGGAAAGTGAAGGAAATATTCAGTGACTTGATGTGCACGCCTGTCCTCATAGGTCAAAAGACCCGGACATTTTTGTGAACATTTGAGAAAGGACAAAGGTACGATAACATCCCAAGACTCCCTCTGGGAATCTCCAAATGAGTGAGGGGGATAATAAAAAGACTCTTTTGCTAAAAACAGTGCATAAGTTACTACTTAACAGTGTTTAAGTAGGGAAAACACTGGGCAGAAATATTGATTTCATAAAAGGGGGCGACCCACTCTGCCTCTGGCGACTGTGGCTCAGAGGTAGAGTGGGTCGTCCTCCATTCAAGAGATTGGCGGTTCAATCCCCACCTCCCCCGGTCCACATGTCAAAGTGTCCTTGGGCAAGACACTGAACCCCGAATTGCTCCCCGTGCTGCGCATGGTTGTGTAAATGTGGTGTGAATGGTTACATTAGATGGTCTGTAGATGTCCACTGCCATCTGTGTGAATGTCTGTGTGAATGGGTGAATGTGACAAACACTGTCAAAGCGCCTTGAGCAGTCAGAAGACTAGAAAGGCGCTTTATAAGTACAAGTCCATTTACCAAAATATTGACAAGACATTTTAGCCCCATTAATGACAGCACAGGGCTACATTAATCAGGTGATCATTCAAATCACCTTGCACAAATGGGATGTAAGGAGCCCAGGAGCTGCTTTATGGGCTTGACTCTAATCCTCATTTCAGTTTAGGTTACTATTAATGAATGATGTGTAATGTTACCTTGAGAAAAACAATTTGTCAAAGAAATGACATGTGTTTGATGGTGAGACAGGAGTTCTTCTTTAGGAAGTTTGGCCCAGGTACTGTGATTTACTGCATAAAGGATTCTGGCCCGACAAACACTTTGTTTCTCAAATGATGCTTGCGAATACATCCGTCTTTCCTATCAGTGATTTATAAAGCAAAACACAAGAAACAACTGACTGCTCCTGATATTACCACCTGCTATAACTGAAACTACCTTTAGCTGGAACATAACAAGGTAACTGCATCTGTATTTTAGATGAACTGTTGTCACGGAGGCATTTTTTTGAACTGCAGCATTCCTGGTGATCGTTGCATCCTTTAAGCATCAGTAACAAGTAGCAGAGATGGGAATTGTGGCTTCAACAAGTCGTCTCCATGCCGTGTATTTGTTCTGCTCAGTCACTGAACCAGGTGCATTTACTAATTGGCTCATCTCCCTGGCTGTAGAGCTGTGCTGACTGCACTCAGCTGGTTTAGTGACTGAACAGAACAAACATATGGCATGGAGATGACTTGTTGAAGCCACAATTCCCATCTCTGTCAAGTAGTATATCATAACCAGGTCAGCTAAGAGTCACAAATAAGGGGTGGATTGCTTCTTAGAAAGGCATTAACACTTATCAGGATCTGATCAGTGCAGCCACATAGCTCACTTCCTGTTCTCCAGGGTCTATGCAGGACTCTACAGCACATTTGACGACCTTATCACCACTTTGAGTTCTAACTGGTTACATCAGCGACATACTTTACGTTACAGTTACTATACATTTGAAGATAGCAGAACTGAACCGTCTTAGTTTGTTAGAACTCCTCGGGCCAGTGTATCAGTGTAATATAACTTAGATACACAGGGTGGGGACAAAGCACAATAGAATGAATTGAGAGACTGACCCAATGGTTTATTGATATCATTGTTGTTATGGTCTGTCCTCCAACCATTAGTCTGAAAACACAAGCATTTTCCCACTACCTAGGTAGTTTGACATGAAAGGGATCTTTGCATAACGTTCCCAAGCGGCTGTCAGTTGGTGGGTGGGTGAGTGAGTGATGAGCGGTTATCCTTTTCAGATGAAATCAAATAAAATACACAGACTCATACGCACCCACACAATGATTCAATTTATGCAATGAATAAACATATTGAAGCTAAATGGGGTTTATGACTTTCTAATACTTGTCAAGGGCCTCAATTGTTGGTCAATTGTTCTATCGACTTTTAATTATTTTCAAGATCCTGCAGAAACCCTGTCAGAATCGAACCCGTTACCACACAGAAAACAGCAGACACATCACTTGGACTTGTGTCAAATTATGTTTCCAAAGCATTCAGTTTATTTAGCTTGAAGCACTAGTGGAGTTTCACCAGTGTAAGAAAAAGGTGTAGACATTAAAAAGTAATTGCCGCATTTGTCTGAATGACTAGTAATCTGACATATCTTGATATGTTGAAGCCAACTATGGTGCTCACATTCCCTCCTGAGATATTACTTGCAAACAGTATTCAACCCAGGCTTGCCCCTCGTAGATTACAATCGAATGAGTCTTGAGAGGAACAGCAAACAAAGATAATCCAAGGGCAGGTTGAGAAATCATTGACAGAGTTCATGTTGTGGCTGAACAGTGTATTCCAACATGTCTGATAGCGCTAGTGAGAAGAAAACAATGACAGACTCGCTGTATAATGCCATTTTTGTGTTTGCCCCATAGATAGACGCCAACACACTGTATTAATATACTTTTTAGTGTCAAAGTCTGATACATACTAGATCTATATACCTAAACATGCACCTGCTGCATGTTTCACATTGTACAGTAGCCTTAACTGTAAAGGACACCTTAGACTCTGGTTGCAAGTCCACTCCTTCCCCAACAGAAGGCACAACAAAGCTGAACAGAGATAGATACATACACACAACCTCACCTCAGGCTTGCTGATGGTTTAACACCCCAACAACATAAATGGGAACAAATGAGTGATTCAGAAGATTCAGAAGAAGGAGAGAAAATGGCTTCTGTTTGTAGATCCATCAGTGGATGACAGTAGAAGTGAGCCTGGTGTCCAGCTTCCCCATCATTTGAATATTATTGAAATGAGCCCTTGAAGTGGCTAATTACTGGACGGGCGGTATGCTCGGGTCTTTTGAATCCACCTTCTGCGCTGGGTGTCTGATTGGGGGTCCCAGGGGGTAGCGACGGTATTGGTTAGGGGTAGTGTAGGGGTTGGAGGAGGGTTGGGGTTGTCAAAGAACAGCCGGCATGCAATACGTGAGAGGCCCCATGTCTGCACTATCAGTGGCATCAGACGGAAAAGAGGAAGGGGGGGGGGCACGGCAGTTATGAGAACTGCAGTGTGTTGAAACAGAGCGACTACAACACTACACAACCTAACTTTCCACAATCACGCACTATCAGTCACACTGAAACTCTCTTCCCTCTTTTTCTCACACTTACAAACACAGACACCGCCACAGATACAAAGTCACATGGGTTTAAAGCACCGCAAGCTGCACACTCTGAACAAATGGACTCTTCTCCGCTTCCCTGGTGCAGATAATAAATAATGCACCGCACACAAAATAAAAGTTCTTCGCTATAATTCACCTTGACTGACTTGTTTTGTGAATCTACATGCCGGTCTGTGGTGGAAATGTTGCGCTCACCTGCAACGCTCTACGCCTATGCGGGTGCTGTACGGAACCACGTGCTTCGACAAATATTTACACCGTGACAGAGCCTGCTCTCCTGCCAGGAGTCTATCTCTGTCTTCCCTCTAACTTTGTCACTCTGCATACACAAACACATTTGTACATACACACTGAAAGGTGCGTCTGGAAACACGCCTAACCAGATATGATCTTACAGAACCTGGTCGACCACTTGGACCTTTAAACAAGATAAGCCGTTATATCTCTTTGTGAGAGCAGAGCAGGTTTATTCAACCATGACATTGACCGAAAACAACTAGAGGGAGGAAACAAAGCCGGTAAGTATACTAGTAGTGGTGGTGAGGGGGTTAATTTCGGCTTTTGAGTAGACAGCTGAACCTAAATCCAAGATACACAACACCCCCCCATCCTCCTCCGTCCCTCCCTCCCTCCCCCACCACCCCTTCCTTTTCTGCCGTGCCGAGCAGGAACATGAAGCAGACACTCTGACAATATGAAGCCGGCTATACGAGAGCCCGAGGACAAGCGACGCATACTTACGTGATCCTAGACGTCCAGACGGAGCTCCCGGTCGGAGAGCAGAAAGCAGAAGAGGAGACGGAGAGGAGCATGAGACCGGCACAGCAGCCCACAAGCAATCTGGCCTTGTTGGGTTGTATTCCTTTTTATTTCTTCCAGTCTGTGTGGCGCACCGACAGAGCGAGAGCCGAGATACACATGCATGCACTCACACACGTACACACAGCCAGCCGCACACACACAACACACCTCCCCCCAGCACAGCACACACGTTTCTCATTTCTCTCGTCTCTTCTTATGGCCAACGCTTTCTGTTCTCTCCTTTTTCCTTTCTCATTATCTCTGTCTGCTCCTCCCTTCCCTTTTTCAATATCCTCTTTCTTTCTCTCGGCTACACATGCAGTCGGCTTCTCGTTGCAGCTCCCAACTCCCCCCCACCTCACCCCCCAACACCACCCCCCCTCCCTCCCTCCCTCCATTCCCCTCCCTCTCACGCAGCCTCTCCCTCCATCTCCTCTCCTCTCCAGTGTGTGCAGAGCGAGAGGCCATTATCTGAGCCACAGCGGGCACGTACGATGGAATGGAGGAGTGTGCAGTGAGCAGAAACAGAGAGAGCTGTGGGGGAGAGTTGCTAGTAACGGCAGCCTAGGAAACAGCACAGTGCAGCTGAGCTCTTACCAATGAGAAGACCTCCCTGTCTCTATCCACGCCCTTGCACTACTTGCTCAACTCCATTAGATGATCCTACATATAAGGCGGTGTTATGTGTTTTGTTTATCCACAAAAGCCCAGTGTTGGAAATTGCGGCAATGACAGAGCTTCTCTGCTTTCCAGTGCAGAGGCGAACCAGCAGCGAATACACAATCTCAACTCACAACAGCGTCAACAGGGAAAAGGAAAAGGAGCAGAGAGCAACGTTATGTTCGTGCCTTCTGCAAGCGGTATCTGGTTTTCCATACGGAGAGTTCGTTCCATGTTTGAGCGTCTAGACTCGGCTCGGTCCTGGGCCGAAGCAGAAGCCGCCGATGATGGTTCTTCGATCTCCATTTTCTTTCCCGTCATCATTCAAAGCGGTTGCCTATTCCTCGCTCGCAACGAAAAGCTTCCGTCTTACACCTGTGGCTGATAATAGATCCTCTAGCAAGGCTGCATATACAGGAAAGAGAGAGGTTGGTAGACGAAGAGGGAGCTGGTTGCTGGCAGTCTCGCTGGCCCTTCCTCCAAGCTGCAAAGGATGCAAAACGAAGTGGAAGGTTTCTGACTAAAGGAAGCCTACATGCACTCGATGTATAAAATCATTCATCGAAACTCTATAATGTCAAGTCACTAACGTCGGTCACGATGAAAATGGAAGCACGGCGGAGATATGATTACAACAGAGGTAAAAGAGCGAGACGATGGGCAATGGAGAGGGAACAGCGGATGACACTTCGACATAAGCAGGAAAGAGTATCAGGATGAAGAGAGGGGAATAGAGGAAGACACCGAGGAGTGGGAAGACAACAAGAGAAGGAAGTCTGAGGCAAAAACAGTCGCCTAGTAATTATTTGACTGATTCTGTGAAAGGAGTGAAGAATATGATGAAGAAGACAGGGGCACAAACAGAAAGAAGACCGGCAGGTTGTTCCCAAAATGAAGACAGCAACCGCAAGTAATCAACTGATTACAGTTCGCTCAGGGTACAAGACTTCTGTCCTCTCCTGTCCACCAGATAACGTCCTCTCGATCCCGTCCTCACCGTTGTTCCGCCTTGGTATCATTGCCACTGTCATCATCAACGTCGCCATAATCGCTGGATGTTTCCTCTCGCCTACTCGCTGGCTGACTGGCCTTGTGGCGTCTCCTCTCTTCTCTCGAACATTGCTGGAGTTTTGGAGCAGGTTTAACCAAGAGGAGGAGGACAGAGGGGGAAAACATGGCCGTCTTCCCTATGCAGATCGTTGTCAGCTCCTGCGTAGTATTTTTTCTCTTATATGGCTGAGCCTGTGCCGGCCACACTGCGCTGCGCTGACTGGATCAACTTCAGTGGCCTTTCCCTGCTTCGCTTACTTTGCCTTTGCCTGTTTCTCCTGATCTCTCATTTTCTCTGGCTCTCTCAAAGTGCCTCTGCCTCCCTCTCTCTCGATTTGCCTCCCTGTTTTGTTTCCTGCCTTTTCTCCTTCTTGCACAGCTTATTGCATTACCGTTCCAACACTTTCTGACACAACTGCTCTCTGGCGCTGTAAATTGTACACTGCCACACATATTCGTATATACACACACAGATGAGCGTCAATCCCAAAGAGCAACACAGCGCAGCCTAAGCTGTCTAAGGAAAGGAGAGGAGAAGAAGAGCATTAGGTCACATGACCGGGGAGTGCCAATGAGAGAGAGGCAGAGTAATGAGCAAGAGAGGTAGGAAACATGTGGCGATGACGTAGCTGCAACGTCATCATTGTCATCATCAGTGTCTCCCACCAGGACGCTTGCCTCCACCGCTGGGTGGGCACATGTGTCATCTTACACATGCCCACTCTTCACTATCACCGACAGCACACATCAACGGACACTCGAAAACATTTCATTTACGCAACTCACTTGTGCTTGCTCACTCCCCCGGCTACAGTGACACAGCATTTCGAGCTCAAGACTCGACTTAACCCCTGAATCACATGCTCTCCGCGCATGGTTTTAAAGAACTACTAATCACAACAGACCTGTTCTATCCTGTAGCGCTGGAGTCTTATCAAAAAGTGTATAGCAGCTACTTAACACTTGCCCCAATTATTCATTTTTTTAAAGCCAACTGTCATTGAGCTAAAAGATGCCTCTGCGGACCAACAAGCATGACAGATAGATCTAAACTGTGGTATAAAGGAATCCCATCACATGGTTATAACACTGTCACCATTTTTAAATGGACATCAAGAAAACAGAACAGAAACAAAAGCGGAACTTGTGACCAAGAAAAGAGGATGTATCAACTCCCACTTTAACAACACACGCTCCGAGTTTGTCACAGTGCCGGACACAGCTGAGTAAAACAAAGACGTGTGATTTGACCTCGACGTCGACATAGGAGGAACCTCCTTGATAGCAAATTCAACCGTTTCCAACAAGTGACGCGGATGCTTAACAACACCCTGTAAATACAGTATGCATGACACAATTTAGTCTATGTAGGTAGATAAAACTACTACTTTGATTCACACACATTGTGTTTATTGTTGGCTCCAACCAGCAGCAGTTTCAGTTTAACTTCTGGTGTTTACCTCAGCCATGTTGGCATTGTTTAACAAAATAATAGAGGTTCATAAGATTAATTAGATGAGCAACAATGAAAGAGTCCATCAAGTATGCTCTTGACGACATTTCCGTGTGATTAAAGTCATACACAGATACAACACCACCATGCTGCCATTCAAGTTTGCCCACGAGAGCTGTCCTGAAATCACCTCCTGAGCACAATGGGCTACAACGTGGGAACATTGTGACACATTACATCGTAACTGGAAGGCATACAGTCTTTTACCATGTCCTAGTTAACGTCTTAGTCAACTGTGCTCACTTCACATGACACTAAGACCTCAGGAGAAATGACAATATCAGTTAGAGTATCTTAACTTTACGGTTCAAATGAAGTGGAAAACATAAACGAGTATATTACTTACGGTAAACCTGCTGTAACCCGGCATTGTGTGAGAGAGAGAGGAAGGTACAAGACATCGATCACTTTATCTCACAGTCGATTCATATTATCATCCAAATGTGTCGTTCCACGCCCTCTTCTCTCTCGTTTTCTCTGAATTCCTGTCTCTCTCTCCATCGCTCTCACTTCTCTACCTCTTGCTCACTGTTTCTCAGCAGCACGGAGGACATGGTTTGGTTGTAGGAGGGATGACTGACAACAAAAGATCATCCTCAGCGGTGTGTGTCGGACTGACTTGCGTATGACTAAGCCTGAGTCATCTTTTTCATTTCTTCTCAACAAAGTCCTGACATAAAAACCCTCACACACCCAAACGAGCTTTTCAAAAATACTATCTGCACATCAGCAGTGGGAGGTCTGTGTGGATCAAACACACAGAAGCCTACAGAGGACAACTTGTTCTGTTTCAAGGCTATCATGGGTGAATGATCGTTACGGGAATTGATTTGATTACACTATTTCTGCACCTACATCACCTCTCATCAGTAGGAGGTTTTGAGCCGTTTAGAGTGGCTTACTCTAGCAGCTATCAAACAACTCACATGCGCATCACGGTCATGACATGATGCTCCTTTCCCCTCCTCCCTTCTCTTCCTGTCAGCTGACTCCACCTCCTGCTCCCATTTACCTCGATACACCCCCACCCCCAATCCATATTGCCCTGCAGTCCAATGACATCAAGGTCATCTGATCTGCCACACACTGTGACTATCGCTTTCCTTCCCCCCTCTCCCTCTCTTCTTTCTCTGTCACTTTATCTCTCACTTTCTTCCTCTCTTCCTACACCCCCCTCACCCACCCCCTCAACACAAACTTGCCTGTTCCTCATCACATGCACACAAAGGCAAAGGCCCTAAATAAACGCACACACTGGAAACAAATGCAGAGGCACACTAGGGATTTTCTCTCCGCACACATACATGCTGGTGTGCATACAGTATTGGATTGTTCACCGAGGGTCACAGGGTTTCTTGGTGGGCAGGACAAGAGGCTGCAGAGCTGCACTGAGCACATCATATTTAACAGAGCAGAAGAAACACAGTGTGTTCAGCCTGGGGAAAGAAATAAGACTAATAACTTTATTATTATGAGTAGTTTATTATTAATTCTTCCTGTATTTCCAATATAGCTATTTTCATGAAAAGGAAATAGACGCTAGAATGACTGACAGTTCTGTATAAAAGTGTTATAACCATATGCAGAGTTTGTATGTATCTATGATCGTACTTCATCTTTCTATATGTCCGGCTATAATGAAGAACCAGACTGTTAAGATAGTGTTCACATTTTACGCATCGCCTTATTATCTCAACCTTGCATCTGTTTGGCTATCTCTCTCTCTTTGTCTTAGCTTTCATCTCCCCAACACACACACACACACACACACACACACACACACACACACACACACACACACACACACACACACACACACACACACACACACACACACACACACACACACACACACACACACACACACACACACACACACACACACACACACACACACACACACACACACACACACACACACACACACACACACACACACACACACACACACACACACACACACACACACACACACACACACACACACACACACACACACACACACACACACACACACACACACACACACAGACTCCACCCCCCAGACACACTCCCAGGCACGGCGGTGTTAGGTTCAGGGAGTGTTTGGGTGTAGATCGTAGTGCTGAGTGTAGGGTATCCGGACTGAGTCATACCTCCTGACTTTCGGCACGTGCAAGTCGGCACGAATAGCCCAGCTGGGGAAGGCCTACCCCCCCACCCACCACCACCACCACCCCTCTTCACCCCTACTCACAAAGAGAAAAGGAGGAGTGGTTTGGGAGGGAGGAGAAAGAAAAATGGAAAGGTGGTGAAGGGTGGGGGGCTGTTGGGTGGAGCTGCTAAAAAATAGCGAGGAGGAGGAGGAGGAGGGGGCGCTGTTTTTAAGAGGCAGCTCTTTGTGCCTGAGGTTTGGGTCATGAAAAGAAGGTGAAGAATGTAATCAATATATAGAATACGTTTGGGGGTCTGAGACAAAGAGAGTAGACAACAGACAAAAGGGAAATTGATTGAAAACAAGTGAGTAAAAATGGTTCAAAAACAATAAAAGGAACACTGTGTCCTACCTGCCAGGCTAATGTGTGCCAAGTCATGAAAAAGAGCTGAGCAGTCAAACCTAACTGGACAATGATGTAATCATTAACAGAACACAGTTGCTTTAAATACTTGAGCAAATGTCTCCAGGTGAAACACACCATCAGCCTGAATGGTTATGTGATGAGTCTTTGGTGACAATATCAGGAGTTTAAATCAGACATTTCTCAGACTTGAGACAGAAAGCAAGAGAAACCTTCCTCAGCTCTGCACACTGGCTGGTTGCCAGCCTTGTCTCTCTCAGGACTTGGGCTAAGATTAGCTTCCCATATGTTCAAGTCAGGCGTAGCCGGGCTTAAAGGGACAGTACCCAATGGTGCACTATGGAGCCATGTCGTATGAAGCCATGTCATAGCCTACACTAAATCATGCCGATTTACAATCAAGGTCAAATGTATTTTTAATCATTCAAATCAAAGGCAGGCTCCTGGAAGATGATGGCTGGATTTTTAATGTCAGGATTTTGAGAAGTGAGTACATGCCAGCCATTCATTTCTGGGCTACCACCAGTTGTACTTGTCTTACATTAGAATCAGTCCATTCATCCACTTCTCTTGAATTCACATGAATATACTTCCGTTTTTTCAGAAATCAATATTTTCACGTGTGTGTTCAAATAGTGTGTGATGAAAAACTCCTACAGCTGTGGCGCTGCGTTACATAAAACCTGGCAGCGTCAGGCAGGAGTGGGATTCAGGTTTGTGTAAAGTGGATGTCCAGTGGGAACAACAGAGCAACCACCGGAGAGGTGAGAGTTAAAGAACTCGAGCAACAGCTGAGGGCTCCTCCCCCTTCTCTTTCCATTCATTTTTTATTAACTGCGGCACCAGGCGGCCGGCAACCTCCCTTCGACATCAAACACTCAGACTCCCAACAATGCCAACAAGCCACCAACCACAACTCTGAATGCCATGCAGGGCAGTGACAGAGCCCGGGAATCAATGTGGGCTAAGTCCAGTGGCACATGCGGGGTAATAAGCAGTGTAGCAGGAAGAGACAGTGCAGAGCTTAGCAGGTCCCTCTAAACTAATGATTGTAGGCAAGTGAGGCGATTGTTAGTGACTATATGCATTAAAATGTCCCCTGAAATCCCATGAGGGTTTTAAAGGATGTGATGTGTTCAAGTCTTTGGGGTTTCTTTGATAGAATATTTATGTTATAACCATTACTGTAAATGAAGTGAAAACCAAATGCACTCCTACACATGATTTACTAGATACACAAGTTGTTCGGTGCCTGACAGCAGCCGACTCTTCCTGGGTTTGCAAGCAGGGTTGTACTCAAGGTTAAATGAGGAAATGTAGTCAGTCACGTTTTAATGGTTGACAATGGTTCCCCATGGAAATTCATATCATCAGTACTGTGTCGGGAACTTCTGTAGAGATTCAGTAGTGTCGCCAAGTTAAGGACACAGAATAAGTTAATGCTTTCCTGGACCAATAATTCATAATTTTCTGAACTTGAAATCCCTTTTATTATAATCTAGTATCTTTAAACGAGGAGGATAAGATAATTCATCATCAAACATCCGTTGCGTTTACGAGCAAAGGAAGATCATGACAACATGAAGCTCAAAAGTAAGATCTGTGCATCTTGAGAATCAAAACGACGACTGGTAAAATTGTTGAGTATCAGACTTTAATCTGCCATTAGATCACTAGTTGCGCGTCAAGGCAAAGGGGAAACAAGGGCTGCCGTTCTTTACTGACTGAGTGGAAACCTTACCGAGCAGTAAATACATCGAAAAGCCAACGCTGAATGGAAGAGGTGATGTCAAACCCTCCACTTCCTGAGTCTACTATACACCAAACCACTTACTACACAAACTCACACACACATACACACATGTGGTGCCGGCTAGCAGGTCATGTGACTAACCTTGGATGCTGGACTTGAGCTAAAATTAATGCATGATGTCATCAGACATTCAGTGTTGCCACGGAAACTAGGTCAGTGTTAACCCTTTGCGAACGCGGCTGGGGATTCCACACAAGGCTAAACATATGATTAGCAAACGTTCCATCTGCTGTCGCGTACTCAGTGGTTTGACTGTCTCTACTCTGCTTTTGACTCTTTCCCACCAATGTACCCTGTGAAGTTTAGCTCACGTAGAAAGAGGAAATCCTGTGTATGGGCGTGGAAGAAGAAAAAAAATCACACGAGCGCAGTCTATCTGTCTTGTAAGCTGTTGTGGTAAACTCAAAAAACTGAAACTGAAAATATGTCATTGAAAGCGCAGCCTGTCTCGCCTTTAACCATGTCTGGTGTCACGCAATGTTTGAGGTTCCAACAACCTCGGAGCTGTTGTGTGAGTCCTGAAAATACTTAATGATACTGTATAACTACTATAACTACTCATGTAAAGTGTAAAAATTAGTGCTCTCAGCTTGTTGAGTGTGTTTGTCTTTGTGTAACCAGTTTGACAAGGACACAGATCCTCACAAGATAAACACTCCTCCAAGGACCATGAACCTCTACAAACTCAGGAAAGATACAGAGTACACAAACCTGTTAAACACAGGCTACGGCTTTTCTCACGAACGATGACAGTTCAGTTCCCTGCAAACCAGATGGTCATATATACCGTATACCTTGTACTGTAGATAAAGAGACTGTCGGGACGGAGATTAGAGCAGGCTTAGAGGTAGGTTATAGTATGTCACTGGGCTAAACCCATTTTTAAACATCTGAAACTGACTGACGATCCTATATGTCATCACTGTACTGACACGGCTGAGCGTATCTGCTGACATCAATGTCCTCGAGTCACATCTTGTCACTTCCACATCCACACGTCTAGGTTTACTACACTAAAATGTTTCAACTATGCCTGTTATAGCGAGTCAAATCAGGAGCTTTCTTTCAACAACAGCTTGTTTGGTGCTCAATAAATCCTCTCTCTATGAATCCTCGCCGCAAAACTTCCTTTCCACATAAACACACAAGCGTGCCCCGACTCAGCGAGCTCTGGAACAGCAGAGCTGAGCGGCCACACGCCACAGGTTACTACGCCCGACAATCAAACACGTACGCATGCGTGACCCACTAACTTTTACTCCCTTTACCTCATTTGACTCCAGAACCTAGAAGAAGGACGGCCCCCCTGGCTCCCGAGCCAGCGCGTAGGGTTCCTCCTCCCTCTCTCCCTCCTCCTCTCCCTGGTCTCTTGTATCTACACATGCTTGGCTCTGGCACCAATCAGCGGGCAGCGTGGGACGCTTTAAACTGAAGACGCCGCCACTTCATCACTGAGGCGCTCAGCTCACCGGGGTTTGGTGATAAAGCCAAAGTTTAATACATATTATTCAGCTTCCGACGAGGGCAACTCAGATGAGGGCGGCAGATGCCTCATGATGTCTAATGCACCTTTATTCCACCTTGCGATGATATCCGGGCAAATATAATGAGCTTGTGTGTTCGCCGGAGAGAGCAGCTAACAGTCAAGATGACAAACCAGTGACACAGCGATGACAATCACACCTTTTTCTGCGTATTAGGTATTGATGCTTAAACCCATTCACACAAATAGATTCACATATACGTACATAACTAACAGCGAGCAGTAAAAGATGCACATGTGACCACGCATACAGGAAAAGTAGAGGAACCGGTCGCTGCATTGACTAACCACCCCATTCACAGCTCATAGGAGCCTCAGTTCACCGTTGAACCAACAGCTGAGAATCAAAGCAACATGGAGAGATTTTATAAAAAGATGACAGACGTGACACTCACAAAATTACAGAGACACAACACACTACCCTCTCTTACCTCAGCTGCCAGTTCAGGGTTTCCCGAGCAGCCTCGTCGGTTGTCTTCAAAATATTCCACCTGTGCAGCCATTCAACAGAACAAACGAGGGGGGAGTGGGGAAGGAGACAGAGAGAGATGGGAGGGGGTGAGAATAACAATCAATAGAATAATGCGACAAGGGCCTGTTCAAAAGGACTCGTCATTAAGGACAACAGGACTGCCAGGTACAGCATGTACGCCTTTTCACACACAATCTCCTCATCATCGTTCCTGTCGTCCTCGGCAACCATCAAAAAGCCGCCGTGCACACGATTGTCTTCGCTTTGATTTGTGTTCAAACAGTGAGCCGGCACTTCCCTCTACTGCCGGGACGGAGAACGAGAGACAGCAAAGCCGGATTCAATTTCAATTACAGAATTATGTAATGCCTGTATCCCGACCTGGTGCAGCCTTCCTAATGCATGTATGAGACAAGTCTGCATAACCCAGTTCTTTAAAGGGTATATTGGCATAACGTGTGAGTGGATAGGGGAGCCGGGAGCAGGGTACAATAGATGGAAACGGTTCATCAAAGCAGTGCTGATTATTGTAAAACAATAGCATCCTCTTATTTGGCACGGCATGTCCCTCTTGTCTACATGGCCCTGGCTGTCTCAATGTTAAATGATGTGTTTTGTCTTGAGCTGTTCCCCCAGTCCCGCCAACCTCTTCTCCACTCCTACACTCCCCCCCCCCACCCACCCACCCACCTATCAATCACAAATAGTCTGGAGTGATGAATATTTACCCTCCAAGCCTCTGAGCTTCCTTGGTTTGTACTCCTCCGTCCGCTGGCCAAATCCCCATCAGAAGACTCGGGCTCCCTCTTGTCTTCACCTCTATCCCTCTATCCCTTTCTTCTCTCTGCTCTCTCTTTCTCTCTCTCTACCTCTCCACTCTTCTTTCTCGGTCTCTCTCTCTCGTCTGTGTTCCAGCAGCCCATTCAGGAAGCCATCTTGTGTTTTTAATCTGGTTTTACATGAGCCCTCGTACGCACGCTCTCTCTCTCTCTGTGTGTCGCTTGCTCTCTTGCTCTACCCCCTCCCTCTCTCTCTACTGCTAGTATGCCAATAGGTCTACCGCGCACACGCTCATACACACACACACACGGGATTTTTTCTCTGTGATCGCTATCCCTCCTTCCTCCCACTCGTTCAGTCCTTTTTCTCTTCCCCTTCTGCATATATGATGTAAATGCACAGCACATGCGTACGCGCACACACACACACCCACACACACACACACACACACACACACACACACACACACACACACACACACACACACACACACACACACACACACACAGACCCTCTCAGACAGCCACACAACCCCCCTCTGAAAGGCAAACTGCACAATTACACAGAAAAGCCCAACATGCTGACTCAAAGGAAGTGAAGACGCAGAAAAGGAGCACAGGGCTTTTGACGCCGTGGGATTTGATAAGAGAAGCTACATAATTGCCGTGTTGTCATGTTGTCAGAAAAGATCACAAACCATCCGCTATAATCATGCTCACATACACGCATCAGTGATTTCCATGGATACGTATGCAAACCCTATTTAAGCTGCCGGGAGCTTGCATGTCCACAGTCTGTGCGAGAATGACATACCGAGCATATTTTGGAAACCTGAGTTTGTGACGTTTACATTCTGAGTGTGAGAGATCATCTCCACCTTGTACTTTTTTAAACCAGACATCACACACACACACGCTCTTGCCAGCGCGCCGAACATAACCACAGAAGCCAAGTGGAAATGGTTTTCACCAAATCATGAGTCGGGTACACCTGCCAAGATGCATTTCTCTTTTTTAGCAAAGCCCTCTTGATCAGCTCGTATGAAACAGGACGTTCAACAAAAACAAATAAGAGCAGAACGGCAAAGACATGCCGGCTGCTAAATGTGTAACCCCCGCAAGACAAAGTCGGCGAAAGTTCACGCAGGCTGGCGAAAGCAGCGATCGAAGCCAAATGGACGGACAGTGAGAGGCAGCCAGAGACACAGAAACGCGGAGAAGATCGAAAAGAGAGAGGGAGCTGAAGTGTGGCGTGGTTGAGGCGAGGCAGACACAGTGACACAGCGTTTGTAGTGTCTGTCTGACGCTCTCGAATGGCATGGGAAATCCCCTCTGCTGACGTCACACGGGCCACGTGTGTGTACGAGTGTGTGTGAGTGTGTGTGTGTGTGTGTTTATGTGTGAGCAGAGGCGTGTTTGTAGTAAGCTGGATGGCGAGAGCGGCCGCTTGGCTTCAATGTGCTCCGTTTCAGGTGGCCGGGATAGTTGCAGTGCTTGAAGCAGTTGTCGTACTAACAGTGAAGTCGCAGTACAAGGCAGACGTAATAGGAAGAGTGACTGTAGTTGTGAGTATGTTAAAATAGTTTGGGTGAAACCAATTTAGAAAACTATCCAGCAATTCTCTCATTTGATTCAACCTTCCCTCCTCTTACACGCTTTCACAGCCTTCAATCGACACCTTGCAATCCTTCACAGACGCAAATCCTATCTACTCCTTGACAGCGTCCTAATCCCGACGTACACGTGCCGTCATTCAGCCTCATTTCATTCACAAACGCCCTGTAGGTTGTTGTTGTCTGCTCACATTTAACAAGAGTTTCCCCGAAACTGCAAAGTAACTAACCCTACACACAAACACACACACTACACACAGATACAGGGGAGCAAGGCTCATTATAGGCGTTCTGAGGATGGACAGAGGAAGATAAGGGTGCAATTAGACTAATTAGTCTAATTATGTTGATTTAGCGAGTAGCTTGTCCCTGCTGATGGTAACCCCACTCCTCTGTTTCATTCACATGAACAATTACTTTCACCTGTTTCAAGTGGTGTACCTGGAAATGTATCTCTAAGCACATTATTGTATTATTTTACCAGGATGTAAACGTGTATATTTCTGCTGTAAAGTTTTAACATGGGACTCTATGGGGGTTTCACTGATTTGGAGCCAGCCTCAAGTGGCCATTTGGGGAACTGCAATTGGATAGTAGTGAATATTTTGACCAGCCAGGTTAAAGCAGCTGCCCGTAAACATGTTGTACAACAGTGAGTAGTTATCAGGGAAGAAGATGGAGGATGTGGTTGCCTGGTAATAAGGGACTCAGCTGCAACATCCATAAAGAGGTCAGAGGGCAGAGAAGGAAGGAGTTATGGGGGAGGGATATTGATGGAAGGATGGGCACTTGGTTAAGAGCTGATGGAGAAAAGCTACTACACATCATCTAGTGCTGCAATACACTACACTCACTGGTGCTACTGGACAAATAAAAATCTTTGTTGGCCAGAAGTGATATTTTGGAATAATTTTGTTGGTTAATGGTCATCATTCTGTAACAATATCTGATTTAATATTAGTACTTACAGCGTCAGAGGCAAGGGGGGCTAGGTAATGAGGCCTGGCCTGGCTGAGGACACGGAGCATCTCCATTATGAGAGTAGGACGACATACCTGCCAATATCCATTGTTTTTTTAAAAATCCTAATCCCAATAACCTTTGCAGCACTGCTTACCATTATAGATAGTCACTGTGGCAAACCAATGGCATCAAGAACAGCATGCAGCAAAGTGAAGTTGAAGCATTGCTCTGTTCCTACAGACACGCATTAGGAGTTAATTGGAGTAGCCACAAGTGAGTACAAACCAGGCCTGAGAAGGATTGTGGAAAACTAAGACTGCCAGGGTGGTTCCCACTCAGTCAAATAAAATGAGGTAACAAAGAGTTCAGACCTATGAAAACTGTTAGACTGTGTCATTATGTCATTAGGACTAGAAATCACAGCTGTTATTTTGTTGAATTTAGTTCAATTCAATTTAAAGTGCTGAATCATAACAAAAGTTATCTCAGGACACTTTACAGAGTAGGTAAAGACCACACTATGACTCATTTATGATTTACATAGACCCAACAATTCCCCCGTAGAGTACGGTGGCAACGACAACCTTCACTATAACAGACAGGAACGTCAGACAGACCCAGCTCTGTGGAGGACGGACATCTGACCGGTTGGGAAGAGTGTTGTATTGTATTTTTTGGCTATTCATGCTCTAGTCTAGGAACAGTCAGAGGAACACTGTAGGATTCCTCCACTGGGCACAATGAATGTCTGTACAAACGTTTGTGACAAAGTAGATTTTGTGTACTGTAGTTAGGCTGGTCGACTCATCAAAAGATGGGTAGACTGAGTTTTAGTGGGTGTGCCATGTATATGAACAAGCATTGGCTAGCTTGAAACAGCAGTAACAAATATCCCTGTGTCCCTATAATGTCCACGGTAGTGTTTATAAATGCTCAATGAAGAATGAAATGGGGGGGGGGGGGGGGGTTGGTTGAATAGGGCTGGAGGTCCTTCCCAGGTCATGGTTTTGAAATATGGAGGCTGTAAACTTAAATTACCACTCAACAATAAGAGAGCCTTGGGCCACCATATAGTGACATTTCTGTCCAATAAACCACTAATAATATAAGATGTGCTTTAGTGTCCGGTGATTTCAAACTGAATTGTGTTTCTGTGAACTCTTCTTGTTTAACAGGAAGCTGCCGTGTGTTGTTGCTGCTACTTTATAAACCTCTCACCAAGCAGAACAGGACAACCGTCAACAGTGCTGATTTCCTGTTTGTGGCTAAACAAACCTTTTTTGCATTTTCCTTGTGATTTTATCTCCACACCAGCGCGTCATGTCCTTGTCTGCAAAGTCATCTGCACCTCTGATCTACACATCTGGACATCCAGACACACTGAGTGCTGGTGGTGATGGTGATACTTTGCTATGAGAAGGCCTGAATCTTGATGTTTGTTAAGAGATAGGTAAAATCAGCAAACCTTTTTATGTCTGTTGTCATTTTCAGCCATAACTGTAATGTTTTAAGATATAGTTAAACACGGTGGTCCGACCTATCTTATGTTTCTGCTGTTGTTATTTTATTTACTGTGTTGCTTCGCTAGCATCTTTGATAAAGCGTATCTAGCATTATGAACGATGACATCTCACCACTAATCAACTAACTGCCTATTTTGGGTGATGTTACTTTCTATCGTCTGTGGCCCAACAGGGGATTTACAGCAGGTCTCTCCAGCCTGCAGCAAGTGTTGTTATAAATGAGAACGCATCAAACATACATTTTAGATGAATCAGATGAGAGTATCCAGGTACCTCGGGAGCATGTTCACGAGTGAGGGGACGATGGAGCGTGAGTTTGGCCGGGGAATCAGAACAGCGGGGGCGGTGCTGCAGTCGCTCTACCGCACCGTTGTGACGAAAAGAGAGCTGAGGAAGGCAAAGCTCTGGATCTACCGCTCAATCTTTGTTCCTACCCTCACCTGTGGTCATGAAAGCTGGGTCATGACCGAAAGAACGAGGTCGCGGGTACAAGCGGCAGATAATGGGTTTTCTCAGGAGGGGGGCTGGAGTCTCCCTTAGAGATAGGGTGAGAAGTTCAGCATCCGTGAGGAACTCGGAGTAGAGCCGCTGCTCCTTTGTGTTGAAAGGAGCCAGTTGAGGTGGTTCAGGATCATCTAGTAAGGATGAACCCTGGGCGGCTTCCTAGGGAGGTGTTCCAGGCACGTCCAGCTGTGTTCCTCGCTCATTTGCAAAGCGCCATTGAATTGTATATATGGGACACAATAGATATTTTTTCCTAGGATGGCGTAAGAATGACCTGCCTTACTTTGCCTCTGGTTGGTGTACCCTGATAATCTAACCCTAAACTTAACCAATCTCACTCCTCATGCTTAAATGTAACCCACCCCAACCAATGAAGGCCACAAGTACGAGCCAATCAGAGGGAAAAATGCTTATGGCACTAGATTTCTAACTAGAAATTATTGAAAATAAACATTGTGATTGGTTCTATTGATATCATAGAGACCCTGCCTACATTATTTAGTTGTAATGTATTGAAAAGAAGTTTGATATTATGGGAATGTTGGTAACAAAAAGAGTGACCATGCTCTTGTTTTGCTGCTTGAAGTAGCAGTAAATGTCCATTTCGTGGTGATTTATTATGTTATTTACTGTGAACTGGTGTCTGGAGCCCTGGACTGAATTGATTTTTTCTGGTATGGGATAATAAAGTTGATCTTAAGTCTGAAGTCATGCTTCAGAAGCCCAGTCTGGCTTTTCCTGCTTTTTCCCTCCAATACTGCCGATCCTTTACTGCATCCTCACATCCTCCTCTTCAGCTTTTCAGACCATCCCCCACTGTTAAGATGCTGATGCACGTACAAACACAAAGCTGCACACACACAAACACACACACACACACACATGTGCACTTCCATACACACACACAAGTCACACTCTTTCTCTTTCTTCACACCCACACACACAAATACAAACTGGCCTAAGGTTAACCCCCACCCTCTTTCGAATCCCCAGAGGTCAAAGGACAAAGCCCAGGCAACTGCAGGAATTCTCCACTGCTGCTCTTTAGTTGCCATCACAGTCTCTCAACCACGCAAACACACACACACACACACATACACACACAGACACACACACACACACTCTGTTCAAATAGACTAAACATTTCAACTGCTTTATCTTGTGTAAAATATTAAAGTAGGATCTGTAACCTAGGTTACCCATGTGTGTCCTCAGTACACACACACGACCAGCAAATACTCATACTCCATCTATTCATTAACTACATTTAAGGTAGACATAAATGGCCGTGCCCCCCTGGTTTTCTGACTGTTAAAGACAAAGTTCAGATCTCCACTTTAAATACATTAGTGTGTGTGTCTGCACAGCCTCACTGGGTGCTTTTGGATCCAGCTGCAGCTCTGTTTGGGACATCCTAAAAGGTTGGAGCATGTGTTGACTCAAACACCTTCTGAATATAGATCAGTGGCAGCACTCCAACAAGGCCAAGATAAACCTAGATAACGCTGAAGGTATTTTCTACATTTGTAGATTTATTTTTGGATCTATGATCTATCATTTGTTGATTTATTGTTTGCCAGACAATAGGAAGAAACTGTCATTTTTACAATCACAATTTTTGCAGCTCAACCTGATTTTTGTTTTTCCCTGTTACTAAAAATGAGTTTCCTTCGTATTTAAAACACACAAAAGCAGAAAATCACCACACTGGAATTGGGGAATCTTAAACTTATACTTGACAATATAATATTCTGACAACTGACTAATCAATGAATCGTCTCAGGTCTAAAAGAAACACCACATATTACACAAGTGCTTCTATCAAGTCAATCGAGTCAAGCAATCCCATGCTTCAAACCATTTACTGTCTAATGGTCTGTCATGGTCCTCACAGCGTGTGACTATAAGGGCCTGTTCAGTGACTATAAGGCTGCTTTGGCCACGTCAGAGTAGCTTTTTTCATCCATGCTTTACAATCTTATTTTTACTATACTGTTTGTTTTTGTAGTTATAGTATAACCAGTAATTGTTTAATATGTTTGTAAAGCACACAGTGTTGCATCATTGTATAAAGTGTGCTCTATAAATATATTTGAGTTGGCAGAACAGCCACTTCCATCTTTTCTGGCTCTGTTACAGCCGCTAGTTAATGTTCACGTGCTTACGCTATGACAGAAGTGGAGTTGCCATTTGGAGATTACAATATTAAACTATTAAACTAAATAACATATAAATATAAAAATAATTATACATTTGAGTAGGGATTTGACCACATCTGGCGTAGTGTTTACTTTGACGTTTGGGTAAGTGCCATAGTAACTTGAACACACTTGAAATATATCGCACGTGTGACTGACTAGTCTTCTAAATCCGGACAAACAGGTCTAGGCTTCACAGATAAGGAATACAATCAGGAGCACCAGCAGCTACAAAGCTTACTGTTATCTGTCTGAATGGACATCTCGAATAAGATGTTAGTGACATCTGGAGGTTTTCAAAATAAAAGAACTGTAGGAAGTGGGTGAATGGATACACGTCCTGCTCTCTAGTTCTCTACTAGAGTACCTTGAGCATGACAGTACAACCAAAACCACTGTGAGATTCTGACACAGTAGGGGCCCTGCGACTCCAAAACTACCTTGAAACACATATTGTAATGCTAACACTAATACAGTATTCCCATAAATCATCAATGTAATGTTATCGAACAATAAACCTACTCACCTCCCACTCATGACGTCTCTTCTTCAGCTGTAAACATTTGCGCAGCTTGCAGATCTGCTTGCCCGTCTTGCGGTTCAGACAGTTTGCGCAGGTACCGCAGTTCTCTTTGCGGAGGCAGGGAGTGCAGTCGCCGCATTTCTTCCTCTTCTTTTTCTGGAGGTCGACGGCGGCGTCCACGGAGGCGTTGAAGGGAGATAAAGAGAAGAGCCCCGCTTGCTGGTGTTCAGTCTCAATATATTTGCTCAGGGGAGACATCTCCTCTAAAGACTTCCTGTGCAAGTGGAGAGGTTGAACCTCCTCCGCATCCATGGAGAATTCATAGATGTCTTCAGGTGGTGGACCCGGCCGTGCCCTTGGTTGGGGCATGGTGACTGTCCTCACTTATGTCTACTCTGAGTTTTAATTAGTGGAGTTTAAAACGTGGAGTTTAAAATCAACACCATTTAAATGTACCATGAATATTTGGCAGCACTTGGAGCACGTTTGTCTGGTCTAAAAAATAAAGTTTGGCAGGTAGATAACTTGTATCTGATTGGTCTGTGCTGCCAAAAGAGAAAGCTTCATGTGATCGTGTCTTCTAGTCTGAGCCCTCCAGGGACAGCGCCATTTTTATATGGTGGTCTTGGTCACCCGGGTGGCCCTGGAGAATCCTGGTTGTAACTTGCAGTGTGGAGTCCATCTTTCCCGGCTATACTTTTGGATGGTTGGCAGTCCACCACTGTCTGGGTAGCGTAGCTGGACCCTCGGGCGTCATGACGGTGTCTGCACAGCCTGGGCGCAGTCTAGAGACAAATGGATAAAACAAAAATGTACATTTATTTTCTAGGTTTCCAGTGGGGACTTTGTATGTTTATGTGTTATGGTCAGTGTCTACTACAGTATCTCTGTCCTCCAACTTTTGTGGGGAGGGCTGTAAGAAAATATCGATACACTTGAGTATCGTGATGTTATGTTTTGTGATACTGTATATCGATTGTCAAAAACGCTGTATCGATTTTAACCCTCTGTTGTTTTAAACAGAGAGTGAAAGTATTGGTATCATATAGAACTAGATAACCTTGGTAACCATGTCGTGCTAGCTTGTCTGGCAGGGGGCTACATTTAGGCTACATTTTGGCAGTGTGCCGATAAATAACAATGTATGTAGCCAACTATTTTTCTACATTTACATTCTGTTTAATGTTCTGCAGCAGAGCAGCTAATCAGCTATCTAGCCTGTAGCAATTTCCCAGCTTGGGATCAATAAAGCATTTCTATCCTATTCTATAGTGCACTTTTGTTTGGCGGCAGTTCAAAAAGCTAAGCTGCAGGACAGGACTTGTGTTCATGTTTGTAAGTTAGTAAGCAATTTTTGGGCAACTGACACACGGCAAAACGTCTTCATGTTGCTGACCTTTAAGGGAACAAAGAAAACCTGAGAGTTCAAAATGGAGGATGCTGTCATATTAAGCGTGTCTGTCCTGCCCTGCCCAATGTTTTCCTCTTGATATTAATTTCACCACAGACCAAACTTAACAAAACCAGCAATAACCACTAAAAATTCTCACAATACTCTATTTAAGGTAGTTATTTGTTGTATTACATTTATCATTTATCAGATTGAGCAAATGTCATCGTGTCAGATGTCACTTCATAACCCCGCACGTACTTAGAAAGTTGGTATAACTGTGTAGCATTTGTGCATAATACTAGATGCAAATGTCATTTATTAGAGTTCAGAGTGACGCCCCTGATTGCTGTCTGGATACTGTCTGGTTTCCAAACACAGCTGTCAGTGCTGTGCATGCAGTTGGCCCATAGCCATACTGGCCTACGTGAACAGTTTGAGAAGATACTGTGTTTTCATGGCAGCACCCACATGGACGGGGGCTCTGTGCCTCCATGAATGAAAAACGGGGGTGATAAGTCGATGCCAGGGACTGCCCTCTTTGTCTTGTGGTCACGCGCTCCAGTCAACCGTCAGTAAAGTGAATTGTGATGAGAAAACAGAATGTTTCTTTGCCATCGCCTGGTCTCACAGCCTGCAGTGAACACGTTTAGTTTTTTTAGATGTTTTAATGTAGAGGAGGGTATAAGCCACTATAAAATATGTAGGGTACTTTAAATTACTTTGACATTACCCTGTGGGCTTGTCCATTAATATGGATTTTAAATTAATAACCTTGAAGCTCTGGCAGGTCCTTTGAAGGCCAGAAAAAAAATTATAAATGGGCTTTTATTGCAGAATGAACCAGCTAAACCAACTCTGTGTCTGTGGTTAAGTGACATTTTTGCAATTACAATTCAATTACAACAATTTCCCCAATACACCGGGTTAAGTAGCAACACCATTTAAACACATGTACCTAAAACTGTGTCTGTTAGCTACCCTTAAATTAAACATTTGAACTTTTAGCTACTTAGCGCTTTGCTGGATAGCTAGCTAGCCCTTCATTTGAACATTTGTTAGCAGAATAGCACTGTTAAGGTGCCTCACTGCTAATTTTGCTGTACATGTAAGTTAATAATAATGTATGCTAGCTAGCTACTACGTTTCTTAGATGGGAAAAAAACATCTTACCAAACAGGGGTCCATGTCAGCTTATAGTTTAAAGTAAGTTAATGAAGACTAGACCGCAGTCCTCAATCTAAACAACTTAAACCGTAAAGCTAATAATGTTTGACACTGTAATGTTGTCAATGAACTCAGACTACTAAGCTAATGTAACCAAAATGACAGGTAATATCATTTGCATGGCAACTGCACGTGCTCTACCGACTCCGCACGTGGTTTAATCAACACCTGGGCTCCTCAGCACGCGCCAAGTCACTACTGTAATGAGCTCCCCTGTTGTGACTGTAAGGCCACGTGGTTACCGACGGGGAACTTTCCAAACATGACTCCGAGCCCCACAGCACACCGATCAAAGCCACCACACACAAACCTAACAGGCCCCCTTAGATGTACATTAAGATAATGCGCATTATCTGCAGGCGAGATAAAGGCAACGCGCATCAGGGCCGGGCGCGAGGCCACTGGGAGGGTTGCTTTAGGTGCCAAAAACAGCACTTTAACCGGGTGTGAATACACACTTTGATTTGCATCCACGCGACAGCCTCAAACACCTGCTATAAGTGGTTATCTTATATATAAATGTGTATTTTAGTGACATAAATAACGGTGGCAACCATCTAAGCATGCTTTATCTTTACGCAACTTGCAACTGTTTGATATAAATCCAGTCGAGACACTTTTACGCACAGTTATGCAATAAACAGTTAATATGCACATGGAAAAACATTTATATATTATGATATTAATAATAATAAGAGACAGTGACGTCGCCTACCAGCCACCCGCGATGCCTGGGGGATTTAAATGCGTCGCTATCCCGTCCTCACTTCAGCCTCCAAGCGCGTTTGCCAAAATGGAAAGAAGTTCTCCAAATAATAGTAATAATAAAGTACTTACAGAGCATGGCGATAAAAAAGAGAGAGAGAAAGAGAGAAAGAGAGAGAGAGAGGCAGCTATAAAGTAAAAAAGTGCGCCTCTGGAAAGTTTTCCACTTATAGAAATACTCGTGCGCAAAAGGGGAGAGGGGGTAAAAAGTTCTGGCTTAATGACATAACTCTGACTGAGAGAGAGAGAGAGAGGGAGGGGGGGAGAGGGAGAGGGAGAGAGAGAGAGAGAGAGAGAGAGAGAGAGGGAGAGAGAGGGGTTAAGTCTTTTGGAGGGGTTAAAGTCATCCGTAAATTATGGAGTGGAGTCCCGCCAGCTGGAGTCAGACAACGGGGATGTCGGGGTTAAAGCTGGCCCCTGTGATGCTGAGTTAAGTTGTGTTTTTGAGGTCATGAGGTAGATGTGGTAAAATGGGTGATGTTAAAGTGTCCAGTCGAGTTGATTTCTACAGCACAGTCCAACAGCAGGGCAATTCAAAGTGGTCCACACGCACAAAACCTTTGAAAGAGACATAAAAACACACAAAAATGACATTTAAATCAATAAGAAACCAGGTTAAAACACAGAACATGAGGTTAAAATGAGTTAATGAAAGGCAGCGGGAACAGAAAAGTCCCCGGTTTTGATTTAAAAGAACTGAGAGTTGCAGCTTTCTGGGAGTTTGACCTGTCCCATGTTTAGTCCTGACTCTGGGGACACAGAGCAGACCTCTCCCATGTTTGGTCCTGACTCTGGGGACACAGAGCAGACCATGTTTAGTTCTGACTCTGGGGACACTGAGCAGACCATGTTTAGTCCTGACTCTGGGGACACAGAGCCGACCTCTCCCATGTTTAGTCCTGACTCTGGGGACACAGAGCAGACCTGTCCCATGTTTAGTCCTGACTCTGGGGACACAGAGCAGACCTGTCCCATGTTTAGTCCTGACTCTGGGGACACGGAGCAGACCTGTCCCATGTTTAGTCCTGACTCTGGGGACATGGAGCAGACCTGTCCCATGTTTAGTCCTGACTCTGGGGACACAGAGGAGACCTGTCCCATGTTTAGTCCTTACTCTGGGGACACAGAGCAGACCTCTCCCATGTTTAGTCCTGACTCTGGGGACACAGAGCTAACCTGTCCCATGTTTAGTCCTGACTCTGGGGACACAGAGCAGACCTGTCCCCTGTTTAGTTCTGACTCTGGGGACACAGAGCAGGCCTGTCCCATGTTTAGTCCTGACTCTGGGGACACAGAGCAGACCTGTCCCCTGTTTAGTCCTGACTCTGGGGACACAGAGCAGGCCTGTCCCATGTTTAGTCCTGACTCTGGGGACACAGAGCAGACCTGTCCCATGTTTAGTCCTGACTCTGGGGACACGGAGCAGACCTGTCCCATGTTTAGTCCTGACTCTGGGGACACAGAGCAAACCTGTCCCATGTTTAGTCCTGACTCTGGGGACACAGAGCAGACCTGTCCCATGTTTAGTCCTGACTCTGGGGACACGGAGCAGACCTGTCCCATGTTTAGTCCTGACTCTGGGGACAAAGAGCAGACCTGTCTCATGTTTAGTTCTGACTCTGGGGACACGGAGCAGACCTGTCCCATGTTTAGTCCTGACTCTGGGGACACGGAACAGACCTGTCCCATGTTTAGTCCTGACTCTGGGGACACAGAGCAGAACTCTCCCATGTTTAGTCCTGACTCTGGGGACACCGAACAGACCTGTCCCATGTTTAGTCCTGACTCTGGGGACATGGAGCAGACCTGTCCCATGTTTAGTCCTGACTCTGGGGACATGGAGCAGACCTGTCCCATGTTTAGTCCTGACTCTGGGGACACAGAGGAGACCTGTCCCATGTTTAGTCCTTACTCTGGGGACACAGAGCAGACCTCTCCCATGTTTAGTCCTGACTCTGGGGACACAGAGCTAACCTGTCCCATGTTTAGTCCTGACTCTGGGGACACAGAGCAGACCTGTCCCCTGTTTAGTTCTGACTCTGGGGACACAGAGCAGGCCTGTCCCATGTTTAGTCCTGACTCTGGGGACACAGAGCAGACCTGTCCCCTGTTTAGTCCTGACTCTGGGGACACAGAGCAGGCCTGTCCCATGTTTAGTCCTGACTCTGGGGACACGGAGCAGACCTGTCCCATGTTTAGTCCTGACTCTGGGGACACAGAGCAGACCTGTCTCATGTTTAGTTCTGACTCTGGGGACACGGAGCAGACCTGTCCCATGTTTAGTCCTGACTCTGGGGACACAGAGCAGACCTGTCCTATGTTTAGTCCTGACTCTGGGGACACAGAGCAGACCTGTCCCATGTTTAGTCCTGACTCTGGGGACACAGAGCAGACCTGTCCCATGTTTAGTCCTGACTCTGGGGACACAGAGTAGACCTCTCCCATGTTTAGTCCTGACTCTGGGGACACAGAGCAGACCTGTCTCATGTTTAGTCCTGACTCTGGGGACACAGAGCATGGAGCACAGAGCAGACCTGTCCCATGTTTAGTCCTGACTCTGGGGACACAGAGCATGGAGCACGGAGCAGACCTGTCCAATGTTTAGCCCTGACTCTGGGGACACGGAGCAGACCTGTCCCATGTTTAGTCCTGACTCTGGGGACACAGAGCAGACCTGTCCCATGTTTAGTCCTGACCCTGGGGACACGGAGCAGATCTGTCCCATGTTTAGTCCTGACCCTGGGGACACGGAGCAGATCTGTCCCATGTTTAGTCCTGACTCTGGGGACACAGAGCATGGAGCACGGAGCAGACCTGTCCCATGTTTAGTCCTGACTCTGGGGACACAGAGCAGACCTGTCTCATGTTTAGTCCTGACTCTGGGGACACAGAGCAGACCTGTCCCATGTTTAGTCCTGACTCTGGGGACACAGAGCAGACCTGTCACATGTTTAGTCCTGACTCTGGGGACACAGAGCGGACCTGTCCCATGTTTAGTCCTGACTCTGGGGACACAGAGCAGACCTGTCCCATGTTTAGTCCTGACTCTGGGGACACAGAGCAGCCCTGTCCCATGTTTAGTCCTGACTCTGGGGACACAGAGCAGACCTGTCCCATGTTTAGTCCTGACTCTGGGGACACAGAGCAGACCTGTCCCATGTTTAGTCCTGACTCTGGGGACACAGAGCAGACCTGTCTCATGTTTAGTCCTGACTCTGGGGACACAGAGCAGACCTGTCCCATGTTTAGTCCTGACTCTGGGGACACGGAGCAGACCTGTCACATGTTTAGTCCTGGCTCTGGGGACACAGAGCAGACCTGTCACATGTTTAGTCCTGACTCTGGGGACACGGAGCAGACCTGTCCCATGTTTAGTCCTGACTCTGGGGACACGGAGCAGACCTGTCCCATGTTTAGTCCTGACTCTGGGGACACAGAGCAGACCTGTCCCATGTTTAGTCCTGACTCTGGGGACACGGAACAGACCTGTCCCATGTTTAGTCCTGACTCTGGGGACACAGAGCAGACCTGTCCCATGTTTAGTCCTGACTCTGGGGACACGGAACAGACCTGTCCCATGTTTAGTCCTGACTCTGGGGACACAGAGCAGACCTGTCCCATGTTTAGTCCTGACTCTGGGGACATGGAGCACGGAGCAGACCTGTCCCTTGTTTAGTCCTGACTCTGGGGACACAGAGCAGACCTGTCCCATGTTTAGTCCTGACTCTGGGGACACAGAGCAGACCTGTCTCATGTTTAGTTCTGACTCTGGGGACACGGAGCAGACCTGTCCCATGTTTAGTCCTGACTCTGGGGACACAGAGCAGACCTGTCCTATGTTTAGTCCTGACTCTGGGGACACAGAGCAGACCTGTCCCATGTTTAGTCCTGACTCTGGGGACACAGAGCAGACCTGTCCCATGTTTAGTCCTGACTCTGGGGACACAGAGTAGACCTCTCCCATGTTTAGTCCTGACTCTGGGGACACAGAGCAGACCTGTCTCATGTTTAGTCCTGACTCTGGGGACACAGAGCATGGAGCACAGAGCAGACCTGTCCCATGTTTAGTCCTGACTCTGGGGACACAGAGCATGGAGCACGGAGCAGACCTGTCCAATGTTTAGCCCTGACTCTGGGGACACGGAGCAGACCTGTCCCATGTTTAGTCCTGACTCTGGGGACACAGAGCAGACCTGTCCCATGTTTAGTCCTGACCCTGGGGACACGGAGCAGATCTGTCCCATGTTTAGTCCTGACCCTGGGGACACGGAGCAGATCTGTCCCATGTTTAGTCCTGACTCTGGGGACACAGAGCATGGAGCACGGAGCAGACCTGTCCCATGTTTAGTCCTGACTCTGGGGACACAGAGCAGACCTGTCTCATGTTTAGTCCTGACTCTGGGGACACAGAGCAGACCTGTCCCATGTTTAGTCCTGACTCTGGGGACACAGAGCAGACCTGTCACATGTTTAGTCCTGACTCTGGGGACACAGAGCGGACCTGTCCCATGTTTAGTCCTGACTCTGGGGACACAGAGCAGACCTGTCCCATGTTTAGTCCTGACTCTGGGGACACAGAGCAGCCCTGTCCCATGTTTAGTCCTGACTCTGGGGACACAGAGCAGACCTGTCCCATGTTTAGTCCTGACTCTGGGGACACAGAGCAGACCTGTCCCATGTTTAGTCCTGACTCTGGGGACACAGAGCAGACCTGTCTCATGTTTAGTCCTGACTCTGGGGACACAGAGCAGACCTGTCCCATGTTTAGTCCTGACTCTGGGGACACGGAGCAGACCTGTCACATGTTTAGTCCTGGCTCTGGGGACACAGAGCAGACCTGTCACATGTTTAGTCCTGACTCTGGGGACACGGAGCAGACCTGTCCCATGTTTAGTCCTGACTCTGGGGACACGGAGCAGACCTGTCCCATGTTTAGTCCTGACTCTGGGGACACAGAGCAGACCTGTCCCATGTTTAGTCCTGACTCTGGGGACACGGAACAGACCTGTCCCATGTTTAGTCCTGACTCTGGGGACACAGAGCAGACCTGTCCCATGTTTAGTCCTGACTCTGGGGACATGGAGCACGGAGCAGACCTGTCCCTTGTTTAGTCCTGACTCTGGGGACACAGAGCAGACCTGTCCCATGTTTAGTCCTGACTCTGGGGACACAGAGCAGACCTGTCTCATGTTTAGTCCTGACTCTGGGGACACAGAGCAGACCTGTCCCATGTTTAGTCCTGACTCTGGGGACACAGAGCTGACCTGTCCCATGTTTAGTCCTGACTCTGGGGACACGGAGCAGACCTCTCCCATGTTTAGTCCTGACTCTGGGGACACAGAACAGACCTGTCCCGTGTTTAGTCCTGACTCTGGGGACACGGAGCAGACCTGTCCCATGTTTAGTCCTGACTCTGGGGACACAGAGCAGACCTGTCCCTTGTTTAGTCCTGACTCTGGGGACACGGAGCAAACCTGTCCCATGTTTAGTCCTGACTCTGGGGACACAGAGCAGACCTGTCCCATGTTGAGTCCTGACTCTGGGGACACAGAGCAGACCTGTCCCATGTTTAGTCCTGACTCTGGGGACACAGAGCAGACCTGTCCCATGTTTAGTCCTGACTCTGGGGACACAGAGCAGACCTGTCCCATGTTTAGTCCTGACTCTGGGGACACGGAGCAGACCTGTCCCATGTTTAGTCCTGACTCTGGGGACACAGAGCAGACCTGTCCCATGTTTAGTCCTGACCCTGGGGACACGGAGGAGACCTGTCCCATGTTTAGTCCTGACTCTGGGGACACAGAGCATGGAGCACGGAGCAGACCTGTCCCATGTTTAGTCCTGACTCTGGGGCAGACCTGTCCCATGTTTTTTAGTTTTGACTCTGGGGACACAGAGCAGACCTGTCCCCTGTTTAGTTCTGACTCTGGGGACACGGAGCAGACCTGTCACATGTTTAGTCCTGACTCTGGGGCAGACCTGTCCCATGTTTTTTAGTTTTGACTCTGGGGACACAGACCTGACCTGTCCCATGTTTAGTGCTGACTCTGGGGACACGGAGCAGACCTGTCACATGTTTAGTCCTGACTCTGGGGACACAGACCTGACCTGTCCCATGTTTAGTGCTGACTCTGGGGACACGGAGCAGACCTGTCCCATGTTTAGTCCTGACTCTGGGGACACAGAGCAGACCTGTCCCATGTCTAGTCCTGACTCTGGGGACACAGAGCAGACCTGTCCCATGTTTAGTCCTGACTCTGGGGACACGGAGCAGACCTGTCCCATGTTTAGTCCTGACTCTGGGAACACAGAGCAGACCTCTCCCATGTTTAGTCCTGACTCTGGGGACACAGATCAGACCTGTCCCATGTTTAGTCCTGACTCTGGGGACACAGGGCAGACCTGTCTCATGTTTAGTCCTGACTCTGGGGACACAGAGCAGACCTGTCCCATGTGTAGTCCTGACTCTGGGGACACAGAGCAGACCTGTCCCATGTTTAGTCCTGACTCTGGGGAAAAGGAGCAGACCTGTCCCATGTTTAGTCCTGACTCTGGGGACACGGAGCAGACCTGTCCCATGTTTAGTCTTGACTCTGGAGAGACAGAGCAGACCTGTCCCATGTTTAGTCCTGACTCTGGGGACACAGAGCAGACCTGTCCCATGTTTAGTCCTGACTCTGGGGACACAGAGCAGACCTGTCCCATGTTTAGTCTTGACTCTGGAGACACAGAGCAGACCTGTCCCATGTTTAGTCCTGACTCTGGGGACACGGAGCAGACCTGTCCCATGTTTAGTCCTGACTCTGGGGACACAGAGCAGACCTCTCCCATGTTTAGTCCTGACTCTGGGGACACAGAGCAGACCTGTCCCATGTTTAGTCCTGACTCTGGGGACACAGAGCAGACCTGTCCCATGTTTAGTCCTGACTCTGGGGACACAGAGCAGACCTGTCCCTTGTTTAGTCCTGACTCTGGGGACACAGAGCAGACCTGTCCCATGTTTAGTCCTGACTCTGGGGAAAAGGAGCAGACCTGTCCCATGTTTAGTCCTGACTCTGGGGACACGGAGCAGACCTGTCCCATGTTTAGTCTTGACTCTGGAGAGACAGAGCAGACCTGTCCCATGTTTAGTCCTGACTCTGGGGACACAGAGCAGACCTGTCCCATGTTTAGTCCTGACTCTGGGGACACAGAGCAGACCTGTCCCATGTTTAGTCTTGACTCTGGAGACACAGAGCAGGCCTGTCCCATTTTTAGCCCTGACTCTGGGGACACAGAGCAGACCTGTCCCATGTTTAGTCCTGACTCTGGGGACACAGAGCATGGAGCACGGAGCAGACCTGTCCCATGTTTAGTCCTGACTCTGGGGACACGGAGCAGACCTGTCCCATGTTTTTTAGTTTTGACTCTGGGGACACAGAGCATGGAGCACGGAGCAGACCTGTCCCACGTTTAGTCCCGACTCTGGGGACACAGAGCAGACCTGTCCCATGTTTAGTCCTGACTCTGGGGACACAGAGCAGACCTGTCCCATGTTTAGTCCTGACTCTGGGGACACAGAGCAGACCTGTCCCTTGTTTAGTCCTGACTCTGGGGACACAGAGCAGACCTGTCCCATGTTTAGTCCTGACTCTGGGGAAAAGGAGCAGACCTGTCCCATGTTTAGTCCTGACTCTGGGGACACGGAGCAGACCTGTCCCATGTTTAGTCTTGACTCTGGAGAGACAGAGCAGACCTGTCCCATGTTTAGTCCTGACTCTGGGGACACAGAGCAGACCTGTCCCATGTTTAGTCCTGACTCTGGGGACACAGAGCAGACCTGTCCCATGTTTAGTCTTGACTCTGGAGACACAGAGCAGGCCTGTCCCATTTTTAGCCCTGACTCTGGGGACACAGAGCAGACCTGTCCCATGTTTAGTCCTGACTCTGGGGACACAGAGCATGGAGCACGGAGCAGACCTGTCCCATGTTTAGTCCTGACTCTGGGGACACGGAGCAGACCTGTCCCATGTTTTTTAGTTTTGACTCTGGGGACACAGAGCATGGAGCACGGAGCAGACCTGTCCCACGTTTAGTCCCGACTCTGGGGACACAGAGCAGACCTGTCCCATGTTTAGTCCTGACTCTGGGGACACAGAGCAGACAGAAGTATTTTGAAACCATTTTTCTTGACAGACAGGAAGCCAGGGTAAAGATCTGAGGACTGGAGTGATACAATCGACTTGTTTGGTCTTAGTGAGGACTCGAGCAGCAGCGTTCTGGATTAACTGCAGCTGTCTGACGGACTTTTTAGGGAGACAAGTGTGTCCCACAGTCCTGCCGACACACAAATCATTCAATCCTTGATGTGTTCTTTAGGTGATAGTGGGCTGACTTTGTAGTTGTTTCCGGTCTGGTTTGTGGGCTTTAATCACACTGATGTCACGTGTGGCTTTAAAACCAGATGTTGTAACATCATGAGGGGGGGGGGGTTAGGATCAGGACCATATTTGGGTTGGTGTGTTCAGATGAAGGGGAGCGCTGACCTGGCTCACAGAGTTCAGGTAGCTGCCTTTTATCACAAGTGAGTGTCGGTCTTATGATCCTCACCATCCTCAGCTGCAGGAAGGACTTATGTAGGATATAGTGCAGCGGAGAGAAGGACGGATAATGGATGGAGATCAAAGACGCGGTTTAAATCCTCTTAGGGTAATAACAATGCATGTGTATGATGCACAGGGAAGAACAAGAGATGGAAACCAGACAGCGAAAAAACACATTTGTTGTTGAGTCGTCATTAAAAGTTAGCATCCATGTTTTTCGTTGGTTCTTTCTGTAACAGGGGATTGTTTCATCTAGTCCTAAAGCCTAACCTAACTGTGGGAAAGGGAAACAAGTAATGCACAAAGCCTGGGAAAGATCAGATATCACAACAATGATAAACTGAATTACTATGACAAGATCTGGGACCCTCTGCTGTTGCACATAAAGGGCCTTAAAGACTGACTCTAACGCCGTACACCTCTGTGAATCCAGAAGGTTTGCTTTTGGATATTTATTTTTTTATATATAGAGACACTACATTCATGAACGTGATAACCGTTTGGTCAATATGGGCTATGTTCAGTCCGTACTCCGGTTTCCTCCCACAGTCCAAAGACGTGCAGGTGTTCGGTTCATTGATGACTCTAAATCACCCGTAGGTGTGAATGGTTGTCTGTCTCTGTTCGTCTCTATGTTACCTGTGATAGACTGGCGTCCTGTCCAGGGTGTACCCCGCCTCACGCACGATTTCAGCTGGGACCGGCTCCAGCACCCCCACGACCCCGACCCCGGGATAAGCGGTTGAAGATGAATGAATGAATGAATGAATATATATAGGTTTTGTACTTAAGCAGATGTTACTTTTTTACATACTGTATATATTCATTCATTCATCTTCCACCGCTTGTCCCTGTCGGGGGCACGCGGGGGCTGGCGCCGATCCCAGCTGACATCGGGCGTGAGGCGGGGTCCACCCTGGACAGGACGCCAGTCTATCACAGGACACATAGAGACGCACAGAGACAGACAACCATTCACACCTACGGGTGATTTAGAGTCATCAATGAACCCAACACCTGCACGTCTTTGGACTGTGGGAGGAAACCGGAGAACCCGGAGAAAACCCACGCAGACACGGGGACAACATGCAAACTCCACACAGAAGAGCCCCATATACATATATATATAAAAGGTAATGTCTGCTTAAATACAAAAGCTATTTCCTTTTTCATTTAGCTAATGGAGAGTGGATGAGATTTTTAAAATGATGGCATCATAGCGTATTCAATAGTCTTTCCTTATTACATTTAAATTCCACTCAGCAAACAGCATCTTGTCAGTCGGCCATTGCTCCACTTTGCCCCCAAACTGCTGCACATAAGCAGCTTTGGAAGTTACGGTGGCAAATCTTGTTATGCAGGAACTCCAGGAACTCTGTGCATAATAACACATTTGATGCTGATTCAGTTGAGAGCTGCATCTACTGTAATTGTCTAAAACCTTTGATAATTCAGGGAAGTTTCGCTGAGCGGACGCGTCTCTTTTTCGGGGATGCCCCGGTCATATTCACAGTTACACGCCTGGAACACTGCCCAGTACAACACAAGCTCACTTCTCTCACCATTTACACTGTACGCGAGGTTCAGAAGAGTCAGAATGAGATCTAAACACCTTGTGTGGATCGATGCCCTAATCATGCGCATTAGTTTCCTGATGCTGTATTGAATCAAAATGGTCAGATTGGGGTCCCCAAGACCACAAGGTTATCAATCTGACGTTGATGACCCCAAACTGTAAACTTATAGAAAGTACTAATACATCACACATCAACAGGCTGACATGACACTAGCCTTTGCCTAAAAACATTGCAAAATTAAAATCTCATCTCATCTTCAGCCTCTTATCCGGGGTCGGGTCGCGGGGGCAGCAGCTTTAGCAGGCGACCCCTTACTTCCCTTTCCCGGGCCACATTAACCAGCTCTAACTGGGGGATCCTGAGGTGTTCCCAGGCCAGTGTGGAGATATAATCTCTCCACCTGGTCCTGGGTCTTCCCCTAAAAATAATTTAAAATGTTTTTCCATGGGGCGCCCGCTTGCTCACCTGGTAGAGCCAGCACCCCATATACAGAGGTCAAGTCCTCGCCATGGCAGCCCAGGTTTGACTCCTTTGATGCTCATCGCCCCCCCCCCTCTCTCTACCCCACTGGTTCTCACCACTGGTGGCACTCAAGCTCTCTCTGGTGGTACTTGAAGGAATCTCCAAAATAAAAAAAGGAAACATTCATTCATTCATTCATTCATCTTCAACCGCTTATCCCGGGGTCAGGGTCGCGGGGGGTGCTGGAGCCCATCCCAGCTGACATCAGGCGTGAGGCGGCGTCCACCCTGGACAGGACGCCAGTCTATCACAGGACACATAGAGACGAACAGAGACAGACAACCATTCACACCTACGGGTGATTTTAGAGTCATCAATGAACCGAACACCTACACGTCTTTGGACTGTGGGAGGAAACCGGAGAACCCGGAGAAAACCCACACAGACACATGAACTTCTAAATTAATATAATACTAAGAAAATCCTTGAAATGTAATTTAAAATCACTTTAGCACTTCCTGTCATATCTTTTTTTTTTCTGGAAAATTTCCAGAAATGTACCAAAACTTTACCGCCCCTTTGCAATGTGATAGTTTACCTACAGTGTCTCAACCACATTTTAAGAATGCATGGTAACTGGAAGGCAGGAAACCAATGACACCTCTTGGTATGTTTGATCAAATAGTTCAGTCGTGTAATTTGGGCCGACTTCTGAGCTAAACAGTGATTGCAAGATAGTAATTACAGGTAAAATGATTGGTTTGACAACACTGAGATGTCAGTTCTGATGCTACCCTTCCTACAGCGTGGCTGAGGCTGAAGAGTCAACAATGAATAACCTTCTGATGAGGAATAAACCTTCCTGTCCGTAGCTGAATAGTGTCAGCGCACGCTGCTGTATTTGAACATTGGTCTTAGCGGTGGGACTTGGGAGAGTTTGGTTTTAACAGAGGTTGTACGGCATCCCCTTTCCTATTAAAGGACCTTGACTGGTCACTCAGTATCTAACTTCACAGTATAAAACACAGTCAATAATTGGTTTTATCACTCAGTTATAACACGTCAAATCTTTATTTTTTACACAATTGTAACGCTCCATTGGAGGCTGTTTAGCAAACACACAAAACAAAATGCTGTAAACACAAAATGCAAACCTTCATCATGTCTTCTGAGGTACCTGGCCATTAAACCGCCATACACCGTTTCATATATTGTTTATTCGGAGTTGTTAAATATATATTAAGATGCACTGAGAAATTAAGAGAATTAGGATCAACGTGTCGAGCACCAAATAGACAAGATTGTAAATAAATGTCTTTATGTTGAGAACAAAAACTGATACTGTTTGGTAATTATGGGGAGAAGAATTTAACGATAGTGAGCAGAAACACTAAAACAAAATATAAAAAAAGACATTTAGCAAATAGATCCTTTGTGTTGTCTCATAAATAATAATTAACGTAGAATAAAAACAGTTAGCTTCATGGTAATACACAGCTCAGACAGCTAAAGTCACTCTAGCTCCGTCTCACTTGCATTTGAAGGAAATGTTGGTACCAGCAGATGTGACGGTGCATTATTGAGGATGGCTCCAGTGTTGCATACTCACATTTCAGTGTAATGACTCCGGCACACAAGATCATCAAATTATTATAAGCAGGAGGAGGAGAACAGAACAGACAGGAAAGCAAACATGAAACTGATGAATGCTGGAAAAGGACTCAGAAAAATTGGACAGGAGAGGAAGCATGATAAAAGAAATTCAGTGATAACAGGTTTTATTGTAGGTGTAATAAGGACTCTTTAATACGGATCAGAGAAAAGTAATGTAGGACCATGTTCTCGAAAGTTTTGTGGGAGAAAAAAAAGATTACGTTTGCTTTAATTAAGGTTTTTACCAGAGTACAAGCTTAATTTACTCCATAGCAAAAAAACATACAGTATAGGCTGTCACAGTAAATACGTAGACCGTCACTGGTTCCTTGTACTACTGCGCTGTAAGACAATGTTATTATTTTATCTGAAGCTCCTTTCACACATGCACTGCAAACCTGAAACGATCTAGACACTACGCATCGGAGCTGCATGTGAGAACGTAAACGTCCGAGTCAGTTGGACCGGACATCAAACAGACGTTACCGTGCCAGCTCCTTGGTACAGAGTTGTCCGATTGAACCCGTGTGTCTTTGTGAATAGAGCCGCTCGTAGCGTAGAGAATTCACAGCCAGCGAGTGGGCGCGTCAATGATATTTCTATTATGTCGCTTATGAAAGCGGAAGATAACGAAAATCACAAGATGCCGATGAGAAATTTTTAACTGATGAGATGACGAGACGAATTCAAGGAGCAGCAAGAGACTCAAGAGGTGGTTTATGGCCAAATTACAAACTGGCTACAACTGTAATCACCTTCATGTCCTGCATCCTGCACGCTCCACCTTGTCAATCAAACGGAGTATTTCCAGTAAGTGAGGACGCATTTGACACGGATAACCTCGCGTTCTGCGCTACATGTGCGAAAGGGCGGCTTCGATTAATGTCCGCAACGGATTCTCCTGTCCAGAGTTCATGTGTGAATGGCTTTACAGACGTCCTTTGAAATGGGAAAACACTGAATTTCTGCCGTACTGTACAGCTCATGCTATCTCAGTTTACTACAGGGGGAAGCTTTATTTTGACATACCGTTGATCCCATATCCAAGAGCTATTGTTTGAAATGTGAAAACGGTCAGCAGCACACATCTATCCAGACAAACAGGCCGAGGAGATAGAAAATGGAAAAGAGTGGAAACGTCGGAGGACAGATCCCTTTCAAACCGGACACCTACAGCGTCAGATTGTGACCCGTTGAGCTCGAAATGTTTAAACTTGATGAAGCCTGCGTTAGCACAAACCGCCAACAACTCCTCATGTAAGTGCTTGGATTTGAGATTTAAATGAAAAATGTCATCAACAGTACATACTGTATAAAGAGAAATGTAATTTGGGATGAGTTGGGTGTGGCCTGGGTTCAGCATGGACAGAGATGGAGATGTTTTATCACTCTCCAGACTCTGACCAGGCTACTGGACATTAGACTCTTTTACTTCAACAGTGGTTTCTATGTGCAGTGGTCCGCTCTTAACTGCTACACGCAGCCTCCAATTTAGTTAAATCCTGAAATGCATATACACAGGGAATGTAACGTCCGTTTCCCCCCGTCACATCACCCCTCAGTCTCGTGGTGGTTTGGTCCAGTAGTCAGAGCAGCAGTCTTTATGTCCGCACCTGGAACTTGCCAGCCTTCGTCATGTATTTGATGCCTTTGAAAGGTTTATACTTCTCCCCGTACATGTCCAGTCGATTCACCTTAAGCCCTGTTGAAGGACAAAAGTACCTTTTTTTCTCATTTACATTTCAAAATACAAACAGTCTACAGGCAATGGACACAACAATCACTTGCACCAACGGCAAAACAAATGTGGTTTGAATGTTTGAGGGTGGTGGGAGGCTCATTTATGGATCTCCCAGAGAGATTTAGGGCACGTCCACACGATCGAAAACTACCTTTTGTTTCCTCTGTCGTACTTAAAACGTTTCCCGTCCACACGGCCGCAACTCAAGAAATATCAGCGTACGTACGAAACCAGTGAAACCGGTTAAAAACGCTGCAGTACACATGCCAGGCCTGGATGTGGCGCTGTCACTGCCACAGAAATACACCAACAACGGAGGAGAAGAGAAGGAGAGATGCTGCGTAGAATACAAACTCCTCCACCAGCCTAGAGAGAAATCTAGCGACTGTTTCTGGTGTCAGTGGAGACTTTTGTGCTGTTCTGGACTCTGATGCACCGATCACTCTGCAGTTAGTGTCCTCACCGAGCAGTGGGTGCTGCTGGGAGCCTCTTCCCCGTCCCAAAGCACTCACAGTCGGGCACTTTTCGGACCGTCTTGGCAACGTTATTTATTAAAAGCTACTAGCGACCAATTTAGCGACTTTTTCAGAGCATCAGGGAAAATGGAGAAATATGTGGTCGGCCTAATTCATTCCCATAGATGTCGCTCAGAGTCCAGTTCGGTATACATTCTGTGAGTCCATCTCTCTCCTCTCACACAGCAGCACTGTTGTTGTTATTGTTGTTATGTGACGCCGCAGGGGTTAGAGGTCAGATAGAAAAGGTAAAGAGTGATGAAGAGTCTTTAAGTATTCAGGGAATACCTTCGGAACGGCGGAAATTGTTACATTTGTATTGAAATCGGATGCTTAGCGGGGTAATACATGATAAAAAGGTACAAACTGCAGCTAATAACACCTGTGCTTGACTAAATTATAGTTTAAAAACAAACAGAAGATTATATACTTTATATACTACTGCATTAAATGTATGTTAGTAATGTTGTCTTCCATGTCATGAATGTGCAATTTTGCTTTGCATCTTATCTAAAACCCTGTGTAGAATAATCACCTGCTAATAATGACTAACTATGCTGACAAAGCCACATCAATCAATAGCTGACAGTTAACATTAACATTAATGCAAAGAATATACTGATACATATTTTACCACAATGCATTTCTCACTTTGTTCAAACATTAGTTCTCACGCATTTGGATTACTCCGTCCAGTCAAGTGGCGGAGCACATCAAATACAGACTTGTTTATAGTTTCCTGTTTCAAAAACTAACTCAAGGCGACGCACCACAACGTCTTTAAGTTTTAAAAAAAAGTTTCAGGAAATACCTGATGGCACAGAACACCAGCCCCTCTCCGAATAGGACGTTTCGCTACAATATATCTGACTACATGTTCATAAATGAGGTTTAATTGTTGGTCTTTTTATTTTCAATGTCACTGTAAACTGTTTTAGTTGAACACCTAATTTTTTTTAGCTGTATTAAATGTTTTAATGACTTTTTAGATAAAGTGTAGGTACTAAAAGTTATTGTTATTAGTGGTTTAAAAAAATATATATACATTGTCTTGTCTTGTTTTTGTTCCCTTTTGCCTTGGATTTGTGATGTTCACCCCAGAAGAGGAGCTGCTACCTTCGTAGTGGCTAATGGGGATCCAAATAAATAAATAATATAAAAACATGCTAACACATTAAGTCAACAACACTGAATAAGAGGAGTACTCATGGATTTTAAAATGTACTTAGAGAGCACTTAGTGATGCCGTGTCATGTGTGGAGGTGAATTAATGCATTTGGTGCCATCTAGTGGCCACTGCATCAAAGTGCTCACAGATCACAGGTCAGGTGGTTATCAGCTGAGCAGACATGTGGTGAAAGCGTCATGTGTGTGTGTGTGTGTGTGTGTGTGTGTGTGTGTGTGTGTGTGTGTGTGTGTGTGTGTGTGTGTGTGGAGGGGGGGGGGGGTTGACCTCGAATTCTTCTAAATGGCAAATATAACGTGGAAATGGTATTCATTGAAAAATGATACAGTATGACTCTAAGTTGCTGTTTTAGAGTGTTGCAGGAATGTACATGAGGTGTTGTTTCACAGACGATCTCAATAATGAAAAACTATTCCTGCACGAACTGAAGGAATTCCTTGAACGACTCCACCATGACTGCGTGAGGATGAATGTTGATGTATAAGAGTATGTGTAGAGATGGGTACTGTTAGGAGTTTATTTTAATTACTGCTCTTTTTAATACTCCTTGTCAGTTTGGTTCTTTATCGATTGGCTCATTGTGTTTTTTTCAGTTGCTTTTTATATCCAAGAAAAAAAGAATGATTCCTGAACATGATTAGAATGAATTTATATTTTAAATAGGACTAAAAGTTGTTTCTTGAGCAGCAACAGTTACATTTACAACAGCAAATTTGCAATATAAACCTAATATCTCACAGGAAACAAATCTAAACTTCCTATAAAATGAATCATACTCTTGACTAAAACACTGAGTCAAGCTTAGAAAGAACATTAATCAGTATCCGTCCTCCCTCTGCTGCTGCGCTTCAGTGCAGATGAACGCATGCTGCAGGTACGGCTGGCAGAGAGAGAGGTTGTTTACAGGAATATTTCATATTCGAGATGTGCGGCAAACTTAGACAAAACAGTTAGACTACACACGGACAGCTTTTGTTTTAGCTTGTTTGTAAGAACAGCCAAGCTCGCAAGACGTGCTTGTGTAAAAGAGGGCGGTGGAGGAGGAGATACTTTGGACAGAGCAGATTGAAATAACACTTTCCCACACGATTGGATGCATCAGGTAACATTACGTAGCCTATGGTTTTAACTTAAGCTAGGCTATGAGTTACAACTGAGCTAATTAAGAGAACGTCTGGCGTTTACCGGCAGAGCCTCTCTCTGCTCTCCGATGAGTGTTTAGCTGCACTTGGGCCGAATCAGCGTGAGTCAGTGTAAGAGCACAGCCCCTTCCCTCACATGAACACAGGCACAGGTACAGAGAGAGGGAAAAGTTTGCGACGCTTAATTACTCGATAACCTGGTTTTCTCACTCCCTAATTTCTTAAGTATCAAACGAATAACTCACAATCTCATCAACACTCTGGTTTTTACTAATGTAGAATTTAGAACCGGTTTCGGGAGGCATCCCCAAGAATGTGAGTGTGTGTGTGTGTGTGTGTACCTGAGATGGCCATCTGTTGGATCTTCAACTGGATGTTGATGGTGGGGTTCTCGTCAGGCTTGGAGGCCCCGGCCTGCAGGCTCATGGTGCCTTTCAGGCTGGGAAGCTTCTGTGGGTTGATCTTGCCAACATCCCATGTCAACATCTAGCCAAAAAGACGAAAAGATGGAAATATGAGATTATTACTACTCTACAACATAAACCCACTCAGACACAATTTCCAAGTACCTTTGTGACTGGGTCAAAGGTGTATGTTCCCTGGGAGGGGTTGAGGTTGGCGTTCAGGACGCCCCGGGGTAGCTGGCTGCTGACTAGGACAGACTCCACGGCTTTGCCCATGGTCTGTTTGGGTCCCAGAGTTAAGTCAAAGCGTCCCTGGGAGCTTCCCTCTCGGAAGGTGATGTTGTGCTTGACGTACACCGGGATTGCTACCAGGCTGAAGAAGGAGCAGGTCAACAAACAACATGAAGCAGAGTCTCAAGAGCCAGTGGTAAAACATTTGTTGTATACATTTTGTGATCTTCTTGTAGTATATGCATGAGCATGAACAGATCGTGAATGAAAAATAAACACTGACTTCTGAGAACTGACGTGGTAGGAGAGCAACCGGAAGTTTCCATCAGGGGGGATGAAGGACAGGATCCGCTCAGCCTCCCAGCGTTTGAACCGAACACACGGGTGGAAGCTGACGTCATCCAGCAGCCGAGGATTCTGGGAGAGAGAGGCAGAGGTCCAGGTTGAAATGTGCACGCTTATACTGCAAAGATCAGTCCGTTGCTTCTGCTAATAGCTTCTGAATTTCCAGCTCTTTTAAAAATACTGACTTCTTGTGTAGAGACAAACCTTTCCAAAGCATTTTGGACTGAAGCATTCTGGGTAAGAGGAAACTCACCATGAATGAGAGAGTGAGATCAGGCATGCCCGTCAGCTTCACGCAGGCGTCAATAACTCCCTGAATTTCAGCTGTAATGGTGGAGCCTGAGAGGAGGGGTTGGGGGTTGACGTGAGAAATTTAAATAAAAAAACATATAAATTAACAACCAAGTCAGTGTGAAGGTGGACACTAATAATTGTGGAGTAAAGCTGTTGTTTTAAGCAACTGTTTGATGGTTTTTATTATCTTGTCGAGCTCCCACAGTAATAAAAGTGTATTGCTTTTCCCCAAACAGACATTTCTAACGCAATCATACAAATTTAATATAATCGAATTGTATTGTAGTGTGCACTAAATGTTATTATGGCACAACTTTCCATATCATGTAATACAGGGTACGTTTCTCTTATAAGCTACTGGTCATTTACATTTTTCCATTAAAGCTGAAGTTCATAACTTTCTATAAAAAATACCTTTTTTTCATATTTGCTGAAACGGTCACTACATCCTGACAGCACAATGAGAGAGACGATTTCTGAAAAAGTAATGTACCTCTGCCTTCTGTTGCTGTCTGCTCCCAATAACATCTGCTCAATTACACCACGCCCGAAGAAAACAACCACGCCAAGGGGTCTCTGATGCAGCGTCAACGACTGCTGATGAACTGTCCGCAGTTATGCGCGGAGCGGGTGAACTCACACTGGTCAAACGCACTAGGCTTGACGTGTACGTGAGAGCGTTTGTGACCAAGTCAAAGCAAAAGCAAGCCCCTCCCACCAACTCACCAGATGGACAAACTTTCTAATTTTACAGCTCAACAGTAAAAACTAAAAGATGTTTCTGAACACTTTATATGAAAATAGGCATCAGCGCTGCCTAGTTTAACGGGTTGATCAGAGTTCATGAGCAGTTACTGACACTGCATCAGAGACTCTTCAGCTCTCACGGTCGGTCAGGCACTGTGGATTTAGCAGATGACATTAGGAGCAGACAAAGAGGTACAGATACGTTTTCATAGATCATCTGTCTCAATGTGCCGTCAGAATACAGTGACAGTTTCAGCAAATATGAAAAAAACCTGTTGCCGACTTCAGCTTTAATTGATCCAGATGGAAAAGTAGTCACGAGTGGCTAAATAACAAAGCAATGGTACAGTGAGGTGTTTTGACCAGCAGGCTTTTCAGACCCGTACCTGATTTATCAATAATAGCGTCGATCTCCTCCACCACGTCAAAATAGGCCTCATTGTTGGTGTATTTGACTCCGGTGCGTCGCCATGGCACCACTGACAGCTGGCCTGTAGGGAGCTGTTCACCAACATTGGTGCTGCCTGGGGGAAAAAAGGTAAAAAATATATTATTAATTCATGGTTCACGGTCACTGTGTGTGCTGAAACACATTCACCTCTCTACTTCCAGTCAGTCCCCTATGTTACCCTCTTATATCCACACACACACACACGTTCCTATTACACTACTGCCCTTACTACAAGCCTGACTCAGAAGTCGGAAGTTCCCGATTCGATCTGGGGCGGCAGACCAACCGCTGTGAGCAGCGTCACTAACATGGCGGCTTATTTACATCTAGCAAGGGAACGTCGCCACAGACACGGATATTGTATGCTTTCATTAGTGGGTCATATGATCAAAAACCATTGTTTTAACTCAGTCTTTAAAGATAGAAACTTAAAAGACAATTCAATTCAATTCAATTTCATTTATAGTGCCAAATCATAACAAAAGTTATCTCAGGACACTTTACAGAGTAGGTAAAGACCACAATCTATGACTTATGTATGATAAACATAGACCAAACAATTCCCCCGTACGTCAGACAGACCCAGCTCTGCACCGGTTGGTCTTGCAAAGGACAATTAAATAGATGACAATCTTATGAAGTTTAAAAACTAATAGATTAAAACCTTTTTCAACACGAGGGACACTAAACTAATTAAAAAAAATTATTTCAGATAAAAAAAAACACTTAAGAACAACTTATAACAACACTGTGTTGAAAATAGCATGATTATATTGATGAATTTATTAAATTAAAGTGATCGAAATATACATTTTGCTCGCCACTGAGCACCTTTCACCCTTGTTTTTGCCCCAGCCTTTATTTGTATGTGCTGACCACACCCCCGGCCATTATCCGTGACCTGGCCTTTATCTGACTCCACACCTTTATTAGAGGAAATACGGTAATACTTGATAAACCTATTGTATCCCTCTAAATAGTGTCTGACTCACTTTGATTTTTACATGGATTGTACCTGTGATGGTGTTGACCATTGTGCGGAGGATGGTGGGAGGCTTAATGAGCTCTTTGAGGATGTTGGACTCTGTGGCCAGCGGAAAACCATTGTCCAGCATCTCCTCCAGTAGTTCATACACCACCACGACATTGTCCTTAATGGCAGCCTCTGTACACACTCCAAAATAGTCCTGGGAACAGAGAACACAGGCAGGATATGGGTATTTAAAGTCAGACGTGAGACTTGGATTTAAACTAAAAGTAGAACTGAAAAAAACACAAGGTGGCCAGAACCTGGAAGGTGTCGACGACTCTGTGAAGAAACTCGATGACAAAGAGCGGCGGCACCTCACTCTGGATGACCGCGACGAAGTAGATGCGGTGCCTGAGCACACTGATGAGGTAGTGGTGCGGCGTGGGTATCACCGGGGGGACGTTCTCCGGCTCAGTGGCGCGTTCCTGCGCCTCAAAGAAGTAGTCGCACACAGAGCGGCTGACCACGCTCTTCCAGTGCTTCTCCAGGAAAATGTCCCCTGAGGCGTTAACCAGGAACAGACTGTGAATCATTTTGGCTGGAGGCTGCGAGGAAGACGATAAAGAGAGAAAAGAAAAGAAAGGTGGAGAAAGTTGAATGAATTGTAAGAAAGTGCTCGTAGAACTCAATGTGTTCATGGCTCTAGTGAGCTGTAAGCAGAGATAGACGCAGTATTAGCTACTTGGTTCATACTTAATGCCTGTCTTTACCATACTAACACTGTACAGTCAATTCAAAACAAAGCAATGTTTTAAATAAATAAGAAATGTAGTTTAAATTCTGTCAATTTGATCAACAAAGGCCTTCATAAGTAATCATAACAAAGACGTGATGTATCAGTCTTTATCACAGCAGACATGTTGACTTGCGTTGTTGCTGAAGTAAACACTTTACTTACAACGTTAAATGGTAAATGAACTTAACGAATAAAGCGCCTTTCTAGTCTTCTGACTACTCAAGGCGCTTTCACAGTGTTTGTCACATTCACCCGTTCACACAGACATTCACACTGATGGCAGTGGACATCTACAGACCATCTAATCTAACCATTCACACCACATTCACACACGCATGCGCAGCACAGGGAGCAATTCAGGGTTTCAGTGTCTTGCCCAAGGACACTTCCACATGTGGACCGGGGGAGGTGGGGATCGAACTGCCAATCTCTCAAATGGAGGACGACCCTCTCTCCCACTGAGCCACAGTCGCCCGCGACCCGTTAACTACGGGTTTTTTTTTCTATAAATTTTCGATAAATTACAGATTTCTAAAATCCATGTTGGTTTTTTTTTTTTCAACCCATTAAAAGAGATGGTATTATGGTATAAATATCTAAAGTTGTGTTTCCTAACACCAGAGGGATAAGAAATTCAATTACATTTCTATTCTGTAGCTATTTTAAAGAAATGTGGATATCATTTCAAGCACTTTATCCAAAATTCAAGCACTTTTAAGGTCCATTTTCAAGCTTTTCCAGCACCTAAAGGCTGTGATAAATTACAAATTTCTACAAATACATGTTGATTTGTTTTTTTAACCCATTAAAAGAGATGGTATTATTCTAAAAACCTCTAAAGTTGTGTTTCGTAACACCAGAAGGATAATGAATCCAATTACATTTCTATTCTGTAGCTATTTGTGAGCATTTCTAAGCACTTTATCCAAAATTCAAGCACTTTTCAAACCTTGAAAACACAAGATTAAATTCCAAAATGATGTCAAGCACCTGTACGACCCCTGTTAACAGAATAAAAACATAATGTACATTTAGAAATGACTACCAAGCAGCAGAACTCACATTAAAGGTGTATGAACTCATTAAAACGACTGTGACATTAAGTGTAAATGGTCATTTTACGTCATTTTCCTGTGGTTTCCTTTACAGCCGTGCTCCATAGAGGGAGGACACTGTGTGTTGTATTTAATTGACATTAAACAGCAACATTAAGTGAAGTACTGTTCTTTAGTTAGCGTCAACTCACGGTGGCTGTGACATATGACACCGGATTATGCATTAAACATGCGACAGAGATATCGAGTTTGGTCCCGGATATAAGTCAGCACCAGCAGAACCTGAATACATTAGTGTTAAACATAATTATGACTGCGACACACACGCCATTGTGCAACTATTAAGCTTCCTCCATCGTTGTTACAAAGCTGCTGAAGGCCTCAGTCTCCTCACAAGATGCTACATCGGTCCCTCCTCCTGCCTCGGTCTCATGACAGGGGAAAAGCCCCGGGTCAGGGGATGGAAATACTTAAAAATAACGACGCTGACAAGCCTGGACAATAACCATTTCCCACTGGATAAATTCATATATTCCAAATAACTCACCGAAAAGTCAAATTGTTAGGTTTTCGTCTCGTCTTTCACCCTTTTTCCCGATGAAAGATTAAGCCGCCGCCGCCGTCGTCGCTTCCCGTTAGGTGGAGCAGCTCCTGATGAGGAAGCATAGAGAGTGCAGGGAACCAATCAGAATCAAGGGATGCGATAAAGTCCCGCCCACCGAATGGAATCATTGGTCAATAATGCGGAAGCTGGTGGCTCAGGACTGGGCTGTGATTGGACCCTGGAGGGAGCGGCACAGTAAACACCAGTAAAAGCTGCCCGCTGATTGGCCGTGAGATGGAGCTGGTCTGACATTTTGTTTCCACTATCAGATTTCATCTTGTGGAGAAAAATATGTTTCTCACTGACCCAAAATAATAATAATAATTAAAAAAATATGAGCCTTATTCAAAAAAGATATCTTTGCTACCCCTAATATTGCTGTTGAGTGATATTAGGGGCAGTTGGATGCTTCCTGACAAGGTTTTAATCACAAATAAGGTTGTTTCTTACAAAACCATACACAAATACTATCCAGCTAATTATTATGCGGAAAAAATTACATTACAATACAATACAATATACATACAATGCATTATTAACTGCTTTTTCTGTCATTTACATCCAGAAACAGTTGTTCTTTTGTTCTGGCCTATGGGCCGACCTAAGCAAGTTTATTATAGATTTTATTTTACTTTGGGAAATGTTGTTTTTTGGTTTCCATAAATATCCTAAGAAGGAAAATGTTACTTTTTAATGAATCTGTTTTTAGTTATTGCAAAGTTTCATATTCACAAAAGTGCATTTTCTAAGAAAACCCCATGTTTTTATGTTTTTTAAAAGAAATGGGACTTTACTTTAAACAAAATCAGCAAATGAAAAGGTTATGATAACTATTGACTTAGTATGTATAACTTTGTATAATGAACAAACCCCTGGCCCATGTTCTCTGTGTTCTCCTTGTAAACTCTTCCCTGTACACTATTTGTATCTACTGTATTTAAACTTCTTTTAAATAAAGCTGTTGGGAGTTCCTCTCCATTTTTAATCAAACTTTATTCATCATCAAATAGTATGAACAATTGAAAAAGAAACAAACAACTAAACAAAGTGACAGACACCTAATGTCATACATATAAAGACGATCATTCACACCTACGGGTGATTTAGAGTCATCAATGAGCCTAACACGTGCACGTCTTCGGACTGTGGGAGGAAACCGGAGAACCCGGAGAAAACCCACGCAGACACAGGACTTATAAGAACTTTTATTGCACATTAAAACTTCTTTTGAGGTTTCTTATGAAGTTTGTACTTTTAGTGCCTGAAACCATTTAAGGTAGGGTGCAAGTGCTCTATTTGTTTGTGTACTTCTTTTTTTGTTTGTTTATAGCCCTATTATTTGGAACATGTTTGTGTAGTATGCATGTATCTGTGTTAATAAAGAAAAAGGGAGAATCTTTGTTTGTCTTTTTGACATAATGTGCTTACAATCTACGGGGACATCTAGTGGTCAAATCAAAGCAAATGGTCCTAGTCCATGATGAATGTTCACCAACTATAGACTAGAGTTCATCATGGATAGTTACTCGTGGGGTGGTGTTTTGTAAAACTGAATCCCTTAAAGTGAAATGGAATCTGGTCTTTCCCTAACCTGTCATCAGAATAAATGACACCCTGAGCCCTCCGTAACAAAACGCAGGTAGAAGACATCCTAATCCGCAACACCAGGGGGGGAGCCAAAAAGGCCCTGTGATGATTGTAAACGAGATGTGACAACAGAAGCGCTCTTCATGCAAACTTTGACTGTTCACTTACATTTTAAGTTGAAATGAGAATGTGGAGAAAAGCCGTATTTAAGGGAAAACCACCTACATGACACATCTCAATCATTGTGTGTTAACATGAGCTACTCTCTCTTGAAAGAAGTAAGGCTCAATCCAAAGTGTCCCAAACCGGGCCGCATGGCCAGGACAGAACAAGAGATGCACACGATACAATTAACTCATTATTTATTTAAGGAAAAGTAACTTAACAAGTAAACTAATCATGGCATGTGTAGTCAGTGGAATCAGTGGTGTAGGTGAATGCATGAGTGGAGAAGTGTGTGTGTGTGTGTGTAATGTTTTAAAAAGGAGGAACAGAAACAAACGGCAAACAAAAGGTGAACAAGGTGTGTCTGGGAGGAGAGCCACCCTGACTGAGCTCCAGGAGAGAGTTAAGAGCACCCAGACTCTGACAGCCCCGGTGGTGCCAATGCTGCTGATGTCAGAGGGTGAGAGATAGAAGGGAGGGTCGTCACACCCCAGCGATGCCAATGCTACTGACGACCCTGCTGATGTAAGAGGGAGAGAGAGCAGGGAGGGTCGTCACAAAAGGTCTCAACCTCACTTCACTCGCAGACTCGAGCGCACATACTTTAATGCACCAATCAGAGTCGAGCATTGCGACTCAGAGCTGATGGCAGTTGTGGAGTTGTTTGCTTATGTTGCCTGCACTGTCAGTTAGGTGATCGAACCACACCCATGAAGCTCTGATGCAGCGTTACTGAGCATTCATTCAATTTCAGCCGCTTTTCCCCATCAGGGTTGTGGGGGTGCTGGAGCCGATCCCAGCTGACATTGGGTATGAGGCGGGGTCCACCCTGGACAGGATGCCAGTCTATCACAGGACACATAGAGACAAACATTCACACCTACGGGCGATTTAGAGTCATCAATGAACCGAACACCTGCACGTCTTTGGACTGTGGGAGGAAACCGGAGAACCCGGAGAAAACCCACGCAGACACGGGGACAACATGCACACTCCACACAGAAGGACGACAGCAGGGATTCACCACACAATTGTGTCACCCCATGTTTCTGAGCAGAGGATGTTTATTTTCAAACTTTGATCGCTGCTGTTTTAATCACGAATATCAGCGTTATAGAGAATACTCTGGGGTATTTAAATAAATGTGCACCACTTGGAATAAAGTCATTAGTTTCACAGTACTGGTGCCTGAAACCGGTTCACTGCTGTATGTAAGGCTGTCACAATTTGTCCTGTTCTAATTCCATTCATCCATCTTCAACCGCTTGTCCCTGTCGGGGTCGCGGGGGGTCTGGAGCCGATCCCAGCTGACATCGGGCGTGAGGCGGGGTACACCCTGGACAGGACGCCAGTCTATCGCAGGGCACATAGAGACAAACCCAGACAGACAACCATTCACACCTACGGGTGATTTAGAGTCATCAATGAACCGAACACCTGCACGTCTTTGGACTGTGGGAGGAAACCGGAGAAAACCCACGCAGACACGGGGACAACATGCAAACTCCACACAGAAGAGCCACAGTCGGGATTCGAACCAGGAACCCTCTTGCTCTTGCTGTGAGGCAACAGTGCTACGGTGGTGTGATGGTCAGCACTGTCGCCTCACAGCAAGAGGCCTGGTTCGAATCCCGGCTGGGGACACAGAAGGGCCCCAGCCGGGATTCAAACCAGGAACCCTCTCGCTGTGAGGCGACAGTGCTAACCACCACACCACCCCGTTCTAATTAAATATGAAAAAACAAAGTAGTCGGTTTCTACAAGAGGGGTCACTAATTTGGAGGATAAGCATGTGAAGCATCTCCGTCCCTCAAAGGAGCGGACTGAGATTGAATTATGTGACTGACTCGGATGAAAGCTCGGGGAAAACATGAATGGCTCAACATAATTTATTTTCATTTTATGTTAAAATGTACAGAGTTCTTTGAAAGTACTTGCTAAGAAAGAAAGAGAAAAACAGAATAAATGGAAATACATACAGGGACAGAGTAGAGAGCCGAGGCGGCCGAGCGCAGATCAACCTTGGCCGCGTGTGCCCAGCCGTCGCTCCCCTCTCTCTTTAGTTTGCGCTCTCTCTCTCTTAGCATACGACGCGACATGTACAATTACAAAGGATACAAAAAGGGAAGCGATATAAACAGACAGAAATATACTGAGCTCCTTTTTACATGCCTCTTAAATGTAAGGAAGTCATCCTATACACACACGAGTAAAAAAAAAACAAAAGAACAAAAGAAACGAATGCCGAGTGACCTTTAGATATTTGTAGTCCTTTTGTTTAAAATAGCATTAATATACTACACAAAGATAGAAAAACTCTAGACATGAGATGGAATGGAGAGGTTAAAGGCATCTTAAAGTCACTAGAAGTGAGTGGTCATTTTTTTCAATTTTGAATTTCTTAGTAATCGTTACCCAAGAGGCGAGCTAAAAAATACGTATCGTGTTTTCTCTTTTTTTTTCTTCTTTTCTTCCTGAAACAGAATTGGGAAAAAATGACAGTACCAATAGCGATGTCAGAGTTTCCTTTTTATATTATAGAAAAAACATTTTTCCTCTACAATAGCTTCTCCTAGAGTCAAAAAAGAGTCAGCTCGTGTCATAAAAGAAAGCTGCCCCGTCTGATAAAATTCAGAAAGAAACAAAAAAAACAACAAAATAGAAGCACGGAACGCGACAGTGCACGCGAAGAAGGTATGCGATGTCGTCGGCTCCGTAGGGGAAAACGAAAAACTCCTGTTTGGACTTTGAATACTGGTACGTGGAGCGACGAGGTCGACCGCTTCACCCCTGCCGGTCAAACGTCGCAACCGGCGGAGCCTCGAACGCTCGCTCGCTCGCTCGCCTCCGACCCTGCTTTTATACGAGTGCGCCTCTACGTGAGGGACAAACCACGCGCTAGATCAGGCATTCAGGCACACCTTTTATAAAGGCTAAATGTCTACTGCCGTGTTTCTAGCCTATGGGAGTGCAGAATTTTGCAGAAAACAAATACGAAAAAATACAGTTTTAACAGAATACACCGTTCGAAGCGGACTCCTGGACCTCTTTTGGTCACTAACACTTAAGGAGGAGAGGTCAGCTATTGGTTAACCGACTTTCCTTAAAGCAGATACACGATAGTCCCACCGTTTGTTCTGCATTCCCTAAACTGCTTAAAAAAAAAAGGCTGACATAGTACACCGTCTGTCAGAGGAGTGTGGACAAGAACAGCTGAATGTTGTACTTTCCTGAGCTAGCCGCCGATTGGCGACAGCTAGCCAGCAGGTGTGTGTGTGTGTGTGTGTGTGTGTGTGTGTGTGTGTTTGTGTGTGTGTGTGTGTTGGTGCGCTGGATATTGAGAAGTTCCAGAATATTTACAGCTAAACGTTTCAGAGTGGCGGCAAACTGGAAAAATAATGCTAATTGTTTCATTTATGGACATTTAATAGACAATAACGCGCTTGTCTCTTGCGTGTCTTTGCTGTTTTTGGTACAACAAGGTCCCACCGGGAAGACGAGACTCTGGAAACAGCTCGACACCTCAAACAACGGAGGCGACGCTCCTACACTCCTTCTGGAACTCGGTGAAAAGTCCGCGGACAGAGTGGCCACAGAGACGTTTGGGTGTTTCTGAGAGCAAGAGGGCGTATCACCGTTTCAGAATGCCACACGTATAAAGACCAAAGCATATAAGAGGTCGGACTGCACACTTGAGTATTTCTCAAAAAACAATCAACAAAAACAACAACGAAAATAAGGTTCAACATTATGTTTAACAAAACAAAAGTCCGCTTACAATGTTTCATTGTCTCTTTTTTCAAGGTAAGGCTTCCAATATCAATTAAAAGATTGTGTGCATTGTTGAATATATTCAGTTAACCACTGTTTTTCATTCGCAGTCTGACAACGCGGGTTACTCCTGTATTGTCTTTCTCTGTGTAGCTTCCTCGTCTTTCTTGTCCTCCCCTGCTCGAGCCTCCTGGTCCTGTGGGAAATCACATTTCGGAGGACTGTGTGCAGGCCTGGCCTGAAGCAGCGCGGCGCGGCGGAGGTCCATGTACACGCCCCATCCCGGAACCCCCGCTGACTTGCTCACATACACAGTCAGCTGGGAGGGGGAGGTATGACGAGCCCAAATAAAAAGGGACAAAAGGACAACATAGAAAAACAGGAAACCCAAGACCCTCTCTGTCTCCAACCACCTACACTCCCTGGTGCCTGCCTTGGCACCGGAGAGGGTGAACAGGAGTAATGGACATTTAGAGTACAGCGAGTATCAGCTCTGGCCTCACGTCACCTTCCTCAGTTCTTTGCTGCTCATCTGCTCATGTAAGGTGACTGTTTTGGGACACCAGCGTAGCTGTGATGGGAGGGGCCAGTGTACATCATGTTGCCGTGGTGATTGGGCTGCATAGGCTGCTGCGGGTAACCCTGCCCTCCCATCATGCCCATCTGCATCTGCATGGGGTACTGAGCTGGCTGGTTCATGTAAGGGGGATTGCCGTGATAACCACTGTTCATCATGGGTTGGGGCATTCGGTAGCCAGCTGACATGGCATTAAGGGGCGTCATGTTCATGGAATTGTAGGGTGCTGGCGTGGGCATGAGGTTTGGCATCATACCACGTTGCACGGCCAAGGTGCGTGGCGTGCCTTGCATGGCCACTGCCCCTGAGCTGCGGCCGTAGAGCTGCTGCTGGTGTGGGGCCGGGGCCAACTGCTGAGTGGCTTTGGACCGGATGGAAATGTGGCCTTTGACTGTAGCCATCTGGCCCTGTAGCCGCTGCGTGTGCGGTGGGGGTCCCAGGCCGATGTTGGTGGTGGGCATGTTGCATTGCAGCTGCAGGGAGCCCAGGTTCATGGAACCAGAGCTAAGGTTAGGAGGTGGGGTCATAGTGGGCTGGCCCTGAGGGAGGGGAGTGTGGGGTGAAGGGGCCAGCCCGGGGTTGGAGAGAGAAACACTGGTGGCGTAGGAAGTGACAGAGGCTGAATGAGAGTAGGGCATGGCATGGGGATCCATAATGGTGTTGGTGAGCTGCTGGAGTTTGGCCAGGCTGAAGGTTGCTGAGGGCTGGGGGTATCCCCCTGTGCCAAAGTCCTGGCCCATGCGCTCATACAGGGTGCGACCCCCTCCTCCACCTCCACTCTCGGGGATCTCCATGATCATGGGTGTGGAAGCGAAGCCATTGCCCATGCTACACTGGGACAGGGCCTGCTGCTGCTGTTGCTGCTGCTGCGGTGGTGGTGCTGATGGTGGAGGGTTGGGGGCTTGTTGCTGCTGAGGAACCTTTTTCTGGGACTGCTGCTGCTGTTGTTGTTGTTGCTGCTGCTGCTGGTTGGTGCTGGGAGGCCTCTCGATCACGCCACAGCTCTGAGGAGACTTAATGCCACAACTGGGGGTATTGGACGGTGGTGGGGGTGGCGGGGGCTGGGGCACAGCGCTGCCTACATTACTGGCACCTGGTCCGCTGTTGGGCCCTGGTCCTGTTTGCTGGATGAGGCTACAGCTGCCCATCCCTAGTTGGGATCCTCCCGTTCCTGTGGAAGACGTGAGGCTGGGGGCTGGCACGAAGGAGCAGCTGTTGGACTGGGAAGAGGACGGGGTGGCTGAGCTTGAAGAAGAGGAAGCTGATGATGAGGAAGCTGTGGACGCTCCTGCAACTACAGCAGTCATTCCCCCTCCGTTCCCCCCATTCCCTGTTCCATTACCCCCTCCGCCCATGGTGGAGTCATAGCTGCTGGGGTTGTCGTAGTTCTCTGTAGTGCTCTCTATGCTGCCGAGGTCACTGAAGCCACTGTCCACCACCTGCTGCGAGTGGTCTGACACAGACGGTACATCCATCATTGGCGATGTCTCCATGTTCTGCTGGGAGGGGGCAGACAGAGAACTGGGATGCTCTGGCGTGATCTGGGTGTAGCCCCCTCCAGCACCTCCGCCACTGGCCCCTGCTCCAGTGGGGCCAGGCGTCCCTCCCCTCTGGCCTGCTGGTGTTGTGTCCATGATGCCCGAGGTCAACCCCGGACTGTTCACTGAGCGCACAGATTGACTGGGCAGTGGTGGCGCTTGGGGATTAGGAAGGGGGCTACTGTGTTGGGAGGCCCCGCACTCCTCCACTAAGGCCAGGGCTTCCTCCTCAGTCTCCCCTGTGTGGCTGTAACTCTGCAGGGTCCGGCAGGCAGCTAGGGTCTCCTCACAGTCCTGGTAGGCCCCGTGGTGTGGCTGGGGTTCAGTCTCTTCGTCCTGGGCTTCCCCCTGTGTCAGGGACTGGACGGCCTGCATAGTCTCCAGGTCCAGCTCATTGGAGTGGTGATTGGGGTGGTGCGGATGGTGGTGGCCCAGCTCTTCTTTGAAGTCAGAGTGCTGGTGAGGGTGGGAGTGTGGATGTGTGTGCTGGGGTTCCATCAACAGCGTGACGTCCTTGTCGTCTGGGTGCAGAGACTGGAGCTCCATGGGCTCAGAGGGAACAGACATGGCCGTAACCGTTTCCACTGCCGCAGCTGCTGCAGCAGACTCCTCCTGCTCTCTTCGCCGCCTCTCCTCCTGCTGTGGGTCGGCTGAGGAGGGCCGACACTTTGCCTCCTGCGCCTCCTCCTCAGCCTCCTCCTCCTCCTCTTCTTCCTCCTCCTGCTTGCTGACATAATCCCTGGCCACGCTGTTCTCCATGTCTAAAAAAGCCTCTCCACCTTGGGGTTCTTCTTTGACTGGAGGAGAGTTTGCACGGGAGGTAGGCTCCTCCTCCTCATCTTCATCATCATCTTCATCTTCAGAGTCCTGACTTTTCCTTTTCTTACTGCTGTTGTTGCTGCCGTTGCTCTTGTCCTCCAAGTGTCCGTCACCTTCATCGTCGGCATCATGGTCTTCACTGCGTCTGCTTCCTGAACCTGGTGTAGCTGCCGCTCGCCTGTTGATACTACCGCCCCCGCTGCCCATGCTGCCGCAATCCTCTTCCTCCCTCTCCTCATCGTCATCGTCCTCTTCCCTGTCAACCATATCTGCGTCCTGAGGCCGAGACTGCGGGGCCCGTGGCCCTGAGGTGGAAGAGGAGGAAGGAGACAACAAGGAACGGGACGGTGGACGGCTGGGTTTGTCTTCCTCCCACGCTCTTTCAGTCTCATCATCCTCTTCCTCCTCTGGTTCAGAAGTGGGCGGTGGTTTGGGGGCCGGCTGTGGTGGCGGGCGGAGGGCACGGTTCTTGGGTGGTCTCCCTCGCCTCTTGGGCACCTTCTGCTCAACAGGCTTAGGGAGATAGTCATCTTCTTCATCAGAATCTTTCAGTTTGTTGTCTCTGTCAGTGTTGGTTCTGCAGACTCGCTTGCTGTTATGGTCATCTGTCTGGAGCAGCTGTGGATCCTTATCCAGCTGCTGCTCCAAAAGCCTTTGTCTTTCCTGCTCCTGCCTCTCTGCCTCCTCCTGGGCCCGCTGCAGGTACCAGCTCCGGGGCTTGCGGCCAGGCTTCATCTTGATTTTGGGAGGTGGTGGATCCCCACTTTGGGCCTGGCTATCTCCAACTGGCCCACCACTAGGTGGTTTTCCAGGTCCTCGTTTCTTCCAGTGAAGTGGTTTGCGGCTCTTTCCCTTGGGCCAGCCTTTCTTCTTCTTGACTGGGACCTCAGGGTTGGCCGCTAGGGTCTCTGATGGAGTTACTGGCAGAGCAGCCACAGGCTTCAACATAGGTGTTAGCTCTGAGAGGAGGCAAGAAGATAACCCAGTGTCAGATAAAGCCGCACACATACTCTGTACACACATAAACAAATAATCACTAAATGCTGCCAAGCTTGGCATTGAAACCCTGTGTGCTCACCGTCTTCCTCTGAATCTGTGAGGTTGGAGTGCCGGCCCCTTTTTGGTGCTGGATCAGACAACCTCAGAGCGGAGCGGGCTGGGGGGTAGCGGTGCAGTTGGTGGCCCAGGGGGGTCTCCTCCTCCAGCCTGGGCATAGGCCTCTCTGAGTCGGAGTCCACGAAGGGCTCATCCAACACCTCTGTGGTCTCAGAAATCGTCTCCGTCACCACGCTGCTGTGAGGGTGGCTGCGCTGACGAAAGCGACGCTTCCTCAGTGGCTTCTAGGTAGAAACAGGGCGGGTTATTAGGCGTGAAATTCAACTTAAAATGAATTAAACAATACAAAGTGATGCATAAAATTCTACGTGACACACAGACAAATACATTTATTTAGAAAATGAATTAGAGAAAGATTTATCAGCAGGCAATTCGCTCTCTTCCTGTTTAATGTAACAACAAACGTACAAAAGGCGACTGACACATTTCTTCAAACAAAACTATCTAACTAACATTCATGACTAAACACAGAGGCATCCACGAGGACAGTTGACGTTACGCATACTCTTCCCGTTTATCCGTCACTACAGCAAGCGCCCTCCTTAAACCAGCACTCGGTGAAGTGGCGTTAACAAAGGGCAGCTTTGGGCTCAGATGCTGAATCATCGATGTTGTGCTGTTGTGGTATAACAGTTCTAGTTTGCAGTGACCATAATGCACCTTTTTGGCTTCTTTTTTTAAGTTTGAAATGATCCTCTGCCTTTTCCGGATGTAGTGGTGTGCATCCACAAAAACAGTCCGTGTGGAACAATGATCCCTGCGCTGAACAGGTTGCTTAACGCGCGAGATACTGTAGGAGGGTGGTAATCGAGTAACTCAAGTAAATGCTTCAGCCCTACTACCTACTAAAGGACTCAGACTGAGTGAGAGCAAGAATATAGTAAGTGGCAGAGACTTAAATCCAGTTTGAAATTCAACTAAAAGCTAATAGATTACAATTTTTAGACAATAAATCAATCTTAAATCTAAAATTCACAGTTTCTTACCTTGCATTTGAGCCCCATGGCAGGCTTGGTGAGGATGGGTGGGGAGCACGCCCTCCTCTCGTCATCATCATCATCATCATCATCATCTTCATCTTCATCGTCCTCGTCTTCTTCACTGCTTTCACTGAAGCAGCTCTTCCTGACGGGCAGAGACTCATGCAACCTGGACACCACAGGAAGCTGAGCCAGCCCCTCAACAGGCCCTTCCATCAATCTGGGTTTAGGGCCTCTCTTTTTCCTTGGGGGCCGCCCTCTTCGTGTGGGGGTTATGGAGGGGTGCCTGACCATGTCCAAGTGAAAGGCTGTGGATTCTGCTTGTCTGTCCAGGGAGAAAAGGGAGGGGGGGCCGCTGGCCGAGCCTGCGGTTTTCCCTCCCTCTGTTCTCTCCTCGTCTTCATCATCATCATCATCGTCGTCATCGTCGTCCTCCACTGGGCGGATCTTAGGTGGCCGTCCCACCCGCGTGTTGTCCTTCACCTTGCCCCAGGGCCAGTTTTTGGGTGGACGCCCCCGTGGTCTGCGTTCTCCATTTGTCGGGGGAGGGGGGCGCGGTGGCTCTGGGACGGACGGTGGACAGCGAATATGAGGGGAAGTTGGAGAGCTTTGGCTAATGGGAAACCCCAGGAAGCCCTTTCTTTCCTCCTCCTCCTCTTCTTCTTCTTCTTCTTCTTCTTCCTCCTCCTCCTCCTCCTCCTCATCCCTTTTCTTCCCTTGGCGCATGTGCCAGGATATTGGTGGGACTTTGTGACTTGGTTTGATCTATTTACAGATGAAGAAATAGAAAAAAACAATGATGACTCTATTACAGCTTTGATGTCAATCTATCTATTTGCATAATATACAAATTCAACGCATTTACCTCCTTGCGGTTGTCTTCCTCTGGATCTTCATCCTCCTCATCGTCGTCATCATCTGCATCAGCATCAGAGACCACAGTGTTGGTTACAATGACAGGAGTCCAGCGGAGACACTCAGGGTCGACATCCAGCTGTCGGGGCCGGGCTTTGAGGCGAGTCATGTGGTTAGACACCAGCTTCTCCCTTCGCACCAGGACCAGCCTGACAAACCACAGCAGAAGAAACACAAGAGCATCAGAACTCTGTACGCATGTTTTTCTTCATGCAGGCGAAGAGAAACCAGAAGAATATGGCTGTGTATATCAGTTATGTCTGCTCATGTTAGCTTGCAATGCCCATGAAGTGTTATATGTGTGCATACATGTTTGGAGGTGTGAGTGCAGATAACTATGTGCGTGCACATTCACAAGGCTATGTCTACTTACATTAGAAGGCTTGTCAATGTTTGTTTTTTAAACCAAAGCCGACACCTTTCTCTGGTGTTGCCACTGACTTTTGTCTTTGATGACATCATTGTGATCCTAAAAACCCAGTTTTCTAGATGAACTGTCTGACAGTAACAGGCATAAACAGTAACTGTCCCAATTACACTTAACCTACAACCCAGCTAAAATGATCTACTCTCTGGAATGTTCTGCCTGCAATTTATAAAAACTATAGCTACACTTAAAGCTAAACTCGACTACTGCGTTGCATATGCTTGATGTTGCTTTGGTACTTTATACTCTCTGTAATAACGAAAATGTAAGAAGAGAGGACACATTTACACACATTTACTTTCTCACAGCTAGTGAAATATGGCACTAATTGATTTAAATTTAAGCAATACTATGTAGTACAGACGTTCTTCCGTACCCTTAAAAGTACAGCACCCAACCCAAATAGGGACTGTGTGAGAATTGTACTAAAGTTGACTTAAAAGGCTGGAGTTGTTTACACACAAGGTGTGACCTGGCTAAAAGCCATGCTCTGTTTCTCTCACTGCACTAACTGAAATAATCTGCTAATGCAGGAGAAATACGGGTGGAAAGAATACAACAAGCACAGCTCACAGATAGTTGTCTTCATTGCAACATACCTTTAACACTATGCAATCTGGAGGAACTTTCAACTACATAGAGCTACAGTGTGTAGTGTGCAGTGCATCCTTGCTAAACAACGTGTGTGTGTTTCTGAGTGTATGCCAGTCCTGTCTCTGACCTGTCTCTCCGCTGCTCAAGCATGGTGAGGCTGTGCAGGGTGGTGGTGATGTCCTGCGGGCAGATCCCAGTCAGTTTGCTAAGTTGCCGTATGGTAATCTGCCGATCGCGGACCTCGTGCAGACACTCCAGCACCACGCTGCGCCAGTAGGCCATGTAGGACAGTCGGCCAAGGTCCGACAGAGGCTTCTCTGGGGATCCAGGCTGTCCCTCACACTTGGACAATAAGTAACCTGCAGGAACAATCACAGGACACAGACATCTTGAGCCAAAAAAGACGTACACCACACTGTTTTTTAAATTTTGAATGTATTAAGTTTGTCCATCAAAGGGAGGTTGAATCGCTTACTGAAGTCGATGAGAAAGCGGCCGTAGCCCCTACGCTGGTACTGCGGAAGAATCATGATGCATGACACGTTGTATTTCTGTTGACAGTGCTTCTCCTGGAGAAAAGGGAAAGAGACAGACACCGTTAGAAGAAAATAAAGTGCTAACAACATCACAGAGCGGGCCTGTGTGGGTGTACAGCAGGGTGTTGATGGTGCTGCGTCCGCTCACTAACTGCTGTGTTTTGGCAGCGAGGTGGCATGTTAATGGGAGCACCTGCCACTGAAAACTCCACAGAGAGGCAACGGAGCTCAGAGCACCCAGTGTTTATCCTGAACACAACACGAGCATTTGTATATTTGTAGGAATGCACCTGTGTGGGGTGATGCCAACGTATTTCTATTTCATTTGATATGTTCCTCTCCATTTTGGTTCATGTTGTTGTTGTGCAGGATGGGTATAATTTACACAGGTCTGAAATAACGCAATAACGAAAAATGATGGTGGTTGTGTGAGGACGCGGGTGGGATTATTATGGCCATACCTTGGAGAAGTAGCCGACGAGGTGGCAGCCTTTGCTGTCGTTTTGCGTAAGGACGTAGAAGAGGAAGGGCTCCACGTCGTAGTAGAGTGTCTTGTGGTCCAGGAACAGTTTGGCCAGCAGACACAGGTTCTGACAGTAGATTGTGCTCACATTCCCATCAACCTGTTGGGGGATTAGTAAAGAAGCATGTCAGTACAACACAATGACTGAATGCTTCGTAAATGACAACCATACAGTCCCAGATACACTACCGACCACAAGTACATCTTTAAGCTGCAGTCAGAGAGCTGTGGGACAGAGTGAGGTGAATGAAGTAGAAGTTAGTGTCAGGCAATGGTCTAAGCCGCGTCTCTGACGGATAGAGGGTGTGATGGAGAGAAACAACGAGCTGGAAAGAGAAGGAGGGAGGTTCAGGCCGGCGAGCCAGTTAACTCTGCTCTCCTCCGACCCAAGCAGGACTGAAACAGGAGCTGCAGTGGCCGTGGCCTGCAGACAACAATCCACTAAATGAATATGTCGCTGCACTACGCGACCCAGAACAAGAGCTTAACTGTGAATTGGTAATAAGGAATTATTCTAATAATAACAGCAACTTTTCCTAAGGATATAAACAAAAGAATAATCCACTATGGTGTATAGAGATGTCATTCAATCACCATTCGGAGTTGGACTGATCCACATGCTATATATTCATAAAGTTGGTGCGAAAGTATTAGTGGGCCACGCATATGATTAATCTCTGACCGCGCAGAAAGTCCCAGTCTTGTAGAAAAATGAGTGGGTCTTGGTAATGGTCCATAGAAAACATGGAATACATTTTTGAGGAAGGACTTGGTATTGGTTGGTATGCACTGTGACTATTGTGTGTAGTCTGAGGGGACTACAGGGGCTGGAGTTAGAACCATAGTAATAGAACGAGAGCAGAACAGACATTGGAACTTTTTGCTGCGATCATTTGACTAGTTCAAGAGAAAATGGCGATTTTTGTTTGTCGTTACGGTGACTTTAGAAAACAGTGGGGCTGTAAAGTGACTCACCCGTCATCTTATGAATCGTATTTGACGCTTTAGCAACAGAAATATGAAGCGATTATATGCAGCAGTCCTCAATTCCTCTCTCGCAACAAAGCAACGGACATAGTGCACAAAAGACGCCTCCCCGTGCTTCTTATTACTCCACTGCTCATCCACGACTTGCCGTGTGCTGGTTTATATGGAAGTTTATGCAGGAGTCCTCTACAGCAGTCACAGTTCTTTTCAAAGGCAACAGAAACATAAGAATGGCCGTCGCTCTGACCATCCTGTGTTGTTGAGGTCAAGTAGGTCTAACTGTGGGTTCATAGTACTACAGGACACGATACTACATTAGATGCCCTCGAGAAGAAGAAAGGTCTCATCTCATCTCATCTTCAACCGCTTATCAGAGGTCGGGTCGCGGGGTCAGCAGCTTTAGCAGGGGACCCCAAACTTCCCTTTCCCGGGCCACATTAACCAGCTCTAACTGGGGGATCCTGAGGCGTTCCCAGGCCAGTGTGGAGATCTAATCTCTCCACCTGGTCCTGGGTCTTCCCCGAAGCCTCCTCCCAGCTGGACGTGCCTGGAACACCTCCCTAGGGAGGCGCCCAGAAGGCATCCTTACTAGATGATCCTGAACCACCTCAACTGGCTCCTTTCAACGCAAAAGGAGCAGCGACTCTACTCCGAGTTCCTCAAGGATGCTGAACTTCTCCCCCTCTCTCTAAGGGAGACTCCAGCCCCCCTCCTGAGAAAACACATTTCGGCCGCTTGCACCCGCGACCTCGTTCTTTCGGTCATGACAAGAAGAAAGGTGTCTTTGGTAAAAGATGTGGCTGTGGCTGCGCTGAGGTTAACAGGTTTCTCTCTTACAGAGTCATCCACCATCACCCACTGAGATTATTTCATCTTTCTTCTGGTCTTCCAGTTCATTACCTCATTCATTCACGAGGTTCATTGTCAGCATCACTCAGTCTATCTCTGTGAACAGATCCTCACCTCATATACAGAGACGTCGTCCTTCCGGTAGATCTCGTTAGCAGGGGGGTGGAACCAGTTACACTTCTTCATGTGCTGGTAGAGGATGCTGCGGCTCTTCATGTAGCGCAGGCAGAACTCACACAAGTAGAGCTTGGGTAGTCTGTATAGGGAAAAGGAGGAGTACAATGAAAGAAGGAAATTAAACTTTGAGTAATTGGTTAGTGGATCGACAGAACATTCATCGGCAAATGTGTGGACAGTTCTTCAAACATTCTGTGGTTCCAGCTCCTCAGATTTGGCTATTTGTCTTCTATGATAGTTAACCTACTCTATTTAGAAGAAGAAGAAGAATTCCTTTATTCCTCCCGCAATGGGGAAATTCAATTTTCACTCTATTTTTTCGTTTTACACACACACACAGGTCCGAAATACACACACATGCACAGACAGGACCTTTATACATGCAACTAATGGAGAGATGTTAGAGCGAGGGGGCTGCCAGTGACCGGCGCCCCGAGCAGTGCCCAGGAGATGAACTGGCACCTCTCCAGCCACCAGTCCACGCTCCATTCATGGTTCCCAGCCAAGTCACCTATGGACTGATCTACTATCGCCCCGATTTGGATTGTTGGTCAGTGACAAGCATTCTAACTTTTTGTTTTGGCATTTTATTTATTTTACCAAGCAATCGAGTAAATAATTGCTAGATTAATCAATCAAAATAATCTTTGACTGCGACCATTTCAGAGCTCTTGTTTTGAAAGCAAACGCCTTCGACACATTTGTAACCAAAAGGATTTGAACAGCAGCAGATTTGGTGAGAAAGTAGGGCAGATTTTATTCAACATGAAGACAATAAATAAATACACACTCCGCAAATCAGAACCAAACTGCCTCCCTTGCTCTGGCTGGTTACCTGCCAAAGTAGGTGGTACTGTAAACAACCTTATAATTGAGCTCCATTACGCTGGTGCTAATTGCTAGGCCTACAAGCGAGACTGTGAGCTTAGTACATTATGCGGTTGTGCTTCGTTAAGGGCATTAGCTTACCTGCTGTACTCCTGGGGGTAGGGAGATGAATACCACGTCTGGATTTCAAACTTGCCAAACTCGATGACTGACGGACAGCGCATCTGAGGGTCCGGTGGACCCGTCACCCCGACTTTCTGTTTGGGTGAGCGGCAAAGATGAGGAAAGAAAGGGAGAGAGAGACATGGAAGGTTTACTGACTGTGTGATTGGCAGATCATAGCGCAAGTAAACCGCTTATAAACCAAGACCTACTGGCTTAGGATCTAATACTCGAGCCTGAGAGATAGGCGGGACCTTGGTTGTCACCAGTAACACATCAGTAATACAAGAAAAGATTAGCGCTAAGCAATCGACCGTCTAAGTAAGTGATCAAAAGCCACTTTTTCTTTCTTTGGCATTCTTCATAAACATGTTCTTTAGTCCACTGCTACTCAACCTAGATAATCTCATCTGCCCGTCACACACACACACACCATACATCATTAAAGCTTGTTACTCTGCCTGCATCAAACACTTTAACACTGGTGTTAATATTCCAGTCGGGATCTAGGATGGTGTTTTAATGTGACTCCTGTGACGCTGGCCAAACACCTGTCAATCAATCAATCAATCTACTGCTGTACTGCCTGAAAAGTGATGGTGATCTCTGATCTCTCTCTGCAGCTACACTGGCATGACTAACCTGTCGCTGCAGAAAAAAAGTCACTAGAGCGGCCCTGCTCGATATCCACTCCACCAAACAGGATGTTCTTAAGCACCAAGTAGGGCTGTATAATTAACCAAATATTAATCCTGATAACAATTTTGGCTTCAAACAATGAAATTAACAAGATAACCTGCAATACTGGAATTGGAAATGCGTGTTCTGCTCATAGGAAACTCTCTCACTTCCTACACTAGCAGCCAGCCACCAGGGGGCGAACCAGATGTTTTGTCTTTTAAGGAGCAGTCATGGCTCAACTGCAAACTGTGAAATAAAAACTTGCCTGGATTATGCGTCTACAGTCTATAGAGTAGAAGAGTAATATACAACAGAGAGCAGGGGGACAAAAACATAATCAAATGTCTGGAGCAGAAGGCGAAGGGCTAGTCCCTTTTGAGTGCAATTTCATTTTCTACTCTGCTTCTAGGGGATGCACGGAATTCAGGTGACGAAAAACCTTATATGAAAAGGCAACGCACTTGGTGTTAGGAACATTAAAATAGCAGCCAACATCTATCTGCTTTGTAAAGATAGAGTGGAGTCATGGCAACCTGAGCAGAGAATGAAATCATTCTCCCTGTGTGTGTGTTTATGTGTGTTTGTGTGTGTTTATGTGTGTTTATGTGTGTTTGTGTGTGTGTGTGTGTGTGTGTGTGTGTGTGTGTGTGTGTGTGTGTGTGTGTGTGTGTGTGTAAGCTGTGTTCATTTCAATGTCAAAGTGCAATAAGAAATGTTTGTCCCTAAAAATTAATTAATAATTGTGATGAATAATCGCACTCCCAATTATCATTATGTCCATCATTGCGCAGCCCAAACACACATAAACCCAACTTTATGCACCTAACTGAAGAATGGAAGGGCCTCGCGTTGTGCCTCCGGGGTACGGTGACACTGACCAACAGAATGTGACATACGAGTATATTTCCAATGACAGCACTTCACCTTTATTACCTTGTAGTGAAGCTGTTGTCCCTCAATTAGCCCTTATTATTAGCATCTAGTAGTCATTTAAAAGCAAACCTTTGATCCTCACTGAATCCTGCACTCATCATCCTGCTCTGCCCCATGTGCCCTCCTCTATGCTAATGATGATTTTAATATACATGCTGCATCTGGCAGCTGTTCCATGGCAAATTAATTTATTAATAGAAAACAATGGTCTCACAGCTCATTGACTTTTACACCCACAAATGTGGCTACATCCTGCAGACCCCGTCAGAGCGAGTGACTTCATCATTTACGACCTGGGTGCTGTCGACTCTGCTCTTTCTGACCGCATGTTTACCACCGTTGACATCGAGCTCCCCCGCGGCACACCTCGGGTTTACATGACATCCAGCCTGGCAGCCTCAGTCATACCCTCACAGGTCCCTCAAAGGCTCCGCTGCTGATGCTGTCTCGCTCTACAATGTGGTCCTCACGTCCTCCCTTAACTTTTTAAGACTGTAAAAATGTAGTGTCTCTGTCTGTGTACCTGCAGTGCTAGCTCCTGGATGTGTCTGAACAGTTCGATGTCTTTTTCCGTCAGGTTCTCGTGGCCGGGCAGTTTCTCATCTTCGTCGCGCCAGTCACTGCCGTCCTGATTGTCTGAGGATGGAAACAAAGAAAAGACGTTAATGCAAATCTAGTGAGAAACTTGCGAGACGGTGTGCCAGGATGTGTGCTGACTGATGTTAACAGCGGGAAGACATTCAGGCATTTACACATGCTTAACAGTTTTCTATGTAGTATTGAATTGTCACAAACTCTGGATTCATACAGGTTGTAGAAATCTGCTTTTCCATTGTGCAACATATGTGTGTTAGGGATACACCAATGCGGATATTAATAGGTCTGTGACAATGGGGCCAATCTATTCAATTGAATTCTATGTTTACATACATTCATCTCATCTCATCTCATTTCATCTTCATCCGCTTATCCAGGGTCGGGTCGCAGGGCAGCAGCCTTAGCAGGGGACCCCAAACTTCCCTTTCCTGGGCCACATTAACCAGCTCTAACTGGGGGGTCCTGAGGCGTTCCCAGGCCAGTGTGGAGATCTAATCTCTCCACCTGGTCCTGGGTCTTCCCCCGAGGCCTCACTGGAAATTTGAATTCCTGTTTGCTAGCGCCCAACTTATTATTTTATTAATTAATATCAATTCAGTAAATTAATATCTATGTATTTATTTGTCACATTTTGTTTTACAAAGTTAGGAAAGCAATATTTAAGTCCAGCCTGATGTTGCCTTACACATAAAAGAACTATCGCACAGCTTATTTAGTAAACACTGGTATCGGAATCAGTACCGGATATCCAAAACCCAGGTATCAGTATCAGGACCGCAAAGGTTGGACCGGTGCATCTCTAGTGAGTACAAGCAGTAAAACACAGCTGATCCTTACCTCCTCGATCATCTCCTTCTCCTTTGCGACTGGATTTCTTTCGGATGCGGCACTGCTGTGAATAGTCCACCACCTCTTGCCGTGCCTTGCGGCCCTCGGGCGACGGTGTGAAGAATTTCGTGAGGGCGTCGATGAGGCCCTTGGTCTTGTTGTTGAAGCGCATGCTGCCCGTTGACATGTCGTCGTCGTCCCGCATGGAAAAAAGAAGCCGGTCGTCACCAGGGTAACCCTCGCAGGAGGAGCTGGAGGATGAGTTGGCCGAGGCAGAGCGCTTCCGCCGACCGCGCCCGCCCAGCTTCTTGAAGGGCCGCCCCGGTCTGCGAAACAAGTGAGGAGCCTGTTAAGGACTCTGCTTATGGGACTGCATATGTACTTACTACATATATATATATATATATATATATATGAATTACACAGAGAAGAAAAATGGCAGTAAAAGAAAAAATGCTAATGTTGGAGAGTAGGCGTTGTGGCACACTGAAGCAGATACATGGCCCCTTGCTGTGGCTCTCCGCGGGCTGACTTTGAACAAGACGCCATTAGTTCTTTACCTGTTCTTGGGCCGCCCCAGAGGTGCGTTGTAGCGCCGTTTGATTTGTGCAGCCTTTTCGTGTAAAAGCTTCTTTCCCTTTTTCCTGGGTTGGCAGATTTGACAAATCCACATGCCTGGGGAAAAAAAACAAGAGTAAAAGCACAGGTTAACATACCCTGAGGTAGATTAGTCAAGACAGGCTCCGGTGCAGACACCAACACGCTCTGGGACGTATTGAACACATGAGCACTTAATGGTGAATCATTAGGTGCTCTGTGAGAACTCAAGACATCATTTAGTGTGACTATAATGGTTGTGTGGAGTAGTAATGTATGAGCTTTGTGCTTTCTGTCGGTTGAACTCCCCGGAGGACGTGAAGAGGCAATGAAGAGTTAGGTGATGAGTTAAAGGAGCAGTCTTGTTTACTTACCTTTCGGCATTCGCGTGAGGGGGGGATCACAGCACTCCATGTGGAAGCCCCGGTCACAGGAGTCACAGAACAACATGTTGTCCTGTACACACACACACACACACACACACACACACACACACACACACACACACACACACACACACACACACACACACACACACACACACACACACACACACACACACACACACACACACACACACACACACACACACACACACACACACACACACACACACACACACACACACACACACACACACACACACACACACACACACACACACACACACACACACACACATTACTATTAAACACTTTAGCTGTGGTTCAGACAATGTAAGTCTCAGTGACCCGATTGAATAATGTACATGGAGAAACAAAAGATTGAATTATAAAAGTGGGGCAAAATTATTGAGGATGCACAATATGTATTTATGTTAGCCGACAAAATGACTGGTCATTACTTGCTTCTCATGGTGATAAGATGATGCGGTAATATAATTTCACATTTGTGTACTTTAAAAAGAAGTTTCTAACCTGTAGTTTATGCACAACCAGGGTTCCCACTCTTTTTAAGAAATCATTTTGGCTTTCCTGAAAATACAGCACAGCTCTTGCTCACACACGGTCAAATAGTTCACCAGTATATAACCAGATCACGCCTTCTCAAAATATAGACTTGACACCGAAAAGTCCACTCCGATATTTTTCTAGTAAATTACATCAAAAAACTACACAAACATACTTGGGCTTTTCTACATAATTTATCCAAATAATTCACATCAGACATGTCGGTAAAATACTAAATACATCTTTAAAAAGGTCGATACCGTCACCCACTGTGTCAGAGGGTGTAGATGCTGCGCTTGTTAAGACAATGAAAACATTTGCCCTTGTATTATGGGCCCATACTTTATCAGCTGTTATCTTATCATTAAAAAGAAAACATAACATTAATTTCCGATGATCGTTAACGATATAAATTGTGCACCCTGAGGTCAACCCATAATCAATCAAATGGATATGATGCACTTTGTTTGATGATACGTTTATCAAAGCTCCTAAGATCATTATAATGACACACTTTGTGCATGTATATGTTGAAATCTTATCAAAGTGCATTGCAATACCGTATTTTCCGCACTATAAGGCGCTCCGCATTATAAGGCGCACCTTTAATGAATGGCTCATTTTAAACTTTTTTCATATATAAGGCGCACCGCGTTATAAGGCGCGTAGAATAGACGCTGGGGTTACGTTATGCATCCGTTAGATGAAGCTGCACTAAAGGGAATGTCAACAAAACAGTCAGATGGTTGTTGCTTCCTCCACTTCCGCACCATTGATTGGTTCATGTTCAACTCTCTGGCTGCTGCTCTATTCCCGTGTTCTACTGCGTGACTAATGGCCTTGAGTTTAAACTCTGCGTCGTAAGCGCGTCTCTTAACAGGAGCCATTTTGGGCTCTTTACACAAACACACACATGGAAATGAAACGGCACGCTTCACGCAGTCGTATATCTCAACATGCACCGCGCGTTACTTCTTCTACGGGGGAAAATAGAGTCGGCGGCTGCTCACCGTAGTTGCGAGACCTGTTGTGGCTCAATATTGGTCCGTATATAAGGCGCACCGGATTATAAGGCGCACTGTCAGCTTTTGAGACATTTGAAGGTTTTTAGGTGCGCCTTATAGTGCCGAAAATACGGTACTTGAATTGCTTTGAGTTTGCCATTTAAAACTGGACAGTTCTTTAAAAATATCAACCACGACTGATTCAAACAACTTCTTTGCGTCCATTTTATTCTCTGTCCTCAAAGCTGTATTTTATTGTGCATCCTGACAGTATTGTGCATTTTGTCTCTATGTTAGACATTTGAATAACAACGATTCCTCACTTGACAGGCGAGAGAAAAGAGTGAAATCATGCAGATGCTGACTAAAATAGCTCAATCCCAGGACCACAGATACGTCTATCAGCATCTCTATCTGGCACTTAAGCAGAGAAGAGTGTTCACAGACACCGTTAGGCTGCCAGTGCGCCATATTCGCTCATCCACTCACCGCATTCTTTCCTTGATCCTGACAGCTGCTGCAAGTCTTGCATTCGATGCACTGCCACCACAGAGCCTTGACTCGTGCTGTGAGCTCTGGGGAGAACTTGAGACAGGACGGGTGGCCTGCAGGTAGATAGACACATATACACAAACAAGTGCGTCAACGTACAGTTTTTTTTCCCCTGCTGCTGCTGACTGACAGCTGTGACCCACTTGCATCATTGTAATAGAAAAAAGAGGCTCCTTTTGGAATTGAAAGCCCTCCCTGAATCAAGCCTGGCTACAAAGAGTGTCTTCAAACATAAATGACAATCTGTCAGAGCGGCGCTTTTGTTGTCTGAAGAGCAGCAAACAAGATGGTCTTGTCTGGGACTGAAACCTACGGAGGAAAGAGGAGGAACACAATCTCTCCGCTGCTTTGAGTAAGCAGCAGCAAAACCATAATTAGATCCCAATTCCTCTGAAAACATAGGCCGGTGCCAGCATCTGTCAATTATTGTGATTGTCTTCCTCACTTTAGGCATGGCATCCTGGACCCACGACATGGACACGGATAAAAGAAAATAACCAAAAATAACACAACAGAACAACCGTAACTACCACCCGACAGCGGTGGATTTGTACCTGTCGTGCATGCACTGCCGTGGACACCCAATAATAACGGAACCACTTTGTGCAAACAGTACTCCAAGTCTGCAACTGCAACTGCATACACAGACACAGAACATATGTCCGAACCTGTGTCCACCGCATCTACCTGCGAGGCTGTCAATCATACGTTTACCTGGCATACCGCGTATGTAAGACAGCGACTTAATTGTATCGTCCTCATCGACACAGTGGCATTTACTTGTCATGTAGCTCTCTACTGTGAGCGCCATGCAGCAGTCAGTCGTGAGAGCCACAAACTTAACTTTAACTGTTCAGTCAAAACTCCTATTAGCGGTTAACTGTTAAATGGTAATTAAAAACATCTCTGGTGCTTAAAGCTAGAGATGAAACAATATGAACATATCATAAGATTATAGTGGCCAAAATAATCACGGTCATCAGTATCATTACCGTATTAAAATGTGTTGAAAACATTCAAAAAGTACTGATACACACCAATTATCATATTGAAAACCTGCACTTTTTAAATACATTTATAAATGATAACATGTTAAGCAGACGGGATGACAGTTTTCATTCAAGTTTCCCTCAGCACTCTGATAAAACCAAAATACGACCACACTTCAAACTCTCTCAGAAGGCTGAAAAATCTCCGGGCGCTGTCAATGCCTGGCTCCATGTTTTCACTGATGCTAGATAAAACCATGTCACTTTACCTGCTCCTAAAAAAAAACTAACAGTAAATACTGTCTAGCATCAACAAAAGTTGGAAAAGGTCTCCAAAAGCGCAGTAAATGAACACTGTTTTAATGATAATTCAAACTTGAAAAAGTACTATTAAGTGTCAGGAATTTTAACGCGGTCTATCATTAAACTGGTAACCATTGCATTCATGCTCACCGCTAAAAATTAGCAACCGAAGCACTGGAAATGTTTGAAACAGTGCAATTGATATCCTCAAAGCAACTTCAGTCAAAAGCAACTGGTCCTGGTTATTTGTCTAGGAAGACGTTTCACCTCTCATCCAAGAGGCTTCATCAGTTCATGTACGCATCTGACCAGGCTGGGACTGGACCAGGACCAGGACCAGGCTGGGACTGGACCAGGACCAGGACCAGGACCAGGACGGGACTGGACCAGGACCAGGACCAGGACCACGCTGGGACTGGACCAACTAACTGGTGTGGAGATCCAGGACAGTCGTTGGCACTTGGAGCACGAAGGGTTCCAGTGACATCTTCGCCCTTGTGAGAGGTTAAATACCTGGATCTCCACACAAGATAGTTGGTCCAGTCCCAGCCAGGTCCTGGTCCTGATCCAGTCCCAGCCTGGTCCGATGTGTACATGAACTGATGAAGCCTCTTGTTGAGAGGTGAAACGTCTTCCTAGACAAATAAAGTCCAGTTGCCTTTGGACTGAAATTGCTTTGGGGATAACGACGACATGGACAAATGAGAACATTCACAGGCTCAGTGCAACTGATAGCAAGTGCAATGATGACAAACGAATGCAATTAAAGAAAGAAGCTTGTTTTTTAATCACAAAACTAGGAAAGTTAAACCAAGTCATGGGCTGAACTGGTGCTAAGGTCACAGAGCAGCACTCACCACTATTGCCACAGTCGGCACAGGAGATGAGCTCCTCCGGCCTCTTATCGCGATTCTGCTCCTTTGTCCCCAAGCAGAAACTGCAGATAGGGATGGGCTCTGCCACCGGCTGGGGGGACAGAAGAGAAAGGGGGAGAGAAAGTTAACTTAACAGTCAACTTAACAGCTTAATTGTACAAATGAAAAAAAACAACAAAGTGGCCTTGTGTGTCCTGCCACAGTGAATGATTGTCGCTGCGTGTACTAACGAGCTAACAGCAGACTGAAAACTACAAGGACGCCACAGAGCAGGGGGATCTGTGAACAGAGAGTTTAGGATAATGAAGAGCATGAGGGTTGCACTGTGATGGGTGAGCTTGTATCATTTATGCGGCATGTCATGTTAGGGGCTGCCGTCGTGTGCCAGTGTCTCTGCGGACTGCCGTGTCGTTCGATCAAAGGCTGAATCTCAGTGTCTTTGGTCGTGCCGGCTGAGGAGTTTAATTCTGGAACAGCGTGTCCCATTTCAATGCCAACACGCCATCAGACGTTCATTTCTGCTGCTGCATAAATCTTTTAGCGTCCCCCCAAAGAAACCCAAATCACGTCAGCAGCAGGTGTGTACTCGGTCACGGAGCCAACGCATTATCTGAAATGCACTCAAGCGCATACCAAAGCCAGGTTTGTGTCCAGGAAAACAAAAAGGGCAGGATAACACTTAACATGTTGTAAGACATCACGTAGGACTTGTGTGTCCAATAAAGCTGAAGGATCACATCCCTGAAGCACTGCAGGTGCACTACACAGGCACAAACACAAGAGGGAGGGGCAATACGGTGACTCTCCTTGAGAGTGTCTGGAGCCTGGAAGCCCTGCGGGGAAGTGGCGGCTTACTGCTAGAGTATACCACACGTCATTTTCAGCAACACATTCTGTTTACTGCCGAGTACCCTACAGGTATAAGTCAAAATTGTATAACTGTCACAATTCACCCATAAAAATAATCCTACTCTGATGTAAGTGGTGTTTCCATTTAGGTAAATGTGGCTGCTGGGAAAGTTGCAGGGCACGCCCTTTTAAATGTCCCCTCACTCGGCGTGTTTTCATTATAAAAAAGGACCCCAGAGGGATTTACCAGAGTCCGGAGGTGACGTATCACTCTGAAAGGGTTTCGATCATCGCATGACCGCTGATACACCGGAACGGCGCTCTGACGCTTCTGTCTCCGAGTGAGAAAAACAGAACTTGCAGTTTTAATAAACCGGTTGACAATCAGACAGTTTTATGAGCACTTCCAGATCCGACCATTATTAAAATGTATGTTGTTAAAGAAAGACGGTTAAAACTAAGAGTTTATCATTTTGACATTTAAGGTGGCTCGTTTGAATCATGCACGAAGTAAAATGGAAGAAAACACTGCAACGTAAAAATTTCTGGTAGCTGTCAAAAAAGTGTGTTAGTGACGGACAGGCTGGCAGCGGTGTGGAGGACGTCATATAGCGTATCTCCATTCAGCAAAGGGGGGCAGACCAAATGCAAAGTGAACTATTAAATAGCGCAATTACTTACAAGTAGATGCAAACCTGTGCCAGGCGAGGGGGAAATTTGTGTGCGGCTGTGCCTAACAGCGTTGAGTCTATCCTGCATAACATAGCACAACATAGCACTGATCGATCTGAAGTCCAGTGATTCCCCTACCATTAGATTTGGGGGTGCCCCGACCCACCCCGTCCCACCTGAAGATCAAGTTTTATTTTCATATAAGGATACCTTTCCTATAAAACAGGTCTTTTAATTAAACAAATGAAATAGCCTTATGTTATTTATATTATAATTCAATTAAATTTTATTTATAGTGCAAATTCATAAACAAAGTTATCTCAGGACACTTTACAGACAAGGTACAACAACGAAAACCTTCCCTATAACAGGCAGGAACGTCAGACAGACCCAGCTCTGTGGAGGACGCACATCTGTCTGCACCAGTATCACAGCACACACAATAACAGAATGTAGCTTCTGTCTCTTCATGGTAGTAGGTTTGCATTTCTCCTCTGCTCTCTATAAAGATGGTGGAGTTCAGATAACTCTGACAGGGTTGGAGATTCACTTATTCACAGATTGTTTGGTAAATTGTTCGGGAAGAGGCTCCACTCCTTATGGGGAAAACTGACACTGATCAGACATCCATTATTATTATTATTTAGTTTGATTCCATTTCAGATGGTTTTTGTAGGATTGAATCCTCTTTTCAAACAAACTGGAATGTATTCTTTACTTTGTCGTGCTTGAATCAGGGATTTTGGACTGTTTCAGTTGGGGACAATTATTAAAAAGACATTTTTTGCTGCCCAGTGTGGCTCAGTGAGCAATACCCTAAATTGAAGTGAGTTTGCATTGTGTCTCTGATTATTGCTTGTGTAATTGTGATCCTTGTGTCTGGTGATTTTTAATAAAAGGGTTGATGAATGTGTTACTGATTCATTTATCCATGTTGAGATTGACCTTTATTACAAACCGGATTAAACTCTGGCACGCCATGAAAAGAGCATGAAGGCAATCTGCTACAGTGCGCTGGAAACACATGAACACCATGATTCCTGTAAACCGTAGGGGAAACACTGAACTCCTTTCAGAAAACAAACATTTTAAAAGTTGTTTGCATGTCATCTTGCAGACAGAGCTGTCAAAGCAATTCAGACTTATATCAATTGGCAACATGATGTAGTTACGTCAGCATACTTTAATCTGTTTATAGCAATTAAATCACAACTCAATCTCTGCCTCAAATGGAAGCTGGAAGGGGAAAAACATCCAGACACACTTCAATTGTTGGAATCACAGCTCTGCACCAGCGCATCTTACGCAAATAAACAAACAATACCAATATTATCAGATATTTGCTTGATGATTAGGTTTTCAGTTTCTGGAATTCAGAATGACCAAGTCCTTTAAAAAAAATAATAAAACCCCAACTTTAATTGCACCGTGTTTCCGTTTCAGCTCAGCATAAGATTCAATGCTGCCATTTAGGGCGCACTCACACTCTCACACACACAATCCGTACTGTGCCTAAGGACCTTTCACAGCTATTTTCATTTTATGTGCGCCTGTTCGGACATAGAAAAAAGAAGGAGGGACCATGCACGGACATTTAAAACAATGGCGGTGAAAGGTTCACGTTGGTGTGATGCGGAGGTGGAGTGTTTACTGCAGATTTGGTCGAAAGAAAATATTCAAAAACAGTCGACAAGACGCACAAAATGTCAATAAAATTAGTGTGACGTGTTACGGTGTGTGGCGTGCTACGGCGCGTGACGGCGCATGACGTGTTGCATCGTCTGACGTGTTACGGCCTGATGACGTATAGGCAGCATAAGCATTCGCAGAGGCCCAGGTAGTGTGAGTCCAAAGGGCCTGGCCAGCAGGGGGGAGGGGGGGACAAGTACCCTAAAGCACGGGGCACGGTACGGATGGACAGTGTGAGTGCGCCCTTACATTCACTTTCCTCTCCTCTCCTCGTGCTGGGGCTGGGTGCAGAGCAGAGAGCTGAAGGAGCAACTAAGCAGTCTGTAAACTTGTTGCTCTGCTACCAACATTAGCCGCTGTGTTTCAACAATGTTAAAATGTACACACAGGCTAAAATTCACCGTGGTGTTCTGAAGAGAGGAAGTCCACTCGCCGCTAATTTATCAATTCCACTGAAAGAATAGAATTGAAATTGTCTTTATTGTCATTGTACCAGTACAACAAAATTTACAGTACAATCCCTTAAAGTGCAGAAATATTTAACAATAAAAGCATCAAAAAGAATAAACTTGATCTTTAAAGAGACACATTTAAAACGACAAGCTTACACACCAACACACACACGCACACACCGTAGCAGCTTAAGGAGACAAAACAAAAAACAGTAGATGCAGAGACCCTGAGCATCATGTACCTTCATAGGTAAAGGTATTTACGGTGTTAAGCACGGTTATAGCTTTTGGATAAATACCGTTCTTGAGTCTGTTAGTCCTGTAAACACTGTAGCGCTGTGCCGTCTATCTCAGCCATTGACGAATATCCGAATATTCACTGTTGATTAGTACCAAAGAGCCTTAGCTCAAAGAACAGTATCTGGGACGGCCCTACCCCAATCCAACTGAGAATTTGAGGCAGGTCTTAAAAATTGCTGTTGACCCCCAGTCCTTCTGAAACTTGAGCAGTGTCCCAGCACCCACAACTCAACTCAGGCTTGACTTGAGTAGTGGATATATACTTGGCACTTTGCCTTTTAAGTGCATGCTCAATTCAGATAAACCTTCAGAGATTTCTTTTTTCACTTTGACGTATTCTCTCTGTGTTCATCAAAAAGCCTCGTTGTCCTAATTATTCAGAGCTGTAACACAAACCATTAAAAAGTCCAAGGCAGACGAATGCTTCCACATTAAACACACGATAAACCCAATTTTTTTAATACGGTGAAACAAGAAACACTTCAAAATAAAGCATCTTTTAGTTTGAACACAAAGAGCCTCCGACATTGCCAGGTTCAAGTGTCTGAGTGAAGGAATGGTTTTCATTGTTCACACTTGAAGGACGTGCTTACAATACTGTGAAGCAGCCTAACACACCTGTAACACATACTGCGTTTATGCTTTTATTATTATTCACTTCACTCTTTTTCAACTTAACTTGTTGATTCAATTAATCCAACTAAGTAGAGATCACTTCTGCTTTTCCATAAGCCCACAGCAACAGGGCACTCACACTGTCCATCCGTACCGTGCCCCGTGCTTTAGGATACATGTCCCCCCCCCCCCGTACCTGGGCCTCGCGTGAAATGCTTCTTGCTGCCTATACGTCATCATGCCTTCACACGCATTGACTGACGTCATCACGCCTTCACACGCATTGATTGACGTCATCTTGACCTCTGAGTTTTTGTCTTGTCGGCTGTTTTTGAATATTTTCAGCAACCAAATCTGCAGTAAACACTCCGCATCAAAAACTTAAGTCAAAGCAAATAAATGTTACGTTTGTGTGTTTTATATACATCTATATTTGGGGTGGCAGTAGCTCAGTCCATAGGTGACTGGTTCGAGTCCCTGTGTGGACCATGAATGGAGCATGGACTGGTGGCTGGAGAGGTGCCAGTTCATCTCCTGGGCACTGCTGAGGTGCTCTTGAGCAAGGCACCAAACCCCAACCGCTCGGGGCGCCGGTCACTGGCAGCCCCCTCGCTCTAACATCTCTCCATTAATTGCATGTATATAGGTCCTGTCTGTGCATGTGTGTGTATTTCGGGCCTGTGTGTGTAACATGAAAAAAAAGAGTGAAAATTTCCCCAATGCGGGACAAATAAAGGAATTCTTCTTCTTCTATATTAACCAATATTACTTTTTCAAATACAAACACACTTTACTCTGCTTTCATGCCAACATTTGCCACACCACCTGTTCGTGCACAGCGGACTGTAGTAGATCCTGAAATTGGAGAATTGATTTTGAATCTAATCATGAATCCAAGAATGAAAATTGATTTTAATTCACCCCCTTACTGATCTGTATGTTTCATATCATTGTGAAATTTTTGAAATCGTGAAAAACTGTGTAGGAGGCCCACACCTACGGTCACAACATCATCACTTCGACTCACAGGGGACGATCCAATCGTTTATTTAAATGGAAAAAAACAACAACATGACATTCACTGAACAGGGGTGTTGCAAGGTTTGTTATAGGACAAGAGTGTAAATGCACAGAGCGGCAGGGAGCTGGGTAGGCAGCAGGTCCTGGCAGGGAGGAGACAGGGACAAGAGCTTGATTTATTGGGTTAATTTCCTTCTGACTCAGGCTCCTTCCAGCATCCCCGCTACCCCTCCACCCACCCGCCTAACAGCAAAGGGACAGAGAGAGAGCTCGCGAAACAAAAGGTCTGGAGTGAGAGAAGAAAGAGGTAAACAGAGAGAGGAGGGCAGTAAAGAATGAGTAGCGAAGAGAGAGGCCGATAAGCGGAGACGTACAGGGTGCAAAGAGGAAGATAGAGTCTTACTGGAGTAAAATGCATAAGTGCTAGCTGTCCATTTTACATTCACACAGGTCAACATATATGGAAGGGTGATCATCTACTGATTACACTGTAAGATGCCAAAACAAATCCTTAATAATGCCCTGAATGCACGGTGAAAACAGCTTCATATATCGAGCTGCAAACAAAGCCACTGAGGAGAAATGGAAGTCGTGAGCGAGACGAAAGGAAAGGAGTGTGAAAAAAGACCAGGACAGATATAAGAATCAGAAAGCAGGGGCGTGTCGAGGAAATGGAAAGTGTAGAAAAAGAGAGAAAATGTGCAGCAGCGGCCTGCGTGCGTGCGACCAACACCTCAATCATTCCTGACGCTTAACCCCTTCCCCGCTGGAGGAGGTCAACCGCTCCCACTCGCTCCGTGAGCGCTCGAGTAAACACCGAGGCGAGAGCGCGCGGGCCAGCGTCGCCTTTCACACACACAAGACGGGGTGTGCGGAGTCGCGCGTTACAGTGGGGCTTCGGTTACTGGCTGCCACTGTAAATTAATCCCCAACAGATACTAAAAATGAAAAGCTAATCCTTCCTCCATGACCGGGATGTTGGAACAGTGAAACACAATCCTCAAATTCCTCCTGAGAGCTGTTTTTCCTCCCTGTTTCAGCCTTTTTTTTTTTTTTTACCTCAGCCAACACGGCTGGTCCATAACATCTCTGTAGAAATGTCTCTCATCGACTGACTGTCATGGTGGATTTTTTAATTAAGATGTGTGTGGATTCATGTGTGTCTATTTTCCGTGTGTGAGTGTGTGTGTGTGTTCAAGCTTTGGCATGTGCTCTTTTTTCCCCCCAATGTAAGGAGCGTTCAGGAACAAAATGTTGCGCCGAGCCAAAAAACACATGCCTTGTGGCAACTGTTAGAAACAAGCTGCGTCAACTGGGTGGACTAACATGTCTTACAAGCTCCTCTATAAATACACACCCAAAAACGGACAGGTGAAGGCATCCTCGCCTGACCAAGCTGACACACCCACTTGCGCTTAAAGGATCCATTAAACACAACATTGTCAAACCAGTGTTTCCCCTACCGTTGTATAAGGGGGCGCCCCGCCCTCCCTTGACGGTCAAGTTATTTTAATTTTATTTTATATGTAGCGCCTGTTCTTCGCGTTCAGACACTTTTACTAATATAATAAGCAAACTGAAATAGTTTGTTTTGAAGTCACGCTGTATTTTTCATTTCGCATCTCGTTGCAGCCGACGCGGTGACGTCGTCACTGATGATGCAAGTTATGATGTTACTCTTAAGATTATTAAATCACAGTAACGTGATATTATGTTGTTTTACTTAAGTGTATGCCCTGGGTTAAGTCCCTACGCTGTGTTGCTGTAAGACACACGTTTCAGTAATAAGTCTGATCCCAAACTAGTTGCACTAAGTGATGAGCTAACTGGCTAGCTCCTCTAGCTGCCTTGTATTCCTGTAAATCTTCAGGTCACGTGGTTCAATGTGATTTTATAACATCATTTATTACCTTTTGTGTTTAGTACTGATGTAGAGAAGATGCAGATTTAAGCTACAGTCCTTAATTGCTTATATAATGCTGGACATAAGAAATAACTCATATTCATGCATTTATTTGTGTTTTATTGAAGAAACTGTACGTACACTGACAAGCTTATCCTCTGCAAAGCTTGTACTTACTATTACTCTGGGAGTAAAAGACTTAAATCAACGAATGACTCACTGACAGGGGCCCTCTGACTGGAGCCCTATAGGGGCCACAATAACATCTCACTAAGCAGTTTCAGGGGCCCAACAGCGACAGATCACAACAGAAGTAATTTAAGGAGGATAGAGGATATCTATAAAGGATACCTTTCCTATAGAACAGGTCTATATCTTGTCCTTGTACTAAATAGCCTCTTATTTACATGACGACATGTCCTTTCTGCCTCTATATGGTTGCACGTTTACAACTCTCCTCTGCTCTCTGTATCGTGCACAGCGGACTTCCACCTTGATACGGACAAACATATCTGCGAAAGAAATGCATCCCGGAAAGCTGCAAACACACATCATATATGCTCCAGTGTTGGCCTAGTTCTTCATTTGTGTTCGATTGGTCGAAAGTCATGTGAGGCAGAATTATCCGAGACCTTGTGCAGAGAGATAATCAACGTAAACAACTAGTGGTGGCATGGGCGGTTTTCCCTTCAAAAACTGACTTTTGTTATCCAAAGACAGAGGACAGGAGGGTGAGACAGGAAGGAGAGAACAATGGAGGACGGGCGAAAGCATAGGGAGAAATGGAGGAGGAGGGTCGAAAAGGATAAAAGGCAATGGGAGAAAAGAGAAAGAAGAAAAAGCGTTGCTGTTGTCCTTGTCTCGTCTCAAGTCAAGGATCTCATTAACATGGGAGCCCAATCTCAGCATCCCCCACCAGCACACTTCCCTTATGGCTGCCCCCACCTCCAACACAAACTCATTGATCACTGTTACAGGACACAGTGCAAGCAGAGACTACATACTACCACATTTGCACTAGTACTCACGACACCTCCACACGCCATTGTCACATTTTCATAGAAGAGCACACTACATGTAGGCATGGATGTTTAAGTGACGGGTAGAAGAGTAAACTTGACATTTCAAACCTAAAATCCCTGTAGCCCCACTAACCTGGAAATGACTCGAAAGTCACCTGGTCTGCATTTTCATGACATCTACAACAGCCCAGAGGAAGACCGTGTGTTGTGCCAACGTGCCCTCCCTCAAGCCGAGCATCGCCCTCCATTAGCGGTAAGGTTAGCCAGGGAGCACAAAGCTAAATCACTGCAACAAACGGAGCGGGGCTGGCCTTGCTCCAGCCGTCACTTCCACAGCTGCTCGACACATTGGCTCTTTTTGTGGGGTGGTGAGCTTAGCCACACAGGGCCTCACGCAGCTACACTTCCCGTGCCAAATGTCATTAACATCACAGTCGCTGGTTAGCTCAAGGTAACTGCTCCCCCTGGGCGCTGACACTACCTCTAATGCCGTTTCTATGGACTTGTGACTCCAAGCGTCTGTTCCTGGATGTTCAAATTGGAACACCTGGAAGGACAAATGATGGCTAGTGCTAAGGCTACACACTGGCCCTGTATACACACACGGCACTGCAAGGACTCAGTGATGAACTAGACAAGGACCTCTTTATGTTTATATCAGTATTATTTTCAAACCTGATGAAGGAGGTTGACAATGAGGTCTGTGGATTGTCCAATAAATTCCATTCCCCAGGGTTGTATTTTGGGTGGCTGCTGGGGCTGGGTATTGGTCCTCGAAATCTTCAGAACCATGTAGCATCGTAACATCTCCAGTCAAATCATTGCTGCATTTTAGGGCTGCCCCCAATTAAGAACTTCCTGTCAGCATCCCATCGCCAATCGGCACCACCCTATTGAGTATCTATTATTAGTTTTGCCTGCTATCAATGAAAAATACCCCCTCAACCAATCAATCAATAAATAAATAACAGTAAAAAGGGGATGGTAGTAACATTTCCTGGGAATCCCAGGTCCAGATGAGCATGTGTCAACAACCAGCAAAGAAAAAAAAAACTATACCAACTATAAATACCTTTAAATTAGCTTTAAAACTCACAAAACATGACGCCATTAAGACAACGACAGGTAGGCTACAAGCAAACTAACGTGGACTGCTGCTGAGTGCGCCCAGCCACTTCATGTGTCTGTCCTTTCAAATTGAATTCAAACATGGTCAAACCCTCTAAGTTTTTATTTATCTTGAAAAGGCGCAGTTCCTATCAAAGTTTACCTTTTATTTCTTTTTACGACCAAGCGACCAATGAAACCTGGTCCAACCAATGACCTTTCTGGACGACTGAGGGGGCAGTCCTACTGCAATTGGTTAATTTTGTGCCCAGAAGTAGAATTTTTTTACTACTACTTACTAAGGCTGTACCCTATTCGTTTGTTGTTCCTATTTTCATTTTTGGTATTTGTTTGTTTGTTTGTTTTTATTGAAATTGGGTGCCAAATGTAGGCTATCTATACGGGCGAATTGCGAATTAGCTTTGCCTGTAAGCTACATTCTTGTACCATTTATTGTTTTTAATTGAACTATAACGTGGAAACAATAAAACCCCCCTGATCCAGTGTGGCGAGCATCTGACACAGATGGCAGTGGGGTCATGCGAGTCCTGTGCTGCCAACGGTCACTGCAGCAGGTAACTGATGTGATTAGTAGCCTACTCATTTTTGTTTTGTTTGTATCTTTCTTTGACCATAGGTGACAGTATATTCAGTACTCTAGTTTCACGTCCATGGTGCTTTCAGTGTCAGATTCAGCGTCTCTAATGGGCATTTAAAATATGTAGGTGTAATTCATCCATGGTAAGACAAAATTTGGCAACATATGGGCATAGTAATGTTAAATGATGCTGATGATTTATCAGTAGCAGACAGTTGTTTCTCGGGCGATTAATTGAAGAGAGAAACAGTCGATGGCTGGGCACAGAGATTCGAGCCAGGCGTCGGCTCACTTCATCCGTGCTGATGAATGCCGTTGAAATTTCAAACAAACATTATTATCCTCTGCTCTCATGTTTTACCGAGCGCAGACTTCTGCTGCTGCGTGCTCGCTACACAGCGGTAGAGCGCATTCATTATCATCAACAGTTGCTATACCAGCCATGGAAACTGTGGTGCTCCTTGTGGGCTCCGTGCTGCACACGCAGAGAGCAGAGGAGAGACGGGTGACGTAAACATAAAGTTTTTAGACAGGCTCAGCAGTGAATCACACAAGTGTTGAGGGATTGTCTTTAGAAGAAGTTAATAATGGGAGTAACAGGTGAAACCGCTTTAAAAGTGACACATTTTCTTTCTGAATAAGTGATGTGCATGTGACCTTCTTGGTGTCATCCTTGTTCTTTTTGAAGTGATCCCATACTTTAGACGTCTTTCCCAACATGATTGGCTATTAATTATTAACTGTCTAACTGCTATGGTGAGAGAACCTGCCCTCTCAAAAAAAAAACAATACACTGACAGTGAGTGCCACAACTTCCTGTATCTGGCACTTCAAATTAAAAGCCCTCCAGCCTTTTAGACCAGCCACCAGACACAAATTTTCACAAGACACGGCTCCAAATGCTTGTTTTTTTTTCCTGCGACCAAACGACCAATGAAATGATTTCTTGGTCGACCATTTGAGGGAGGCCCTAATTAGGATTTATGTGAACTCTGCAGTTTTTCAATATCAATTTCTCTGCTACCACTAAATGTCAAACAAGCCCGGGGTCTATGGTTGCAGCGCAGCATGAGGTCAAAGCCTGTGCCATCAGAGAGTGGAACAAGCTCTTGATTTTAGACACTAATAATGGGTGGACTGAGGACAGGGCTGTGGAAGAATGGAAACAACAGATGCCTGTCAAGGAAATGGAGGCAGGAAGAAGGTATTTCTACAAGCTTTACCTCCTCCTTGAAAAATGTATCGGTACAAATCTCAAATCGAAATTACAGTTGACAATAGAGTCAAGGGAGACCATTTCATTGCATCCAATGAAGTCATTTTCCCAACATTCCTGTGGCGTGGGGCTAACCCTGAGAATTTTTCCATCCATCCATCCAACAAACACGCTAAAGTCTCTCCTGTGACTACACAACATGATGGAGCAACAACGGGGGATCGGAAGGGAGGGGAAAAGAGGAAGAAGCAGGTTGCACCCAAAGCCTATAATCAATGCTGGAGGGCGTTTGGTATTCACGGCCCTCCGAGTGACGGCACGTGATGTCTTCATCTTGAGCCAAGACAAGCAGAGGTAATGTGTGTGTGATGTTTTGAGAGACAGGTGGGGGTCGATCCAATACTGGAAAAGTGGAAGGAATTACAGTGGATAAATATATGCATCATGCTTCATAATAAGCATCGCCTAATAATGTGGCAGCTCTACAATCACCACCAGCAAAGGAACCACTAGCTGCAGGATGCTAGCGTGCTATGGGGTCAGTGGGACATTTTGGAGGGAAATCACCACAACACTGTGTACAAGCAGAAAATGTGACTGTGTGTGTGTGTGTGTGTGTGTGTGTGTTCACGAGCCACTTTTTTCACACGTCCTCACCGTGACACTGCACGTCAACATGAAGAACTCTGGTTCACCCCGCTCCAGCTGTTGAGGAGAGGGCAACCGCGGGGCAGGGAGATTGCTATTGCCTATAATGATGGGATGAATATCATACACACACGCAACTATATACCCACACCGATACACACACAAAGGCTCGGCGTCAAGCCCATCCCACCTAATGGCCATACCCTCATACTGCTAACGGGCGCTCAGGGAGGCAATGAGGTTTGCCATCTATATATCCATGACCCCTGGATGACTTCGCTCCCCCATCCTCCTCCCCCTTCATGACCTGGCAATGGCACCTTATTAGGGTGAGAGGGGGGAGACAGAAATAGGGCCTGGGATCCCTTTTGAATGGAGCACTCTGACACAAACATCAGCGTGTTGAGTACACAAATCTCCCTTCGAATGGGGTCAAAGCCAGTGCTTAGCCATTTGTTTTGGTCCGCCTCCCCCCCCTTACACTCACACCCCCTCTCCCCCTTTCCTTGGGAAATCATAACCGTAAGCAATCATGCAGGGCATTATGGCAATGATGCACCGTCGCAAGAGCAGGGGAACGGAGGAGAGCGGCCATGCAGCGCCGACTCTGTCTTCCGTGCAGTTTCTATCTCTTTGACGCATATGCCACTCGCACAGGCACAGACTAGCGTATACATCAAGAGCACACACCGACAGTCACTCGCAAAACACACATGATTGAGCAGCAATAAGGTTGCATCCTCTGGAGAGACATATGAAAGCAACATCACAAGAAGAGGCAGGGAGAAAGGGTAAACAGGCTTGTGTGAATGCCAGACACAAATGTCAGTTTCCTCACTGCTGCAGCACCTTCTCTGTGCTTCATCTAGCCCGCACACTCAAAAAACAAAACATCCCGATTCATGTCCACGTTTGATTCATCATCTTTGACTGATTCAGGATTTTACTGATGGTGGGCTTTTTACATTTTTTTGATTGTTGCAAAATTGCTTATGCTTGTGTGTAGTTTTTGATCACTTTGATCATTAATGGTGCAATAAAAACCTCATTTTCACACTACGGTATACATTACTTTGTTTGTGTTTTCAGTTGATTCTGAGGCAGAGTAGCGAGTTGATGAGTAGCTGAGTCAAAGAGAAAGAGGAGGTTGATCTCTGTCCGTCTTAAGAGTGGGCCATCTGCAGCCAAGCAGACCCCATGTGACTCCAGCCTGCTCTCTAGGCTAATCCTACTCCGTGTGTGTGTGTGTGTGTGTGTGTGTGTGTGTGTGTGTGTGTGTGTGTGTGTGTGTGTGTGTGTGTGTGTGTGTGTGTGTGTGTGTGTGTGTGTGTGTGTGTGTGTGTGTGTGTGTGTGTGTGTACGTGTGTACGTGTGTACGTGTGTGCATGACCTAAAAAAGGAGCTGCACAGACTTGTATACACACACCCACACAGGGGCCAGATAAAGCCAGGAGCCAGTCAAAACAGTGTTTAGGGCTGGTCGTGTGCCCTCAAGATCTACCACCTGTCTGATAACCTGGGTGACATATGAGCCAATGATGAGCCACTAGGCTGGCAGTGGCAGATGGTAGTGTGTAACAGGTTTATTTACATGCTGGTCTTTAGAGAGCACGTTTGCACGCCTGTAGGCATCTGAAGTAGAGGATTTATGACATGCCAACTGAAGTGTGTGGTCTTGTGTCAGAATGCACTCAGTCTGTGTTTATGTTTGTGTGTGCCATTCATGTATTTGCATGCAGTCGTATGGTTTTATATGGGAGCGTGTGTGTGTAGACATGTCCCTGGCCCTTAGAAGCAGAGGTTAGCAGCCGGCTGCTCTGTCTGATCATATTACAAAAGTGGGTGTGTTCCCTCTCTCCTCTGTCGCCTGCATGTCTGCCTCTCCCTCTCTCCCTCTCTCTCTAACTCATTCTGCCTCTCCCAGTCCCCCCCCACCACACACACACACACTTTCTGGTTACAGAGGCCTGTAGCTTGCGTCATCCAGGCCTCTTCCTTTGGCACCACTACAGAGCACCTCTCTCTTACTTGTCTGTGTCCCTCCCCTTCCCTCTCTTCCTTTCTTTCTTTCTTCTAGCCATCTCCTGACAGGGAGCAGCCCTGCAGCTGGTCCACACTCCCTGCAGGAGGCTGGGAGCCATGTGACTCCCCCCCTGACCTCCTCCTCTGCTGAAAACTGGCCCACCAGCCAACCGCCCACCCAGCATCCCTCTAATATTCCTCGCCTGGACCACGGCGCACACACCTAAGATTCTGTCATTCATATACTCACCCAGCAAATGCCGACCAACTGGGTTCAGTCAAGTCTTTCTTCCATGTATTCCGACTAGCACACAACGATAACATCTTAAATTCAAAGACGCAGATTCCAGTTTGTGGAAAGATCCTCACTCACGCATCTGTCTGATCTTTCAACCTTTCTCAAAAACTTGTGTTAACCACTACACCATATGCTGGATGAAAACTCACAACAAACATTCACACAGTCAAAGACCAAACTGCGCTGGGAGTAAATTACAGCCCTGTAGGCCACGATCAGTTTGAGCAAGCAGGGAAAATGCGGTGCCAATGTCCCGCGTATTGCCAGCTGTGGGTGTGCAGCAGCTATTATGCAAGTAGAATTAGTGTTGTGTGGATTGCAAAAAGACCCACAGAGGGTGTTTTCCCTTACTTTCACAGATCACACTCATTTTCCTGTTGTTGCTCCAAAAAGTTTTAACTGAGGAGCACATCAGATTTCTTGCCACAACTACAGTTTCAACAGAACATCCGTGATATTATCAGACATGTGATGCTACAACCATTTAGCTTTTTACATGTGAAATGAACATATTGTAAACATTAGCTTTCCACAATGATTGGCATCATCTAAATGAATGTTACCAGGTGTTTACCATGTTGTGTATTTGATCGATGTGTTTAAGTTGGAGGTGCATGCACACATTTACATGTTTGTCTGTGTCAGGTGTAGACATAGAGACTTTACCTTGTCTTTCTCATGGGGCAACAACCGGACAGGTGGCAGTGATTCCAGAGACACCGTCCCAGTCCCGTCATCCACGGAGCTGCTGCGGCTGATGAGCTGGAACAGAGGACCCTGCTTGGCCACACGTCCATGGGCCACTGCTCTCTTCAGGGCCACCCTCAGCTGCTGGTGGAAGAGACCAGGCCCCATGGAGCCGCTGCCTGACAAGTAGGCTGCCACATCAGCCTGGCACTTGAGAAAGCGCTCAATGTTCTTTAAGCTGGAGCCACCAGGCTCATGGAGCCCCTCCAGTGCCCGTTTGATCAACTTGTTCCAGTCCAGTCCCGGTTTCTTCCCCGAATGGGAGTGAGAACTACTAACGCCAGTGGTGCTGGTGCTGCTGCCGCCGCCACTGCCTCCACTGCTGCCACTTCCGCCACCGCCACCTCCACCACCACCACCGCCGCCGCCGCCGCCGCCACCGCCACCTCCTCCAACACTACCTCCTCCTCCTCCGCCACCGCCTCCACCAGAGCTGCCACTACCTTTAGGCTTGGGAAGTGCCAATCGCCCTGGGTTGTCAGGGTCCTTGTAGGAGTTGAGACCTTTGTTGGTGACCTTAAGGATGGTACCATCCTTGACGCTAAGCTCTAACTGCTCCAGAACAGTTTTGCGGTCCAGACCATGGGACATAGAGACCGCATTGCAAATGCGCTCCTCTGACGGTCTCTGCTTCTGCTTCTTCACCTTCTTGATGGCCTCTAGGATCCATTGGGTGTACATTGGATTAGCCAGTTTCACCATGATTGCGGTCTGGGTGGGTGCGGGGGCCCTGAGGCCTTACCGCAAAGACCGCACACAAAAAAGTGGACTGTAAGCCGAGGAAATACCTGGCCTGCGCCGTAGCGCCGCCTCCTCCTCCTTTTTGCCCTCTGCCTGCGTACTATCCCTTGTCCTGTGGTCGTACAGAGAGTCCCTCAGAAGCTGAGTATGAGCAGCACGGTAATGAGCAGCTGACCATAGCACAAACCGCCTGAGCCAACCCTCCACACGTTAAAATGCGGTCCACCCACCACCCACTTCCAGCCAGGTGAAGGTCCCTGGCGAGAAGCAGGGGGAGTGGGGGAAGTAGCAGGTCTATTTGCAACTTAAAACTTCCACGGCACACAATGTAGTGTAAAGTAGAGGTTGGTGATAAGAAGGGCTTTCAAAAAAATACAGTGTTTCCCACTTTGCCTGTCACAAAATACCAATACACAGACAATAAAACCTGCTCAGTCAGTTTCCTGCCTATGGCAAACTAACCAATTCACAATGGGAGTTGTGAAAGATGATCGTGGTCTCCAAGACATGACATTAGTGTTTCAATGATAAAGGTGTGCGAGGCAATACAGTATATTTTTTCTATAGATTAAACATTCCACGAGATGGGGACTTTTTTCCACATCCACATTTCCTTGTCTTCAAATGTTCTCTCTCTCGCTGTATTTCGCTCTTCCAGGAGTCTGGACTTCTCAGCTCTGGGACGGAACAGATATCTCACCCCAGGGAGCAGCCAAGACTGATCACCTTCATGCCTATTGGACTTCAGTAAGTGGCAAACCCTGCACAGAAAAAAGGACATAACACAGACAGAGAAAGGTTAGCGAAACCTTGCAGAAAAAAAGATGATCAGGTAGGAAAAATATGGCTTCAAAGGTACATCTTTTAAAGGGTGATGAGTTAGAATGAGATGGAGACAACCTGAGAGAGGGTAAAGCTTTAAAACAACACTCGCACATCATACTGTGACCTCACACAGACATAGAGACATGCACGCCTTTAAAAAGCACCATAAAGTTTGGCAATGCACTACTGGAAATTAGGTGCTGATAGCAGTTATCCCCTAACAGTTTGTTACTACAGACAAATCCATATACATGTGATATTTATGTATGTGTGTGTGTGTGTGTGTAAATAACCATGCATAAATATCACAAGCAAACCCACAGTCAGAACAGTCCAAGAATGGACAACAAACACTAGAAATGGCCCAGATGTGTCATATAGTGACGGAAACCATGAGGTATAAAAGTGTAAACAACATCATACTGTAAACAGTTCTAGCAAGTGGACTATTGGGCTAGTTGGGTTGCTAAGGTAAACATGATGCAGTCAAAACACAGTGTTAGCAAACATTAGCTGCGAAGCTAGCTTAAAAAAATCAAAGCTTATTCAATTGCCGCACTACCAAACTGTTTCCTACGGTGTTGTTGACTCTCACCGATAAACCAGGCTGCTAACTATGTGACAAAAAGCCTTCCCGCTAACTGCTGTTGTTTAGCGGGCTAACGTTAGAAGCTAGCCGCCGAGCTAACGTTACGACTCCGTTACTAACGTTAGTCGCTAACCCCCGAAACGTAAACAGCATGAAACGTGGGGCTGGACAGCGCTTCAGTGAGAAAACACCATGTTTTCCCCCTTGGCCGACGTCTCACACAATACTCAACATCACGCCGCAACAAACACAGGCAATAATCTCATTTTGAATGTCATTCAGATATTAACGTAACATCGCGGCCTTGTAAAAGGCACAATGCAACTTGCAGACGGCCATCTCGGCTAGCGGGCAAGTGCAGAAATAAGACCTCCCAGCCGCGGATTCTGCAGTATTACATGTTCTCCGGCCTCCTTCTCGAGCCTCTGGTGTGGGCGAAGAGCCTCTGCCCGCGTATACGCGTCCCTTCAAGCGGTCCCCACCTCGCTGACTTCCTCCCTCCACCAACCGCCCTCCCACGTAACGTTACAGACTGCGGTACGGTGAAGACAAGGCCGCTGGAGCGGAGTAGCTAGGCCTCGGCTCCCCCCTCCGTACCCCCCACCCACCTCCGCGATCATCATCCCTCCGTACCCCGCTCTCTCCCTCTACCTCTCGCGGTTCCCCCTAGAAAGCCAGAGCGGGTCCGGTTCTGGTTTCCGAGGGAAGCTCGGGGTAAAAGCAGACCGTGTAGAAAAATCTCTCCTCCCCATCCAGCTTCCGCTACTACTCACCGGAATTTCGTGTCGAGCCGCCGAAGAGAAGGTGCCGAAACCGTGCGAAACGAAGACAACAACAAGCCTAAAAATGCAGCCACAGACCAGGGGTTCTAGAGCCGACGCCATCTTTGAGTGAAACAGGAGCACGGCTGGTGGGGGAGGGGGGAACACTGAACCGTCAGGCAGGGCCAAGGGACCGTCTGCATGGTGCGGAGCGAAGATCCAGGGGAAGAAAAATCCACTGCAAGGAGGGAGGGAGGGGGGGTGGAGGCGGCGGCGCTGTGCTGTTGCTATGAGAGGGGTGTGGATATTGCTTGAGCACATGAAATGGAAGAAAGGGACAGATGGTGGTGGTGGTGGTGGTGGTGTTGGAGGGAGAAAAAAAAATAAAAAAAAGAGGATAGGTGTTCTCGCATTCTCTGCTGCACGGCTACATAGGAGGAGATGCAAGGGAGCGTCTGCATTTTGTCCAGGAGTTGTAAAAAAAATTATAAATAAATAATAAAAATCAAAGCCAATGAGCGTGCCTCAGCGTTAGAGGGTATTTAAAGATCAAAGTGAGACACCCCTCCACACTGCAGTCTATTGTAGAAGCTCTGTGTGTGTGTGTGTGTGTGTGTGTGTGTGTGTGTGTGTGTGTGTGTGTGTGTGTGTGTGTGTGTGTGTGTGTGTGTGTGTGTGTGTGTGTGTGTGTGTGTGTGTGTGTTTTAAGCTAAAGATGGGAAGAGGAACCACACAGATCCAGTCCCCCGGAGGTGATCAGATGTTGCAGTGTGCAGCTATCTGGAGTATTGCAGTGCACGATAAAGCATGTTATTATCTGTCCATGCAGAGTGGTCTGCTAATGCATTGCTCGTCAGACTGTGACACAGAGTATGATCTGTCCACCAAAGGAAATTATTATGTAAACTGTCTGCAGCTGATCCACTTACTGTTACGTTTCATTAAATGACAGCTGAGTCCAACACACCTTTTCCTCTTAATTTATGTGTTTTTTTTATTATTTATTTGTTTTTTTTACAGCTCTCCACATAAATTACAGCAACCGGTGACAGATGGAAGCAGCGTGATGTAAAATGACCACATTTAAATCTGCAGTGTGCTCAATTTAAAAGTCATTTGCGCTTAATATCTGCACATTATGGATACTTTAGGGCCTAATATATGTTGTAGAAAATTAAAAACTACAACATTTAAAGTTACAGTTGAGGTGGTTCGGGATCATCTAGTAAGGATGAACCCTGGGCGCCTCCCTAGGGAGGTGTTCCAGGCACGTCCAGCTGGGAGGAGGCCTCGGGGAAGACCCAGGACCAGGTGGAGAGATTAGATCTCCACACTGGCCTGGGAACGCCTCGAGATCCCCCAGTTAGAGCTGGTTAATGTGGCCCAGGGAAAGGGAAGTTTGGGGTCCCCTGCTAAAGCTGCTGCCCCCGCGACCCGACCCCGGATAAGAGGCTGAAGATGAGATGAGATGAACATTTAAAGTGAGACTAGTCATCATGGCTCAGAACACAGAATTCTGCACAATGTTTGATAAAGTCTCACACGTTGCCACGTCATTTATGAATCTGCCTCGGGGATATTTGGGCGATGTAAGTTGGCCTCTTCTTATTCAGAAGAAAAATAAATCAATAGAGGAAAACTGATTTTGCTGTTTCAATCTCACGATCGTAGTGATACAGGGGCTCTTGCGGTGGAAATCTGGCAGCAATCTTCCTTTTCTATTAGGCCTACAGGCTAACGCTGAAAGCTCCCTGGGTGGAAATTAAATTATCTGCAGCTTTGTGTAAAATGATGTGTACAGCAATCCTCCGAGAGGGATTATAGAGTGTCTTATAGGGAGCAATTAGACCTTAGGTTTTCCCGTGTTAAAGGTGTCTTGTGAGAGGGTGAGTGGCTGACAGCACGGTGGCCATCAAATAAAACCGGTAAGGTCACACTTTAAACCGCTGTTTGTCTCGCACTTCTTTGGGGACAGATAAATCACATACCGACGACAAGGCACTAATTATAATTAACCGTGGTGTTATTACACAGATAAATAGTGTGAAGCGTTAACACATGAGCGGCTATTAGGACGCCTCCTGAGGACTCGCATATTACATTAGTGTGTACAGTAGGCCAGCTAACAGATGGACAATACTCAGGAGGAGCTTGCGCCACATCTATCGTTCCCAGCCATGAATAAATAATGTGGTGTGCCATGATCTACAGCGGAGGCCATGTTCACAGAACAGAAACAAACTAACCCAGGTGGGGCGTTAGGGGGGAGGAGTCGGGAGTCCTCTCACTGTAATTGTGATAAGATCATATTGATTATGTCACTTTGTCACTTCATCACTGCATCACTTTATATCACTTTACATGATCACTGCATCACTTTATATCACTTTATATCATCACTGCATCACTTTATATCATCACTGCATCACTTTATATCACTTTATATCATCACTGCATCACTTTATATCACTTTACATGATCACTGCATCACTTTATATCACTTTATATCATCACTGCATCACTTTATATCATCACTGCATCACTTTATATCACTTTATATCATCACTGCATCACTTTATATCATCACTGCATCACTTTATATCATCACTACATCACTTTATATCACTTTATATCATCACTGCATCACTTTATATCATCACTGCATCACTTTATATCATCACTGCATCACTTTATATCACTTTATATCATCACTACATGACTTTATATCACTTTATATCATCACTGCATCACTTTACATCACTTTATATCATTACTGCATCAATTTATATCACTTTATATCATCACTGCATCACTTTATATCACTTTATATCACTTTATATCACTTTATATCATCACTACACCACTTTATATCATTTTATATCATCACTGCATCACTTTATATCATCACTACATCACTTGATGTGTGATTATTGGTGTTTTCACAAAATATTTAAACTCAATTCAATTCAATTTTATTTATAGTGCCAAATCATAACAAACATTATCTCAGGACACTTTAAAGAGTAGGTAAAGACCACACTCTGTGACTTATGTATGATAAACATAGACCCAACAATTCCCCCGTAGAGTACGGTGGCAACGAAAACCTTCACTATAACAGACAGGAACGTCAGACAGACCCAGCTCTGTGGAGGACGCACATCTGTCTGCACCGGAGAGAGGAAGAAAAGGAGAGAGGAAGAGAGAAAAGACGGACAGATGGACAGAGAGAGACAAAGACAGACACAAAGACAGAGACACTTCCAGTAACTATAATAATATAATAAATGATACCACTCATGTGAAGCTAGAGTCAGCAGCTAACTGAACATGAGCATGGATGGGTAACAGGGCTGAACAGCTAATATGGCTCCGTCCAAAGGGAACAAAATTCAACTACCAGCACATTCAAAGCTCACCAATTAAAAAGTTGCTGTTACCCCAACTTCCTGCCAGGACCGCACCCATCTTTTGATCTCAATTACATACCTGTAAAGTTTCACCTGGCTAAATACTCAAAACACCTCTGTGGTAGTTCCCGCTACTGTAGATGTCTCCAGGGCCATATTTTACCTTGATGACACACACACACACACACACACACACACACACACACACACACACACACACACACACACACACACACACACACACACACACACACACACACACACACACACACACACACACACACACACACACACACACACACACACACACACACACACACACACACAGTAAACTAATTGATAATAGAAAATAGTAGTTATTTGTATCCGTAAAACATGCATTTATGTTGAAAATGTAACATATTTGGCCTAAGGGTCTCTAGGGTTTCTATTACCACTGCTAAACTGCATAAAGGAGAATATTATTACATAAAGTTAAAGCTGGTTAATGTGGCCCGGGAAAGGGAAGTTTGGGGTCCCCTGCTAAAGCTGCTGCCCCCACGACCCGACCCCGGATAAGAGGCTGAAGATGAGATGAGATGAGATGAGATGAGATGAACACTATTTGTTTCAAAACCTTGTTTTCTCAAATATGAACAGATTCTGATCATTTGGGTTGAAGAAGATTAAAGATTAAACCCCCACCCACAAGGATGCTTTGGTATGAGACCCTTGGCTCGGACTCTTTCTTGGGTGGAGAAAAGGAGACAAGTAATCCTTAGCTTCCTTTCATCCCCTTAATCCCTCCTCATTTAATTTCTATTCCTCTGAGCATCCACCTGCTAGGGGCCCTGAACCCCCAACACCAGTGTCCACACCTGCCCCCGGCAACCCTCCCCTCTGACACACACACACACACACACACACACACACACACACACACACACACACACACACACACACACACACACACACACACACACACACACACACACACACACACACACACACACACACACACACACACACACACACACACACACACACACACACACACACGCACACGCACACGCACACACACACACACATCCTGTCCACCTGATGCACAGCAGCACCTCCTGCTCTCCAGGCCTGCTGTTGGGCCTGCTGGCTCTTGCTCTGCTCCACTTCTTCCTGCCTCCAGTTTAAATGCTGGACCTTTGCCAAGCCAAATAAATTGACGGCATCCCTTTCGGTCTAAAAAAACCACTTCATGCTACAATTACCGTGCTTGCTTAGTTGTTATTTTTGTTACTAAATGTTTTAATTGTGAGCTGGACAGTTTCCACACGGCCTATAAATAGGGTTCGCTGTTGTTTCTATTCTAAATCATTTTGCAGTTACATACCAGATCCCTAAAGTGTACTTAAAACAGGATCTGATTGATTATCTGTTCAAGTTCAGTAAATGAGGATACATTGAGTCCTGCTGAGGAGGCATTTCCAAGTAAACAAGGCCTCTTGATACTAACTAATTCAATATTAACCCATAGTGAATCCTTGGCAGCTTGGCTACCTCTTGATTGTGATAAAGACAGGTGTATATTTGATGAGGACTGAAAAATAAGACATAGTGGAAGTCTGGAAGTGACTCAGCTGAAAGGAAAAACAGGGACTGTATGCCCTTTACTTTAACAAAATAAGGAAATCTGAACGTAGAGTGGAGCTCTGAGTAAGAAGCAGTCAATCTGTGCCACCACCCGTGCAGACTGCATTTCTGAGTTCCTGTTTTTTCGGGTGATGAGTGGAGTGCTGCTCTCAGATAGCCAGGCAGTGTCCAGGACTGCTTTTTTTGTCCGTGTGAAACTAGCAAGCTTCCTGCTGTGGCTGGCTGGCTGCCAAGTCCCCTAACCTCAACTCAACCACCCCCCATCTCCACCTCCACCCCAACTCCAACTCCAGCTCCAACCCCTCCCATCCTGAAAAGCGTTGAAACATACAACGGAAATTTCCAGGGCCTGTCCGCCCCGAGAGCGTGCCCCCACCCGTCCAGTGACCCCCACCACCATCCAAACCCCTCCTACCACCCTCCCTCCCCGTGGCCCCTGGTCCCTCCCCTGCCTTGAATCCAAAGGGACAGAGAGCAGCTGGAAGGTGAAGTGCAGCCTCTCGGCCCTGGGCTGATACCTCTCGTGCCCCCTCCAACTCCTCCCGTCTGATATCACCCTGAAAACACCACCTCCTTCACTTTAACCCAGAAGTGCTTAAGAGCGCTGCAGAGCACTCTTGTCCACCAGACATAAGCGGCGGAGAGACAGGGAGAGAAATGTGGAGGACTACTCTGTTTGACAAATCAATTGTTCTGCTGTTGTTAACAGTTGTTTTAAGTGTGCGTACATTTCAAGCAGGGGCCTCTGACAAGGCCATTAGATAGCTCTGACTTTAACACTATTAAGTACAGCACAGGAGGAGCAAGTCACGGTAATCAATAGTGCTGAGGCAGGAAAAGCCCTGACACATGTATTTCTTAGTTTTCTTAAGTTTAAAGGCAGGATTCATAAGGTAGTGTTAGTTATTTTCAAGGACAGCCAGAGTACTTCTTTAAGTTTAAAAAGTTATCTATAAAAACAACAGCAAAGGTCTTTCGGCATGGCCAAGGACTCTCTCTGGGGTCAGAAGTCACATGCACCTTTGCTGTGACCACCGAGGCAGAACGAGCAGCGAGCCCCTCCTTCACAAAGAATTTATAGAGCAATAAAGTCATTGAGTTGTTGCGATTGGTTCAAAACTATGCTACGGCAGTTCCTGGTTCCATCACTCCAAGAGTGGCTCTCATTCGTTCATTCGTTGAATCCTCTGCCCCCTGGTCACACGGTGGTCATCCCCCAACGATCCACCAGCTCCTGTGGAAAGAACACTCCCTACTGTAGCTTCACTTCCGGGTGGGCTGATCCCCTCTCTCATGTGACTGCACCTAGTTTTAAACTGGAGCTTATCTGCATACTTCTTTAATTATGCCATCTAAATGATATTAATGATAGTTTTGCAGTTGATTCCATTTCATAGGTGTACAGAAAAGAGAGCTGAGGAAGGCAAAACTCTCGATCAACCGGTCCATCTTCGTTCACACCCTCACCTATGGTCATGAAAGCTGGGTCATGACCGAAAGAACCAGGTCACGGGTACAAGCGGCCAAAATGTGTTTCCTCAGGAGGGGGGCTGGAGTCTCCCTTAGAGAGAGGGGGAGAAGATCAGCCATCCGTGAGGAACTCGGAGTAGAGCCGCTGCTCCTTTGCGTTGAAAGGAGCCAGTTGAGGTGGTTCAGGATCATCTGGTAAGGATGAACCCTGGGCGCCTCCCTAGGGAGGTGTTCCAGGCACGTCCAGCTGGGAGGAGGCCTCAGGGAAGACCCAGGACTAGGACTACCATTCACACCACATTCGCATTCACACACCCATGCACAGCACAGGGAGCAATTCAGTGTCAGGGGTTCAGTGTCTTGCCCAAGGACACTTCTACATACCGATTGGAGGAGCCGGCGATCGAACCACCAATCTCTTGAATGGAGGATGACCCGCTCTACCTCTGAGCTACAGCTGCACCTTTGAGGTATCGTGTTAGTAAATTATGTAACTGAGATTACTTAGTTGCAAAATGGCGTATGATTACTGACAAGATGATGCTGTGTGGCAGAGAAACTACAGATTATTCTGGCTCTGAACATTGTTGTAAACATTTAGAATAATGTGAGTAGGCCTACACAATTCAATATTACGTTACCTATTATACCTTTAACTCCCAGCATGAAAGGCAAATAAGTAGTAAGGATAGTAAGTATTCCTTCCACACAATGCCAGACTTTTTTCTTCTAATAAAGGCAAAGCTGGATATGTGATCTTTTTCATTTTCCGGTTGAAGGATTTCAGGTTCACTAGCCTGTCTTTCTTCACTTCCTGCCTCCAATACATCCCCACCTTTTTGTAGTTCAGATCACATCGCTGGTTACACAAGCCTTTGTTTTTATTAGTACCAATACTGTGTTTGGCGGTCTGCACCCTGATTCCTCTGGTTATACTCCAGAGATGGACTCTAGCAGCAGCAGGTACAGGCAAAAAACCAACAAGTCCAGACAGTGCAGAAGAAAGTGTTAACACAATCAAAACACTTGAAACAATTAAAAGAGGAAACAATAAAGATGGGATGGAGGATAATTAAAAAACACTCACGGCCATGGCCTTGCCTTTTTAGTTTCTATTACTACCGGAGGTTTGTTGGGTTCACCCTTGCTTAAACAGTATCAAAGCACTTAAGAGTGAAAAAGTTAATATATGACTGCACAGCTGCACCACAGCAACCATATCACATGGTGCCTTGTTAGCCTGTTTACTATCCAGACCTCCCACATTACAGGCTCCTTCCCAAGTCCAAGCGTCAGAGTCTTGGAGTACGGCCGCTCTGCAGTGTTTGCAGAGCAGGATGCACCACAGACAACAATGCAGCCTCCAGGACTCCCTCACACACACACATTCCTGTGGGCCTGGTGGTGGTATTGGGGACTTAACCTCTGGAGTTCAGCAGGCTTTGTCTACTTCTCCCCCAGCCCCGCTCCTTCATCTTTCCCAACCACAGGCTACCCCCACCTTTTTTTTTTCTTTTTACCAAGCGCTCACTTACCCAGGGAGCTTTTTTTCCCCTCCACACCAGAAGCAGAACAGAAAAAACCTTCTTAATCAATTCCATTAAGAGTCAGGAGTGAGATTTATGTCAGAAAGGATATGTTGGTTAATGGATGAGTAAACGCAAATGATGCGATTCCTTGATTTTTATCAATATGAGCCGTGCAATATATATTAAAAGCCGTTCCGTTCACAGTCATTTATATAAATGATACCACTTTCAGATTACCGCAGGGTAATGGGGGGAAAAGAGTGTACATCATGAGTGATGAGCCCTCCATGGTCGCCGTAAATTGCATTACAGAGGCAGTTATATCTATGTTATTATTTAAAACCGTGGCAAATCAGTTATTCATTCAATACGGACGCTAATTGAATAATTAGATTCTTGCCCGTGTAGATATGCATGTTTGTCCCCCCCCCCCCCGCTACCAGGAGGCAACAGATGGAGCGCGTTATGTAATCATAGTGATGTAAATTAAAATCACAGATTATTCGGAGAGACGTGCAACAAAGTGACATGCTCACATACATGCAGTATCACACCCCAGGTGATAAATACCTACAGTCCTTTGGGATAAGATTATCTAGCCCAGGTGACAGTGACAGAGGGCTTGCTGTGTCTTTTTCATAGCGAAAGACGACAGAAACGGCTGCTGAGAGGGATGATAATATCACGTCTCATCCATCCAGGTTTTCCACGTGAACATCAGGCAAACAGGCATCTGCAGGGGTGGATGGAGCGGAGGTTGAACCTGTGGCAAGTTGCTTTTTAGCCTTTTTATATGTGGGTTATATTTTAATCTCGTTATTGGCTGACATGAATCTTAACGGGGATATATAATTGATTTTGATTCATACTGATGCTTGTTTGCCATATGTAGTTTGTGTCACAACTAAGACGTATGGACATTTTGCATAGAAGAAGAAGAATTCCTTTAATTGTCCTGCAGTGGGGAAATTAAATTTTCACTCTATTTTTTTTTCATTGGACACACACACAGGCCTGAAATACACACACATGCACAAACAGGACCTCTATACATGCAATTAATGGAGAGATGTCAGAGCGAGGGGGTTGCCAGTGGCCGGCGGCCCGAGCAGTTGGGGGTTCGGTGCCTTGCTCAACAGCACCTCTGCAGTGCCCAGGAGATGACACCTCTCCAGCCACCAGTCCACGCTCCATTTATGGTCCACACAGGGACTCAAACCGGCAACCCTCAGGTTCCCAGCCAAGTCACCTATGCACTGAGCTACTGCCGCCCCAGTAGTAGTGAAATTGCACACCCACCAATACCCCGCGCCAATATACACAGTGGAATTTCAACACTTACATCATGTACATTACACACACCGCACGCAGATGCTGTGTTTAAACTTTACACCTCAGTTGCTTCCTGAATCCCAGCGGGCTATGTAGAATCACACTATGCCAGCATTACGCCGCCATGTGTTTGGTTTAGTGTAAAAAAAGCAAGGTCAGCGCACGCTGCATGCGAAGAAAATGGAAGTCATTTCAGAATAGCATGTCATTGTGTTCATTACTTGTCCATTAGACACATGAAGACAAAACAATACTTAGCCTACTGTACGAACAAACATACTAATGTATTGACCACATCACCAAAGACGTGACTTCAACTCAACCGTAAGGTCTTAGGAGTTAAGACTCGTCAAAAGAAGGTCTCAAATGCAGTCAGGGTACGATAAACGCAGGCTTTATATCTAACACTCTATTCAGACAGCGCGATAACTCCACAGGCTATTAAACTCTAAACTCGTCTACACGGGCAAGAAACATTACAGAGAAAACAACCGTGGCAAGAAAACACCAGACAAATACACTGAACATGGCTCCAGAGGGAGGAAAGGACAACAGGCCAAAGTTACACCGATCTGACTAATTATCTATGAAAAGTTCACCAAAGAAAGTCACGCACGAGGCGGAAGAAACAAAAGGTTACACACATAAACTATTCTGCACAGAGCTCATTAAACCACAACTCAAAAATACTCAGAGGAGGAAAAACAAAGGCACTATGAAATGAAACTAGTTTCTCAAGCTGACCAAAAAACTTTAGAAGTAAAAAATCACTCTTCTACAGACGTGTTCGAGGAAACAGAAATACAAGCGAGGCAATACTTAGAGACTTGACAAGGCTGTGGTAACGGCTGGGGGGGTTCACGACTAGACGAGATACACCGGCAGCAAGACAGAGGAAGCCGTGGACTATATACACATGAGGGAGGGTGACACAGGTGGACACAGTCAGGTAATCAGGGAACACAGTGACACAGGAGGAAAGACAAGTGACCTGAAGCGAGAGGATTACTTTTCAAAATAAAACATGAATTTCACAAGACGGGACGCCTCTCACTGCGGTGTTAGGTCCTGAGCAATAAAACAGGGTATGGATGCCTTGATTACCTAGGACCTCGCCCAGTTGCGTCAGGAAAAAGGTATCTAGGATCTGTATCTTTGGTGGTGAGTTTTAAGCTTTGCCGTGCTGCGTGTACTCTATAGCTGCTCTGCGGACCTTACACATGTTTTCCTTCCTTCTTAGAGAATCCACATTTGTTCCAATTTTTGTTCTTCCAGGGGGAGAAGTTCAGCATCCGTGAGGAACTCGGAGTAGAGCCGCTGCGCCTTTGCGTTGCACGGAGCCAGTTGAGGTGGTTCAGGATCATCTAGTAAGGATGAACCCTGGGCGCCTAGGGAGATGTTCCAGGCACCTCCAGCCGGGAGGAGGCCTCGGGGAAGACCCAGGACCAGGTGTAGAGATTAGATCTCCACACTGGCCTGGGAACGCCTCGGGATCCCCCAGTTAGAGCTGGTTAATGTGGCCCGGTAAAGGGAAGTTTGGGGTCCCCTGCTAGAGCTGCTGCCCCCCGCGACCCGACCCCGGATAAGAGGTTGTAGATGATGATATGAGATGAGATGAGATGTTGTTCTTCCTCACAAGCAACTATGGCAACACTCAATGCTACTCTAACGTTATACTCTAAATACGAGTCTAGTGTTAACCTTTTATGAGAGTGGAGATTCTTTGCAGAAGCAGCAAAGCTTAGTCAACCAGTTCATAACTTCCTAATCTTGCCATCGACCGGTTCATAATACATTTTGACTGAACCATAGATCTGCATATCGATGCAATCGCATTTTTAACACTAAAATAAGTTTCCGATTTTGCATTTACATCCCTAAATGTCATCGTTAGAATGCTAGCATGCTGATTCTAGCATGCAACTCTGAATTGGGCTGAACAAAATAACTCTGCAAAGTGATTAACAACTTCCACCGCTTATACCTTACTGCTAGCAGAGCGGTAGGTTCTCAGTTTTGTTATATATTTTAAAGTTTTACTCTCATTCAAATGATTTTTCTTATTGCATGTACACTCGCCTTTTTAGCAATGCCTCAAGATATGCCACCCATTGCTTCCCTGCACGTATTGCATTCATCTTTTTCACCACTACATCACTGGTTATTTGAGATAAAAGCGATGTAAAAGCTTTAATATACCTTCTTATGAGACAGGAGCATTGAACAGGAGTGGGCAGAGGCCGTCAGCCGCAGAGCTGCAGTGCCAGTGAACTTCCTTGTTTGAGGTCATCAGTTCAAGTAACTCAACTTAACCCCACCATGGCAGACACTCCCGCCTGGCCCCCGAGGCTGTTAGTCCTCCCCTGACCCACAGAGTCACAACATCCCCTTTTACTGCAGCGGGGGTCTGGAAGTCATCACTGATACTGGCAACACACAGGGAGCTCTGAGGTCATCAATAATGACTCCATTTACTTAACACAGAGCCAAACACCTGCTCATTTATCACGGCTGACACATGTCAGCCTGGCCCATTGCTCACAGAAGAGCCAGCCAGCCACAGCAGATCTTGATCAGGTCATCTCCGGCTCTGGGAGGGCTTTAGTGAGTAGACTGATACACAGAAAACACGCAGAGTGAAGTGCAAATAGTTACTCAGTCATGCTTGTACCGTGACTGGCTTTTCATGGCAAAATCCTGGATGCTGCCAAAGTAGGTGTATGGATGTGAGTAATACAAAATAACGTCATTGTACTTGGTTGATGAAGCATTACTGCTTTTAACGGCAGTTTGTGCACCGTTTATTTTAACATTTCTAGGATTCTGTCCTATAAAAACATGTTAGCCATAGTGTGTGTGTGTGTGTGTGTGTGTGTGTATGTGTGTGTGTGTGTGTGTGTGTGTTTGTGTGTGTGCGTGTATGTGTGCGTGTGTGTTTGTGTGTTAAAGTCTGTTGATGGCAGCTTCATAGTTCGAGTTTCTACGTATTTTTCACTATAACCTCTTGGGAGAAAGCTACTGGGCTGGGGTTCAAATGAAAGGAAACATAATGAATGCAAAGGATTCCATACAGGTAATGTAGGTTCATTTAATAGTCTGAAGATTGCGATAATGATATGAACCATTCAGTAAAAACCACCTGTTCAACTGCTCATAAAGGCAAATATCTAATCAGACGATCAATGATGTGGCTGAAACTCAGTGTATTTAGGTACGTAGACGTGGTCAAGACAATCTGCTGAAGTTCAAACTAAGCGTCAGAATGGGAAAGAAAGGTTTTGAAGTGAAGTTCCAGTGTAAAATCATCCCAGGGTCTTTTTGTCAGCAAATACACTCATCAAATAGGCCATCGAGACAATTTATTTCATGTAACAACTGTTAACGGAGAAATACCGGAGGGTCGCTAACAGTGGCTAACAGCCAAATGCAGCTAACACTGATTAGCTCGGGGCAGCACGGTGAAGGCATTAAAACGTCTTTTTTAACCACTAACACTGCTCATGATAACACCAAACCTCTGCAGTAGCATGATAAGAGTCCCTACACAATAACCAAAGCAGCAACAACGTAGTTAGTGAACCCTATGTTTATTAAAAGGGTGTTTTGAAAGACTTACCTACTGGCCCCTGTACCAGCTCCTCTCATAGTAAAGTCCATTCAAGACAATTAGCAAAGTCAATCCAAAAGGAAGGAGCCCATTGGTGCTTCTGTTAATGTGTAGGGACTCTTATCGTTTGAATGCCTTTACGGTGCTGCCCCAAGCTAACCAGTGTTAGCCACATTCGGCTGTCAGCGCCTGTCCCAGATTTCTCCGCTAACAGTTGTCACACGGAAAAAAATTGTCTCGATGGCTTATATGACGAGTGTATTTGCTGAAAAAGTCCCTGGGATGATTTTACGCCGGACTCTCACTTTAAGCGACATCTCATTTGGCTTTGAAACGATGCGGCATTGCCCTTTTTAGCCGCGAGCAGGGCTAAAAAAAGATTAGGCGCAATCGTTGCAAGTATGTTTTATTGATACTGCCCCGTTAAATTATTAAGTTAATCCTTTACGAAAGAAACGTGTGCCCTGTGTGAGGCTTTTCTGCTTTATGAGTAAACCATGAGTTTAATGCTCTCCTCAAGCGAAATCTCCGAGGCTCCTTTTCAGAACGAGTAGCAGCGTCATTCAGCTCACACAGTCCAACGCGGAGTGGAAGACGTAGCTTTCCTCCAGGGATGTCTTAGAGAAACAGCAACACTACTAGTCTTCCAACTGCAACAGCAGGCCGCCTCCTTTCTTTGGAGACACCATGTGGATGGTGTTGGCTCAGTTGATTCCTCCGCCCAGGACTAAAACGTCTCAGATGGACATGTTTTTGATTCCATTAAGCATTTATGATTCAGGCCTAGAGTGTGGTTTGTTCTTTTCCCCCCATTCCTGTATCTACTAAACACAGGGAGGGAGTGGGCCTGGAACGTTTCCCAGCATGCAACAGCCAGAGGGGAGGGAAACACTCCGGACAGGTCACCAATCCACCCCACAGTTACACAATACACACACAGACACACACACACACAAAAGGATAAGTCACATCCACGCCCAGGGGGAATGCATGTTTCAGGAATGCGGGGAAAACTTGAAATTCAGAGTGACCTGATTTCAACTCAGCAGGACATTCTTGAAGCGAGGCAGGAATCTCAACGTCCCCGTTATGTTCTGTGCAGTTTCGTCGTGTCTCTGCTGACATTAAATAGGTAATAATTGAGCCATGTACACTAGTTACACAGCTAATCGTGATCACCTACTATTTCTTATTTTAAGAGACAATAAGGAACGGTAAACATGAGGCATTTAATCATAGATAGCTGCTCCTTTTAAAAGTCCCATATTCTAATAAGTGAGATTTCCATGTCATGTTTAATGGTAAAGCAGGTGAAGGTGCTACAGTTGTATATAAATACGTGCAATCCACAGAGAAATGAACACATCCTATATTCAGAAACTGTGCCTTGAAACGAGCAATCAGGACTTCTGTGCCGTTGTGATGTCACAACTATACTGTAAATAGGTAGTAGGTGCAACTGCAGGGCTGTTACAGTCATTCCCCTGCTGCAATGATGGTGCACAGACTCTAGGTCAGGAGTAGGCAATTCCGGTCCTGGAGGGCCACTGTCCTGCATGTTTTAGGTTTCTCTCTGCTCTAACACACCTGAGTCTAATGATGTGCTCGTTATCAAGCAGCTGATGCTCGTCACAGTTTGATCATTGTTAGACTCATGTGTGTTAGGGTAGGGAGAGACCTAAAACATGCAGGACAGTGGCTTTCCAGGACCGGAATTGCCTACCCATGCTCTAGGTGGATGCCATTTCCCAGTTTGTGCATCCTTAACTCCTCTCCTAACATCTAAATCCCTCCCATGGGAGGTGCGAGTGTAGGAAGCAAAGAAGAGACACGAGGAGAGAGGAGTCGAGGCAACCGGCCTTCGACACAATGACACATCCTCGTGTCATAATGTTTTTTTCTCTGACTCACCAATTCGTTTTTGCCAGTGCTGTTCCCTCTCTTTGCTCCCTCTCTAGCTCGCTTGACCACTGCAACTTTCTCTCTCTGTCTCTCTCTGTCCCGCCTCTTTTACATCACAGGTGCCAGAAGAAACACTCTGACGAGCCTCCTCCCTCCTCGTGAGGCATTTTTGTAATTGAGATATCCATTGAGATGGAGCACTGAGATTGATTTCCAGGTCAAAAGCAGGAGGAGCCGCGAAGACACATGAACACAAAAGCTTCTGAGAGTGCAGATGTGAAAGACCTGGATATGCTGACCAATCAGAGGAGACTGGGTATCTAGGGTGAGAAGTTCAGCCATCTGTGAGGAACTCGGAGTAGAGCCGCTGCTCCTTTGCGTTGAAAGGAGCCAGTTGAGGTGGTTCAGGATCATCTAGTAAGGATGAACCCTGGGCGCCTCCCTAGGGAGGTGTTCCAGGCACGTCCAGCTGGGAGGAGGCCTCGGGGAAGACCCAGGACCAGGTGGAGAGATTAGATCTCCACACTGGCCTGGGAACGCCCCGGGATCCCCCAGTTAGAGCTGGTTAATGTGGCCCAGGAAAGGGAAGTTTGGGGTCCCCTGCTAAAGCTGCTGCCCCCGCGACCCGACCCTGGATAAGAAGGGGTTGAAGATGAGATGAGATAAAATATATCTATATATCTATATATAGACGGGATCTATGGTAAATAGGACTTCTGTGACACAGGTGCTCACAACATTGCAGATGAAAGAGGCTCTACCAATTATCCTGACAACCACAGTCTCAATTATTATTAAAATTATGCGCATATCAATGAAACCTAATCAACTAGTATTATATATGTGAGTAAATAAGACAGTTTAGCAGACACACACATCAATAGGTGCGTTACAGAAAACAAAAGACGCATTTCATCATTACATCATATATCTATATCTATATATAGATATACGGTAGATATATATATATGCGTGCAAGCATGTTGACATATTTAAGTAGAAAGAATAAAAATAAAAATATGAACCATAATATGAGAACTTTAATGGTGTCTGAAACTAGGGTGTTGGTTCAAAGGTATAGTCCAATTCATTTTTGTCGATATTCTGGGGTTTCCTAGCAATACAAGTTACACACAAAGTTACACATCATCAGTCAAACGTTTTTCTTTCGTAAACAGAGAGATATTAGAGGTTATTTCATTAAACATTCATGGTTTCATCCATTAAGTTGATTTTCATTGATTTCCAGTAAAATCATCTTCTTTAAGATACCACCAAACCTTTTTGATAAACTCCATGTTTGCTATAACACTGGCATTGGACGTGAATCCAATATCAGTGTATTCGTTCAGCACGTCTGGAGAGTTACCGTTAAAGCAGACACCACTTTGCCACACTGGATCAGTCAAGACAGAATCGAGTTAAGACATGCCCGGACACTTTGGAGATTGCACAGGTATGTTGGTGGGCTCTTTGTGTCCTGTGTAACACACCACACTTAAAACTCCTGAGTCCTGTTTGCCCTCAGCCCTTCAGTGTTTTTAGACGTTCCGTGTTCAAATACACTAAATGTGATGTAAATGCGTCTTTTGTTTTCTGTAACGCACCTATTGATGTGTGTGTCTGCTAAACTGTCTTATTTACTCACATATATAATACTAGTTGATTAGGTTGCATTGATATGCGCATAATTATCCTAAATAATTGAGACCGTGGTTGTCAGGATAATTGGTAGAGCCTCTTTCATCTGCAATGTTGTGAGCACCTGTGTCAAAGTCCTATTTACCATAGATCCCGTTTCTTCCCGACACAAACAGGATGTTACTCCCCCCCCGCGTGTGTTCACGGAGGAGACAATGACAGCACTTAACAGCCCGTGCATTCACACGTGAGCTAACCTGAAGATGCTGCTTACACACCAGGGAACATGAAGAAAAGTGTTCATCCCTCCAGTAAATCTTCAGAGATTTGGAGAATCTGTGACATTAAGGAGCGCTGAACTTTTTCAGGCTCAATGTGAAACATCAGTGTACACCAGGGATTCTCAACTCGTTCTTTCCATGGGCCTCTGTTGGGATGTCAGGGAGACTCTTCTGCAACCGTATACTGTAGTTTGCTTTTGTCAGAGAATAGTTATTCACCTGCATGACCTTAAAAGTTATGACTTTAAAGGATAGATGCTGCAGAAACAGAGGTATCTACTTTTTTTTTTATTATTATAGGCCTCTGCTTTCGTCTCCCTTGACCATTGACGACTCAGATGGAGTTTTAAGTGTGTTATGCTAGTAGTAGTAGCAGCTAATGTAGCCTCGAGCAGCTAGCCCACAATGGAGGTGAGGAGCATGCGGAGGTCTGCTACGCTCACATTTTGTCCACACCACCACCAGATTTTGTTTTCACTTTCAAACTTCTTAACCTGTCTCGAGAAGTTGTCGTTGGAAACTGATTGGGAAAGGGCGGGCACCTGCGAAACACAGCCGGCAGGTGATTGGATAAGCCATATGGCTTCAAACTCTCCCCGAAGTCATTCAGGAGCAGCTAGAAAATGTCTTTTCCATTGAGAAAAGCCTTCAGGGCCGTTCCCTTCTCTAAATTAAGAAACACTCTATAGTTCCAGGGTGGCACGGTGATGTGGTGGTTAGCACTGTCGCCTCACAACAACAGGGTTTGAATCCCTTCTGTGTGGAGTTTGCATGTTCTCCCCGTGTCTGCGTGGGTTTTCTCCGGGTTCTCCAGTTTCCTCCCACAGTCCAAAGACATGCAGGTGTTCGGCTGGCTGATGACTCTAAATTGCCCGTAGGTGTGAATGGTTGTCTGTCTCTGTTTGTCTCTATGTGCCCTGTGATAGACTGGGTTCCTGTCCAGGGTGTACCCCGCCTCACGCCCGATGTCAGCCGGGATCGGCTCCAGCCTCCCCGGGACCCCAATAGGGACAAGCAGTTGAAGATGGATGATGGACTCTCCAGTTCTAAGACTTTCCAAAACTGATGCTATGCAGCAACAAAGCTAACCTCTAACAACCTCCATTATTGTTTTGCATGAGTGGTCGCCTCTAATGTCGCCTGTACGCATGAAGCTCCTCACGGGATGCTCATTGGCTGGCAGACAAGAACACAAACGCAATACTTGGAGTCTGACAAGATGCATTTTCATGTGACGCGTGAACGACACTTGAGCCATTTTTTTTCTTCACACAGTTTCCTGTAAAGGCTTTAAATTACTTTTTTGACAGATGTAAAATTGGTGAAATTCTCCTTCAATGTGACGGAAATTAAAGGTATTGCACTAACTGCAGGTTAAAGTGAGGCAGATCATATTTTACCTGAAGATATGTGGTCTGACGATTCAGGGATAGAGACAAGGGACGCAAAACACGACAAGAATGAACAAACCATAAAAAAAGAACCATTACATACACAAGCCGTGTACATCTAAACAATGTAAGTTCATTAATGTACCTCTACTACTAAAAACTCAACTGTTCTGGCAATCTGGATTGTTCAATTAGCTGAAAACTAAAGCATGGTAATTAGATATGTGCTGTGCTAGAAAACTAAGCAGTGAGTCACTTACAATAACAAATGACACCCAGTTTAAAAACAAAAAGTAGAACTTTACCAATGCAAAATGATAAATGGCCCAAATAGCTCAGTACAGCAGAAGCATAGCGATAGTGTGAATGTGCCTGCTGTACTCTTCATGATAAACGTCTCATTCCCTCCACAGAGGACTTTTGCATTTTTAACATCAAACACTAAAAACCCATTTCACACTTTGTTTTCAGAGTGCTGCATGTGGAAGCAGCGGTCTGAAGCGGGTCTGAGTCACACAACTGCAACATGCAGATGTGGTAGAGTCTGTTTATAAGCATCTGCCCGACTGTTACTCCATATAAAATATAGTATATCTGTGTATTTGTTCATTATTCTACACACTGCATACATTTAATTTTCATATTTACAGATTCCCCCCAATTTAATTTACTTCTAATTTGATGATAAATGCATGCGATCATCTGTTGATAGGCTATTTACTGTACGTAAGCTGTTGGTCTGCACTGCCTTCTTCAGTTGGCCGTTGAAATATGAGTAAAACTGCCACTGAAGACGGATCGATTTAGTCATTTATTCTTGCAGAATGAATCCTTTCTTCCAAAATATGTCACCCCATTGAGTCAACCTGCACTCTATGGGTGTAACACAGACACACTGGGACAAACCGAGTAGCTAGAGGGTCTCTTGTTGTCGCGCTGCTTTTGTTTGTTGCCCTCGTCCTGCTGTCTTCAGCTCCATAGGAGAGCTGTGCAAGGCTCACAGAGAGCGCCCCGGAGCATCAATAATAGAGGGCTCGCAGCACCGAGCACAGAAAGGTCTGAGGCGGCGGGACAACTTAATACCATTCAGCCACTAATTAACTAATTGAAAGATGAAAGTCTCTATATGTGCTTGTACAAATGACTGATTATGGCTTTGTGTCTGTGCAGAAAGTGCTCATCTGTTTTAAAATGAGGCATAAAAATCAAGTGTACAGGGAGTGTCAAATCTGGTCTCAACCCCGTATTTGTCAATAAGATCAATGCTCTCTTATTACCGACAGCAACAAGAGCCCATAAAGCCTTGATTTACTGTCGTCTCTTCAGCTCTTTTTTGTGCGTGGAGGAATTGGATGGGCTGTCGGTGGCCAGTCGAGCCCATAAGGTCAATCACATGAAGCTGTAACCCACATTCATAAGGGCCCCGAGCAGAGGACGACAGGGAGAAGAGGGGAAATATATAGAGCAAGGGAGCTTCAGTGGAAAGAAATGGACTCCATTTTTGTAAGTCCTCCTCTCCAGCTGTCAGCCCGCTCCCTGTCCCATGGGGGGTTGCCACGGTGATTGGAGGCCACATGTCTTGGGGGCGTCGGTTTGGTCAAAAGACCCCATTGTTCCTGTGTTAAGCCGTCTTCACTATGCCCGTCTGCCAGGGCCAGGGGCTTGGGCTTCACACCCCTCACACACACACACACACACACACACACTCTCCCGCTCGCCGACACCAAAAACACACCCACTGGGTTAGAGGTGGAACAGTTTGGCTGTACACTCGCACAATAAAACAGCCTACTCACAAAGACACTCCCAGTTACACGTTTCAAAATCAGACGGGGAACTACACAACATGGGCACATGATGCTACGAAGAAGAAGAAAATGAACAAACAGGAAACAGACAAGCCTTAAGTGTTCAGCAGTAGCACCAAACAAAGGCCCCTTTGTCAAAAATTAAAGTGCATTTACTAAATTATTTCCTCCCCTGAGGAAAATATCAGTTCCCGTTTGCTTCTTTCATCTCCTCAGTTGATGAAGTTGACAGATGAATAACTGGAGACTGCAATTCCTCGGGACCACCACCAGATGGCACCGCAGCCCCACGGCGTCGACCCAAAACTACATCCGTGACAGGGACCCTGCCCATCAGTCTTCCAGCGGGAATACAGAAGAGACCTTGGCACACGCTGAGCGCCAGAAACCTCTGGTGTCCTTCAGCCAAGTGACTCTGACTTGATGTAGAAGGAGCGAGTCAATTACCCAGTGATGGATAGATTACAGCCATGCATCATTCTGGGAGCCAATTTTCCTATGTGAACTGAATTTGAAACTCAATTTGTTACCGCTCTCTCCGTTCCCTCTGACAGATGGAAGGAGCCGGTAAAGAAGAGCTAATTTGAATCTGTGACTGGTGGAATCTGTGGTTAGAGGTCAATTTACTTGCAGACGTTTGACTGTGATCAAAATGTAGATCAGGACGGTAATTAACGTAACGACGCGGTTTATGCGAAAGGAAAAGCTGCTGTACTTGAATTGAACTGACCTCACAGCCGGATCATCACATTTTGGGAGATGGTGGCTGTTTTATTATCTGGCTCCGTTCCTTTAAATTGGTCTAAATCACTCGTTTAAATGAACACAGTTCGATCCGACGAGGTGCCTTCACTTGCAAACAAAGCGTTTAATCAGAATCAGTCCAGCAAAGAACATTTTCACATTGGAGAAGACAAAATCTTTAAAGCTGATTTGATGCATTATTTAAGACAAATTCAATATGACTGTCTATGTGTCCTGTGATAGACTGGCGTCCTGTCCAGGGTGGACCCCGCCTCACGCCCGATGTCAGCTGGGATCGGCTCCAGCCCCCACGACAGGGACAAGCGTTTGAAGATGAATGAATGACTATTAATTATTGACTAGGTACTGACATATCAGTTAAAATCAAATGCACTCAGGGTCCTCCTCTAGAACGGTTGCCCACAGTTGGGATCACTGGGAAAAACAGCAACCACAGATAAAAACACCAATTAATTTGATTTCTGTGTAATGCACATTTTCTCCTCCCTTTATTGTATCATTATTATCGCCCCCTCCTCCTGCCCAGCCTTGCATGACAGATGGTAAACGCAGTAGAGCCATCTTCATCTATCCACAATGAGTAGATATTGACTTGGATACGCTCAATCCAATGACTTTGGAGTGCGTCTGAAGATGCACTGTGATTACCAGCTGAGTGGTTGGATATTGATTGGGAGGTGGTCGGCACAGATGATTGGGCTCACAGTGTATTGACTGGCTGGGTTAGCGAGGGGGGAAACTGGCTACAAATGACTGGTCAGCTCTAATAATTCACAGGAAACAAAAGGGGCTCAATGTTTTAACCAATATAAAAAAATAAGCCTGTTTTTTGGAGCAAAAAAAAAAATTCCTTTTAATAAAAAGAAAACAGGGTAGGCATGTACGAAGGTGTGATGAGTGATTTCATCATCCCCCTCTACCTCTATTCATGTAATAAATTTAAAGTCTCATGAGGCGTCATCTTTTGTCTCCTCGGGGAGTGAAGGTTGGACGGGTGGAGCGGCGCTGAGTCGTTTGCCGCGCGTCCTCCTGCGGGAGTCTTTACTGTACTCGGGGGAGGTCCAGAGCTGCCAGGCGAGACCTGCACTGTTGCCGCTTTGCTCTGCAATGCGCTGGTTCCTCAGGCTGCGGCGCACTGAGCGCTGCCCTCTAGTGGCAACAGGTTTGAACACATCCTCAAAATTAAAGTCAGCTTGCCAGGGGGCCAGGTCCAAATCTGGTGCTCCCCCCATTTCCTGACTATCAGAGCCTAACTTGATGTTGTTTTCCTTCTGGCTAGCTGCTTGGTCTCCGTGTCCCTTCTCCTTCACGTCATGGCTCGTTTGATGCCCCTCTTCCTGGTTCCCCCGCTCCTGCAGCACTGAGCTGTTTATAGCTTCTCTCTGTGCCGGCTCAGCTGACACACTCAGAGTGTTGTTGGATTCTTCACCCGAAAGTAGGCAGTCTGAGGTGGGTGCATCCAGACAGCTATACTCTAATTTTCCAACCAAGTCTGTGCAGTGTGTGTCAGCAGATGTCTGGATATTATGTTCAGTGGTGACTTCTCGCTCAGCTACAGTGTGGTTCACTGGGGTTTCCCTTGATGCCTCAAGGTTTGTAGTGGATTGGTGCTCACAGGGCTCCTCTGTCTTTCCTTCGGTCTGAGTCTCCTCACTGAGCAGGAAACCATCGGCAACACTGACCTTCCTTTTCCTCAGTCCTCTGCCTCCGACCCTCTGCCCACACGACCTCCTAACCTTTCGGCTGGTGCTTTCTCCACTGGAGTTGGGAGGCGTGGAAGAATTTTCTGAAGAATCTCCCAAGGCATGTGTCACAGTAAGGAGACCGATCGCTTCAGGGTTGTTAGCGGTCTGAGAGTTCAAGTGGGTCTCAGGATTTGGGGCTGTGGGGAGATATGAGGACAAAAAGGAAACAGGGGAATTGATTTCGACAGATCACTGCTGCTCTCCACGACTTTTCTGAATAAAAAGGAAATTTAGTGCCTTACAACCAGAGTTTGAAAGGCCTTACTTTACGGAAAAATGTATATGTATGTATAAAGATCTAACTATTTTCCTCCTACCCAACTGCATAGAGGCTAAACCCATAATTAACAATTGTTAGTTTGAGTTAAAGTGATTGCCTTCGTGTTTTACCTGTGCAGCTCATAGAAGAAGTCTGCTGTGCTGCTGGAAACTGGCTGATGATGGACAAACTCTCAGTGATGGGACTCAGGGTGGGGTCCTTGGAGGCGTATGCCCGAGAGCCGTACAGAGTGCGGTCCACGTCCCTGTTCCACCGCCGTGTTGCTGTGATGTTCCTCTGCGGAGAGACAGTCTGCATTTTTAGAAGAGCTTGTACTGACATGGCAATACCAACTGAATTTTGGCATCACCAAGTACATACATATTTTTTGGTGACCAATTGTTTAGGTACTATGTCAAGGGCTGGAGGTTACTGGATTAATTAAAAAACAAATAGATACGTTTGGACAAATAATTAATTGTAAAAGAAATGTGGTTTGAACACATGATCACACACACAAAAAAACATTTTATCATACTTCTCAACAGCACCTGGAATGATTTGACATCTTTATTGGGGCAACTGTGTGTTATTCCCCTTCCTTAACAGTATTATGTGTCAAAATAAGCGCTTTGAGATGTACTATCTAATTTTTGAGAGGGTATTAATTCCTTTCTGGTTCGTCCTCCGATTACAAAATAACCCATCTGAATCTTACAGTATTTATACACCGCTTTAATGAAATCTCAGCTCTGCCAACATCCTGGAGATGGAGACGTCAGAACTGAAAGTGATTTAGATACTTTGACAAATAGGAACCCATTTACTCTGAAAACAATGGATGTAATGCGTGTGTATCCAAAGCCTTGTCTTATTACTCCGTGCCGAAGCTTCACGGATTTCTATAAATTATTGCATAATTTTAATGAGCCGCGCCGCAGAAGAGGTTGACATGCTCCTTTATTAGAATGAACACTGATCTCACATACAGCGTCCTGGTAAATAATCACTACAACTGATGGTCTACCTGGTATTGAAAAATGACTTCCTGTACCAAACCTTGATACATTAGGTATAAATCACATCAGCGCCAAGTGATGCATCATGCTTGTACCGATCTCTAATGCTGGTGAGGTGAACACAGAATACATAAAAGGAAGGCTGGGAAAATAATTGGGTATGGAGATAGCGGAGGATATATCAACACTTGCTCCCTGAATGCTAGACACTGCTTGATCCAGTTTAAAATTATGCATAGGCCGCATTACTCAAATGTAAAATTACATAGAATATTCCCAGAAATATCACCCTTTCTGTGGGAAATGTAAGCAAGCGGAGGCAAATCTACCATTTTACACACTTTGCATCAAACTAGAACATTTCTGGACAGCTGCGTTTTCATTTTTATCAAAGGTTTTTTAGACTACATCACAACCAGGTCCACTCTGTGCTTTACTAGGGACATGAGGGAGCACTGGGAACCTACAGAATATGCAGCGCTGCCTTCTATCCCATGGTCTCCTCTGTGGGAAAAAACTTGTTCTGCTCCATTGGAAAAAACAGAGACACCTACTTTCAAAGCATGGTCAACGGCACTGACTGATAAATTACACCTTGAAAGGATTGGTTTCTCTCTTAGTGGTGGGTTGGAAGACTTTGAAAGGATGTGGCAACCAATTATTTCCTTCTTGAAACAGGATGTAGGACAATCTGAGTAGAACTGGGCGGGCGGGACGTGGTGGGTAAGGAAGGGAGTTATTATATATTTATTTCATCTGAATAAATGTATTTATTTAATTATTTTTGTATATTTTTCTCCCATCTATTTACTTATTTGTAGGACACCTTTGTTTCTTATATTACAAAATAATGAAGCATTGCATAAACCAAAGATGGATGTATTTGTGCTGCTTCACAATAAAAATATTAAAAACCAATCTCTAACGCTGGTAACTAGCTGTCTAATGTTGCACATCATGGGGTCATGCAGGAAAAACACCTTTACGCCCAGAGACAGGGCTCATGTGTGTGTTCGACTCAGTTGGAGTTAGATAGCAGTGTAGCTATCAGTTCCATGAGTGCCTCCCACAAAAGACACGACTGCAGAACCCTCAGTGGAGAGGTGTAAAGAGAAATCAAAGGAGCGGACTCAGCCAACTCACCTTCATCTTCCCAGAGGCCGACTTGGCAGCAGAGCGTGTCGACCTCTTCACAGGTTCGCCCTCCTCTGGTTGCTGGGGGACCACACACTTGGCATGAGGATACAATATATAGACCGTCTCTCTTCCACTCTCTCACACACTTTAAGTGGATATCCTCGGATGTGATTTATTCAGATCCGGTGGAATTAAACAGTAGATTAGATGGGAGCATGTTATGACCCCTTAATTATTTAAAACAAAGTTATCTGGTAGAGCGAGATTTCGACAAGTGAGATCAAGCAGTTTGCGCTTATAGCAGACCTTTCTCTTTCGAACGCTGGAGCGAGCTGGAGCCTCACTGGTAGATGCATGCTCCGGGCCTGGCTGCTGTGGAGGAGATTTAGATGTTTTCAGTCTATGACATGACATTTCCACATTTAGGGGAATCTATAGAGGATAGTAATAACATGGTGAGGTCAACAGACTGTGAAACAATGTGAAGCCAAGTGTTTGTCTAAAAATATATCTGGCGAACCCACAATCTATCCAAGAGAGTAGACAAAAAACGTAAAGCTACAATGATGGCAGACCTTTTTCCTCCGGTTTCCAGACTTGGCTGGCGCTTCTACACCTGCTTCTTGTTGCTTCTCCTCCTCTGGCAAGAACGTAGGCTCATCCAGGGCATCCATCTGGCAGGACGTGCTGACTTTTGTCTCCGACTCTGGGAAAATCGACAGCATTATGTTGAAATGGCTTAGTTAGTTGTAGGCGATATTAATATTGAATGTGGGTTAGCATAATGATAAACAACAAGGGCTAGACAAACATTTCACAGGACTTTGATACAGCTGAACTCATATAAAAAAGGTGCTGTACTATCTTTCATACTCGCAATGAGTGGTTTTAACACATCCTTGAGATTCTCTACACTTGTAGACTCACAATTAGCCTGCTTTCTTAACAGAAGCCTGAGCTGTTTGAGCTACACACAACCAACTAATGTCTTTAAATGTCTTTTCTGTTAGGCCTTAAAGCTTGACACTCTTGAATGTGTCAGGAGATGGGAGAAGGTGGAGAACAGGGAGATAAAGACGTAAAGTCAGGTGACGATGAAAAGAAAAAAATTGAGAAGTATGATGGCAGTTCACCTGTCAGAGAAAGAGACTCCTCATAGAAAGCAGTGTTTAAATTCAACGGCTGGGCGTCTGAAAGGCATTCTGAAAATGTAACAGAGCTGTTATCATACAAACATTATGACATACAGACAATAAGAGATAAATACAATGTAATAATAAACCTGTGTCTGTCGTCAACATTGAGTCAATCTCCTCCATGGAAGGGAAAACAATCTAGGACAACAAAACAAAGAAGAAGAAGGCTGTTGAATGCTGACCTTCATTTGCACAATTGAGACAAGACAGTGGGGCATATCCTGGCTCTTGTAAATACTATACACTTATTAAACAACACAACTCGTACATGTTACCTCTTCATAATGTTATCCAGTTAATAGTTTCAAGTATAGTAAGAGAAACAACAACAACAGACCCTTGGGAAAACTAAAATCTGTAAACAGCGTTACATGAGTTTCATCAGAAGCATTTCCTGATCTTATCAGAGTTGCCTGCTTGTTTTACTGGTTTTTTATTTCTTGCGATGGTATTGATTTTGTCCTTGATGTATTTTAGGCTTTTAGTTTATTTTATTCTCTTTGTGTTTTTTATTGTAAAGCCATTTTTGACTGAAACATAAAATAAAAAGAGCCAGAGATGTTTGTATCCGAGCATGACTATTATTTAAAGACATGTACAGACGGTGTAAACGCCATACTGGCATCACAGGAACAATTCCTGAATCAATCCTGGCATCTTGTTTACCTTTGCATCGTTCTCTTCGCTGTCCTCTCCCACCGACTGCATTCTGCGGTTGTGAGGCATCACAAGTGTCGGTGAGGCGCCAAACTCAGTGGGGCTGCTGAGATCCGGCTGAGCTTGTGGCGTTTCACTCCTCTGCGGTGTCTTCAGCACTGAGCGCGGCTGGAAGCTCCCAGCCGGTGTGGGTGCCCGCGCTGGCGTGCCCCCCTTCTGTAACGGTGTGCTGGGGGGCAGGTTCTTATCAAAAAACTCAGGAGAGAGCGGACCACCAAAGCGCACCCTCTTTTTTCTTGTCTGAACCGTCGACGCCCCAATGGGGTCATCCTCTCCTGTAAAGACAGTAAAACCTTGAATGCACCAATAAACCTCCCGTTGCCCTAATTATACAATGTATGAAGAGGCAGAAAGTAAAGCTATTTTGCTCTAAACTCTTAGCGTTTCATTAATATTTGATAAAACTCCAAATCCTCTTATGAAAACAAACTGATATATTTATGGTTCAGGGTGCCTTGCAAGTTTAATCTGCATAGACATACGGTTTTAAGATATTGTTAGGCAGAAAGAGGAAACTGAAACAGTAATCCATCTATTCAAAGATTATAATATACTCTATCCTCTCCGGGAACCATCACCGTATCGTGGTGGAGAGGTTTGTGTGTCCCTGTGAACCTGAGGGCTGTGTTGTCTGGAGCCTAGTGCTCCTGGTAGGGTCTCCTATGGCAAAGTGGTCTCAGGCGAGGGGCCGGACTAAGAATGGGTCACAAAGACTCAATGGACAAACAACAAAGAGGAAGAGAGACCCTGCCCGACCCGACCCCGGATAAGCAGATGAAGATGAGATGATGAGATGAGAATATACTGAATGAATAATTTAACGATCTGATATATAAGGGCGACTTACTTACCATCAAGTAAATATTTCTCCTATACATTTAAACTAAAACAAACGCTCACACATCTCTGGTGTAAATAATGGGACAAATGAATTTGCTAATCCAAGTACAGGCCTCGTGAGTGCATGGTGCTGATAGGTGCAGGAAACAGATATTGCACAGGTGTTGAACATTCATTCCCTGTTAGTGTATTTGATACAAACACTTGCACGGAGAACCGTTAACATTCCCTTGTAGCTAAAACACACAGTGTTCAACAGAAATGCTGTTAATTAACTAACCTCTCAGATAACACCACTTTGACACTCCTGTCATGCAGCCTGGATACACTGTACCGAGTTTAGTTTTGTATACCAAGCCTCAAAGGCAGTGCTGAACCCAGATAAAAGACACGTTACTTTTGCATGGCCACAAAGAGCACCGCGTGTTTACCTGTGTGTTTCATCTCCAACAGAGAAGGGAAAGAGGGGATGTGGAAGGGGGAGGGAGGCTGGGCTGGTGAAGCAGCTGCGGGATCATCAGGTGGAGTTCGGTTAAGGCTTTGGAGTTCAAAGACACTGTCCTGTTGAGAGAGAATACATGAGCCTACCTTCTGTTGGATTGCAGTTCAAGGAGCAGCAGTGGCTTAACAAAACAAATACAGCTCCAATGAAGCCGTAGAAAAGAGGATCTCAAACTCATAGAAAGTAAAGAGTACCTCAAAATGTCACGGGAACATTTCTAAAAATGGCGCTTTCTCTCTTTTGGCCTGCATGACCCGACACACTTGAGCACTTCAATCACCACATTTTAGGTTGGCCTTGTTAACACCTGCTGTGCCGCTGCAGTTCTGAAGCATATGATTGGTAAAGGCTATTGCATGTTTCATACAGAAACAAAATTGTGTGCTTGGTTATTTTTATATAAGAAATATGAATTCTTTGGCGGTTTAAAAAATTATGCTTAGGTGTGTTTTTTTCATGTGAAAAATGGTAAAGTCACTCTGCGGTCTACTCTAAAGGCATTATCAAGGTAAGTGGTAAATGTGTCACATTTGCGTCCAGGCAAAGGCTGTAATTTCACATCCTGTCTATGTGAAACTCAGGCATAATATTCCTCCTATCCAAAAAGACGGCTTTCTGGTATAGGCATAAACATGTGATGTGACGTGACGCACAAAGTTGGGCTCACAGTGCCGTACAACATTGGTGTCAGAAGAAGTTAGCCCTGCTATCTGATAAATCAGGACTTTCTCTTCCATGATGTTCAGCACCTCACAGATCTCACAAGCTCTCCAGGTGCTCATTACAACTCAATATTTTGCCACCTCTCGTTTCTGTGATCAGCAGTTTCCTGCTTTTAAAACAGTTCACGTCATCGACACCCCTTCCCATGTCAACGCTACCAAAATTACGACTTTGGTACGAAAATATCTCGATAACGATACTGAAACAATCCCACAATGGAAAACTAAAACATCACCAAAAGTACTGGAATAAAATATAAGATGGCAAAACATGGAACTTACAATGACTTATTTATTTTTATTAATTCATTAAAAACACTAAAACTTAAAGTCAAAATAAAAATATTTTTTTGTAAAAGCTGCCGAGCTATATAGCTACTTAACATGTTATTAAGTACAACGCAAATGACACAGACCTGGTGGAGGTCTGTGCTCTAAACAATATACGGTACAGTGGAGATCAACATTATGACACTTAACACTTGACTCATTCTGAAACGTTGTTTTTTTACTGTTCATCATATGATAGACTATACGCTGTTGCTATACCACTGCTGTACTGGCATGTTTTTTTTTTTAAATAACCAAGGCACTTTATTAAAACCTTTATTTTGTAAAACAACAAAACAAAAACAGTAGTATCCTTCTATCTAGTATCAGTTTACAGTGCAACACGACTCTATTTACGTGCAAATTGAGCCACAAATATGTGTAGGGTCTGAATCGTCTCATTAGGGTGAATTCGCTGACTAAGCTGCAAAAAGGGCAGCCAAATAACCGTCATACTGTTCAGTGTAAAAACACCTTGTGATTTACTCCTAGCTTCTGTGTGCATGTGTGTGTGTTGCACTGTGGATTAAGAGCTAACCTGTTGGTTTTTCGCAGGGGAACAGGGTTGAAGCTCCAAATCAACTTGAAGAGTTGGGCATATGGGCACAGCTTGGGCCTCTTCCACAGTCTCACCGGGGGGTAGTGCTCCTTGTGTCACAACCTGCGTCGCTGGGTCTTCTTCCTCCTTTGGAAATGATTTTGTGGAAGTAATTCCCATTATTAAATTCTGCTGCACAGCATCACAACAGCAAGAATTTAACAAAACTGCCGTTCAGTGCTTCAAAAGATACAGAAAACTAAAATTTGACATTGCACTTTACAGAAAACCAGTGGAGCCTCCGACCTAATAACAAAGACAAAAAAGTGCTACGATAAATAAATAAACCTCTATACCCAGCACTTTGAGTGAACTGGGTTTGCTTGAGAATTGTTTTTCGCTTTTTGGATACTCGTACTGTGTAGCCCCTGAATCCCACCATTCAAAGAAGAGTTAAAAATAATCGGGGGATTCAATGGGAGAACAGAGAGTGAAAACCTTTTAGTTCAATTATTGAAAGCAGTCAAGTAAGTTCATGGTCAGAGTGAGCGCACCTTCTTCAAACTGAAGTGGAGGATAGGAGTGCTGGCCTCTCTAATCTCCACCTCACAGCCTGCTAGGGGGCCCAGGCGCCTCCTCTTGCTGGGTACGGGTGTCATCATCGGTGGGTGGTTCTCCTTCCCTCCATGATGGCTGGTCCCATCTGAGAGGAATAACCATAGATAAGACACGTTATATAAACATACGAAAACAAATGGGACTTTGGGAAACCTCAGTTAGATAAAAAACAAAATATCACATACTATAAAAACACTTGAAAGACACTTGATCACAGAAGATGAGATCAAGTCCAACTTCAGCAACAAACCGCTCTGAAACTAGCCCTTTTAAGAAGCTGACCAAGCTCAGAAGACATGTCTGCAATAAGATGTTGCCAGAGTCAGACTTATACTATGCTATGCATGAATCCACTGCTGTTGAACAGAGTTCCACACATAAAGAAATCCCTTTGGCATAGATCCTTGTTGAGAAATGAAACTATTAATCCTGTGGCAATGAGACAGCCTCACCAGACAGATAATCTCTTGTCTTGATGCATCCTCCGGCGTTGCTGTCCTGCCTTGGCATCGGATCACAGACCTCACTCTCTTCCACATCCATCAGACTCTGGAAGGAGGCCATCTTCTGCCTCAGCGTGGAGGGCACTCGGGGAAGTAAGGGGCTACTTCTGACAAGCTGAGAGTTGACACGGCGAAAACAAACACATCTGCTCAGTGATGCAGTTTGACAGGTCATAGGCTTTGAAATTACAGAAGTGGTATTACTGTGAGGCAGCACATCTCACACACAGAGCTTTGCATCATCTAACGGTAAGCCGCATGTGTCAGAATATTCTGTCATGAGTGTGTGTTTGTGTGAAACTCCAACGCAGACAGAGAGGAGAGTTTGGCAGCACAAGCAGAAAAGACAGCAAATTGAATCTCAGCAGTTTTCTCTCCGTCTCCCGCGTAACAAACACAAATACGCACCGACCGAGTTATTCAGGAATGAGTTTGCCACTTCTTTAACACTCAAAAGCTTTTTTAAAATACAATTAAAAAGATCCCCAATGCTTAACGACGTTTACCATGTTATATGACTATGGCTGTGAAGTTTGTTGTGTACTTAAAGTTATCATACAGGATCTACACATGTGGCAGAATGTGTGCTTGAATTAGGGATCGACCGATATGGATTTTTTAGGGCCGATGACAATATTTTTTTTTATCAGCCTTAGCCGGTGACCGATACGGACTGCTGATTTTCTTGAGCAGACACTACTTTTGCTCCCTCAATTTACATAATAAAAATTACACAATTATCATCACAAATGTTACGAGTCTCAATTTAAAAAAAGGAACAATTATTGAACTTAAAAAAGCACATCCAGCAACACGGAGCTGCCTGCTGACACCCGTCTGTGAATAATGCTGGGGAAAACGGCAAACGCAGAAGCCCACGACGGCAGATAAGATTATATCGACCAGCCAATGTATCGGTCTATCACTAGCTTTAATGCCGTGATTTTTCTACATGGAGATGGTGGGCTGCCAAGCTTGGATGTTCAGTGCCACAGCAATCACCTGTACGTAATATTGCCTTGTTTAAGAGCCTTTGCCAGAAGCTCAGGGATGTTTGTCAGGTCTGTATCTGATACTATTAACTCTACAAAAGCAATTGTGTGCCAACATGTGCTGGACAAGTCACACAAGCCTGTCTGCCCTCAGGATATGGTAATCGTTTTACGGAGGCTGATAAGTTCTACAACATTTATTTAGGGGCCTCCGTTGACACAAAGTGTTGCAGACAAAGGGGAAGCCGGTACATGATCCACGCTTAATGTTTATGTTACTGTTAACGTAAATAAGCTTTAGAAATCTCAATATCTCAGGATATAATAATTAGAATAATAATACACTTCTTTTATATAGCGGTTTTCAGGAACCCAAAGATGCCACATACTGATATACTGATGCATTATTAATGTGTGAATTTGGTGCCAGATCCAATGGGCTAATCTGATCTCAATTTATCTGTAATTGATGGAGTGAATTGGCCAGATCAGGTTCTGTATCACAGTGCACATGCGTGAATCTGAACACTGCCTCACACTCCAATACCATGTGATAGGGGCGCAAGATTTGCTAAACTGTACCCTGATTAGGATCTCACCTCTGGAGTTTGTAAAGTCGGTGGAGTCTTCATCCTCTGTTGTGCCATGAAGCGGATCAGGGAATTTGTCTCCGGAGAGCCCCGGACACCAATGCTGGACTTTCGCCTTGCCTTTATTTGTGCGAGGCGAGACTTATCTGGAGCAAGAGGGAGAAAAATGCAGCTTCAGTAACACTTGATTGGCAGCATTACCATATTGTAAATACAACAGCCCCTGGATATTTTTTTTCCTGGGGATTAATGCATCAGTGGCGCTCAAGAGTCCATCTGTTACTGCTTTGGCCACATACACACGACTGCTTATTTTGGGATGGTTTTAAATTCTAGTATTACAATTATAAAAACCTCGACAGCATTTCTCAAAGCCTCCGACAGTGGTGTCTGAGCACAGCCAAATGAATATCAAGTAAACAATCTGTCTATGGAAGGCAAAGTGAACGCAACAGCACTTTAACATAAAACAAAGCCGGGTCCTCTCACCTTTGTGGGCTGATGATGCCGGAGTAAAACTCTGGACGGAGATGCCGAACT
>NC_139829.1:30095982-30313482 GCF_963691815.1 Echiichthys vipera | reverse complement strand
TGTCTATTTCCACTTCTCCCCTCACTTGCGTCTTACAGAGTCAGTCATTGTAGCTGCTTGTTAACTGGCTATTATGATAATAAATAAAGAATCCTATGTGTTTGTATCTACCTCCTAAACAAGAGTATGTGGATAGGCCTATACATCCTTTTGTTCCCAAACTACACACTGCAGAAGCAACCGTTGACGTACCCTGGTTGGGAATCATTGCTTTAAATCACTTAAAATATATGAACACCTTCCAATATTTACCAACACGTCACTTCCTAAATATGTGTTGGAGTATACTTCAGTGATTTAATGTTGCTCTGATGCCGAGATATCCTGACATTTACACGACTGACGCTAAACACCGGATCCTACATTCTCCATAATGCAACCCAGTGGCTTCTCTTTGTTACAGTCCCCACTCTATACCACCGTTCCCTCATTCACTCACTCACTATTCACCTTAGCTGTGCTTGTTTCTACTATTCTGCTGTATTAACCGCCATAACATATAAGTCATATTCACATTACTATTGATTATTATAGTTACTGGAAGTGTGTCTGTCTCTGTCTTTGTGTCTGTCTTTGTCTCTCTCTGTCCATCTGTCCGTCTTTTCTCTCTCTCTCTCTCCTTCTCTCCCTCTCTCCGGTGCAGACAGATGTGCGTCCTCCACAGAGCTGGGTCTGTCTGACGTTCCTGTCTGTAATAGTGAAGGTTTTCGTTGCCACCGTACTCTACGGGGGAATTGTTGGGTCTGTGTAAATCATAAATAAGTCATAGAGTGTGGTCTTTACCTACTCTGTAAAGTGTCCTGAGATAACTTTTGTAATGATTTGGCACTGTAAATAAAATTGAATTTAATTGAATTTATCCCTTTATAGTGGTTATTAGAAAGTGAACTATATGTGGAAGGACCAAATGAGATTTCCGACACTACACTGACATTTTTGCCTCTTCCTCTCCTCCGGGAAAACGTCCGCATTGCATTGTGGTATAAGGCAGTAAAATGAAGGGTACATCGTATGTGCACTTAAAATTAACTGTAACACCACTACAACATGGCTAACACACTATATAGAGCACTATTTCTGTGATAGGGAACCGCTTTGAACACACAGGTCCCCAGTTTGTAATGGAAGCCTTCTGTTATAAACTTGTACTCTCCAGACCTAGGCCTAGATAACTCTAATGACCTCTCTATGACATCTTCAGGGTTATTTCCTTAGACTTGATTAAGCTTCCCCAAAGTCTAAATGAAATCTCTCTGGTAACAATCTCGTTATCTGCAAGTTCGAGAATTCATACACAAATCTCCGCCCCAGCTTCCTGCCCCACCTCCGTGCAACCTTTATGAGGCGCTGTTATCGCAGCGTCTATCAGGTACAATTTCCACATGGTACGGCGGGATCAGACGGGTCGCTCAAACCTCCCTTATCTTCAGGCGCACTGGGAGTTTGATTAGGTGACAAAATACAGAGGAATTGTAGCAGTGCACCCGTCTGTGGTCTTCCCATTTAGGACCCTGTGGTATCCCTCGGGTCAAACAGACCAGGGACATATAAGGGTTTTTTAAAAACAAATCTGAAATAACATTTTACTTCATGAACCATTTACATATATATTGTTATATGTTACGTTAATGTTATAATATTAAACAACAGGGATAACATCTGATTAATGATTGTAATCGGTCTCTACTAGAACACCATTAACAGTGGAAGTGTGGTTCGTTTTTGGGGTGATGGAGGCCGACACATGACAGAGGGTAAAGAGTGGGGACAGTGAGAGCAACAGCTTCTCTGTGCTTACATTATGATACCCACCCCATGATACACCCTAAGTGTGTGAAGGAGAGGTACCGCAGGTCCTTCCTTCCTGCTGCTGTCAGACTTTACAATCAGCACTGCTCCCAATAGACTACTGACCTCAGCCTGTACCCTGCACTGTGCAATATACCTGTACTACGGGCACTTTTGCACTATTTGGACTTATTTAATCATATTTATTCACTCCATATCACATTTTTACAAACAACAAAACAAACAAAACTGCACTACATCATGTGAATATGTACATATGTCTATTTTCTATTTCTTCCCTTTTTAAATTTAACTTTATCGCTTATTTTTGCTATTTTTTTATCTTATTTTGTCATACTCTGTTGCTACTGTGACAAAAGAATTTCCCCGTCTGCGGGACATTAAAGGTTTTCTGATTCTGATTCTGATAATGTCACATTATCTGTGTGTGTGTGTGTGTGTGTGTCTCTGTGTGTGCAGGTCAAACTGACCCAAAGACCACATGAAGGATGTAAATGTGTGGGCAACAGTAGCATGCGTGCTCAGTTGTTTGTACACGTTTATCACAAAAAATAAGCTAAGGCCACTGAGTTTCAGGTGGAATAAATGTAAACCTTGTACCATTTTTTCTTCTCGCTGAAACTTGAAATGGGTCAATTTGAGGTGAACACCATACAGGGGTTAAAGAGATTCTGTGCAGGCTTAGTGCACCGCAAATCCCACATCACACCCACTGGACCAACTGGACAAAATGTCTCAAATCCCTCGTGTAATCGTTGCAACTTATCTCCCACTACACATGCCCATATGTTCAGGTCCTGTGCTAAGCTTCAGGACTTTTGTCCCTCATGCTATTACAATCTAAGGATTCACGGTAATCTTCGGTACCCCTCCAGACCCCCACGGCCTAAATCTGAACCCCCCTGTGTCGCTTTTACCTACCTTGCCTTACTCGCCAGATGCTTATTTCACTTGAGTGGAAAGACGCACATGCACCTACATTTGCTCACTGGATCAAAGACTTCATTAATTAATTCATCTTCAACCGCTTGGGTCGCGGGGTACCATCGGGCGTGAGGCGGGGTCCACCCTGGACAGGACGCCAGTCTATCACAGGACACATAGAGACGAACAGAGACAGACAACCATTCACACCTACGGGTGATTTAGAGTCATCAATGAACCGAACACCTGCACGTCTTTGGACTGTGGGAGGAAACCGGAGAACCCGGAGAAAACCCACGCAGACACGGGGAGAACATGCAAACTCCACACAGAACGGCCCCAGCGGGGATGCGAACCAGGTACCCTCTCGCTGTGAGGCGACAGTGCTCACCACCACTTCACCGTGTCGCCCTTGGATCAAAGACTTGTACTTAAATAGACAAAGACGCTAGACAAAGACTTTTAATGTAAGTATGGAATCCCTTTCTTAAACATATTAAAAAGAAATCCAATTACCTGCTCTTTCGTTTTTTTTCCTTTTACAAATACAAACATACTTACAGTTTTGTATCACGTGTTAAAAACCACGCTAAGTATAAAAGAAAAGCTTCTCCAGCGCCACTGAAAACCTTATACAGCTGTTGTCACAGGCCGACGAGCACATTATAAACTAATCTTCATGTGTAGAACTGCTGGACTTCCTCTATACATTAACCAAAGTTAAAGAAACCACACACCTCAAGTATATCTCTATTTTTATTTGTGTATATATACACATATAAAAAATAAGGACATATGTACAATGATAATAAATATCAACACGTTTTGTACAAGTGAAATAAGTTACTTAACATAGTTTAAAAACAAACAAAAGGTCAATAACAGACGAGCAAAAATGGGGCAAAATCAAACCGGGGCGATAATAGAATAATACAAATAATAATGCGGGAGAACAGCAGAACTTAAAGCCTTGTGTGAAAGAAAACATTACAATAAACCAAAATGCATAAGAACCAAAGAAATGCACATTTAGTACATTACGCATGCATTTTTTGCCACGCTTGAGACCTGTAATCCATCTTTTTTTGCAACATGTTGTATTAAATAAAATGCCTAATTGTAAAAGGTAAATATATTAAGACATAACCAAGTACCAGTGTAAAGAGCTAACATGTTTTAGCTATCTGCGTCCGGGGATGTGATAATATAAAGTGGGCACATTCTGTCACTGATCTGCTTCCAACCAACAGATACATATTTGGCTTTTTAGGGGCTGACAAATTAAACAATGGTCAAAGTTTTGGTACATTACTCAGCCTTTCATCGTAAAGAATTGGGTTCAGCAGATCACCACCGACGTATAAACAGAAAGCGGAAAGGATGCCCATAAGCAGTCGCTTACGGAAAACGCGGTCGCTAAATATACAGAAAGGCTGTAGACATCAGCTCAGTGTAGCAGAGTGGACGGACCGCTGAGACTTAAACATCAATCTGGAATCAAACAAAAGTTAATTTAAGTGTTTTAAACGAGAACAAAAGCAACTGCAGTCTACTTTGGCGTATCCGAACAAAGTGAAGAGGCACAGAAAAAAGTCAACATGTCGAAATACAGCCGTGAATTCCTGTACAATCCTCGAACCAATAAAATCAGACACGTTTTGTTTTTTGTTTTTCAAAGAAAGCATCAGTCTGTAAAAGTCCCAAAAAATGGCCGATCGAAAACGATGCACTTGTACAAGGATGGTCATATCAAAGATGGAAAGTCCACTTGCAGAGGATCATGCAACACTAGGATGGGAGCGCCGATGGCCGAGTGCTACCTCTTCAACCTTGGGATCGTTTTGATATTCTACATCTCTCTCAGCGCTCTGTACACAGTGGGGGCGAAACAAGGTATTTTTGTCCACCCCTTCCTTCTTGCTGTGCTCCTCCGGTCCCGACAGACACGTTCCAAAAACATAAGCCGACCCTGATGGACAGAGCAGAAAAAGAGGACAAGATAAGGTAGAGTTAGTAAAAGCAAACATCATGTGGGGTCAGTGTTTCCTTGAAATTAGATCCCGGGGTTGTAGGATATATTTATTACACCACCATGGGACAAATCACATTCTGGCCTGTTGGTGAATTAGGTAATGTAGTCTGACACTTCATGCTAACTCTTCATACCACACTGAGTCTTTGGAGGTGACTAGAAAACAACAAAACAGGGGATCTGGGAATTTTCCGCAGCTGTAAAACTAATAACACATAGTTTATCTGTCAGGTTTGAGGAGGAGATTGGTATGAAAAGGTCCTGTGTACTGTCTGAATCTCGCAAGAAGAACATAGTTATTAAACAGACATTTCAGTAGACAAAGGTCATCCTGAGGTCAACTTATTTTGATTCCTGTCAGATTGAAACGTTTTTCTCATTTATGGAATCTGCTAGTCACAAGCTTCGGGTGGTGCCGGTGCTTTTCTTATCTTTTGCCATGAAAGTAGTTTTTCTGGTGCACCTGTCCCCTCCGGACTTTAATAAAAACTGTGCACAAGGACGGCTCTGGATGAGAGGGAGACGGGTCAGATGGCGGCGAACATATGATGTAACAAGACTAGGAGTTTACAGCTATAGAAGCTCTGTGAGGCAGTGTAGGCGCACCAGTGCTTGGAGCTTAATGCTGACGTTGCCACAAGGTTACTGCATTGAGCTTATCAAATACATTGTGATACTTTTAAATCTAGTGGCAATACACTGTAATAATACCATTTTATATTATTATAAGGAGATCAGTCTTCTAATTAAGGCATTTACCGAAGCATCAAACGCAGTGCTAAAATCATTCATTCATTCATTCATCTTCAACCGTCCCTGTCGGGGTCGCAGGGGGGCTGGAGCTGATCCAAGCTAACTACGGGCGTGAGGCGGGGTACACCCTGGACAGGACGCCAGTCTATCACAGGACACATAGAGACGAACAGAGACAGACTACCATTCACACCTACGGGCAATTTTTAGAGTCATCAATTAACCGAACACCTGCATGTCTTTGGACTGTGGGAGGAAACCGGAGAACCCGTAGAAAACCCACGCAGACACGGGGAAAACATGCAAACTCCACACAGAAGGGCCCCAGCCGGGATGAGAACCTGGAACCTTCTCGTATATACGTATATAGCATGTGTTATACATATCCTAATCTAATCATCAGCAGGAAAACAAAGACAGCAAAGTATTTTCCCAAAATGCTGATTATTCCTTTCAGCGATAAGTCGAGCGAAGGCACAGCCAGATAAGCCAGATTAATAAACAAAATCATTCTTAACACAACACTGAGCACCCAAAAAGCTAAAGTGGAAATCGTTGAAGGTTAGGACTTTGCTTCAATCTGTTTTGCGTGACTTTAATTAAGTGGAACAATACCTTTCACTGGTTCACGGCTGCTTCCTGCCTGGAGCGAGCGGTCTGTCAGCAAGGCAGCAATCAGTCCGTCTGTCTGTCTGTCCATTCTTCCAAAAACCCTCTGTGTGTGTGTGTGTGTGTGTGTGTGTGTGTGTGTGTGTGTGTGTGTGTGTGTGTGTGTGTGTGTGTTTTACAGTGCTCTTCCTCTGTATAAGTCCACAGTAGCCCCGGGTCAGTCTCTGGGCATCGGTATAAGGGAGGGTTTTCATTGGGTTTAAGGGTGCATCACAAACACATTGTGGTCCAGGGTGGTTGGTATTCAGAGGACTGGGAGTGTGTAAGCAAGTGTGTGTGGGAGGGGTAGTTTCCTTCTTGGCAGTGCAAGTTACCACCCTCACCATACACATAAGATATAAAGCACTTATTGAGACATCCACCGCGGTCGCAACAGTGAGGGTTCAACTACATTCTCCATGCCTAATGTCTTCATGTCAGCTTCAATTTGGAATTAAGTGTGCAGTTATTGTTCCGCTGCTAAGAGCTGAATGCAAATAGCCTTTTCTTTCTTCAGAGATGAACAAACGTCCACAAGGGCTCAGCCACAACACATATCCGTTACACACTTTGACTCTAATAACTGTCGTCTGGAGTGATCTCGTGAAATATTGGACTTGAAGGTGCGTTTGGAGGTCACCGCGCAGGGCCGAGCGAGGAATGTAAGCGCCTGCCCTCGCATTGTCATTCACAGAGGGTAGCCATTAGCCACTCAATAACCGTTTGATCCGTTTGCTGTCGTCGGTAAGACAATAAAAGAAGAAGAAATGTCTTGATACAAACCAACCATCGCAACAAATGAAATTAGAAGGGATCAAGGACTTTCTCTGGGGGTAAATACAACATTGGGTGGGGGAAAGAAATACAAATTGAGCAGAGAAAGTCTTGAGAGATTGTCCTTCGTTCAAAACCCCCCTTGCGTCTTTTATTCCAACTCGCTTCATTTTTCATTTAATTTCCTCTCTCTTTGTCTCTCGCTCTCTCTCCTCTCCTCTTTGTCCCCCGCAGAGCTGCGGCTACGGGGATGTGATTGTCGTCTTGCTTCGAGATTAATTAGTCTGTTCATACCACTCTCACGCTCTTGACTCGCAAATACAAAAAAGGGGAAGACATGCCTCCAGTTTTTAAGTGCAGTAAGCTGAAAAAGTCTCAAAGGAGCAGAGGGACAGAGTAGCAGTTCAGTATTTCCAGTCAGTTGCATCGCTCCTCAGCTGGTTTCAGAAGAGGGGCTGAAAAGCCTTTTGGTCCACTCAACGTAAAAAGAAATGTGCCCTTCAGAAAACACGAGCGACGCCATTTGTTTGATTTCCATGCTTGAGGTGGTCTCCTCTGCGTTCAGCCTTTTTAAATACACAATTTACACAAGTGGCGATTGCACAGTGGGAGCTGAAAAAGCCACAACGATCACTGCGTGTTGCCCAGAACATAATAATTACAGAAGTGCATGTTGGCGAACACAGTGTATGGATGTGTATACTTAACATGCTGTGTGCTATAAATTTTCAACAGTGAGCCAAACAGGCATTGGCAGAGCGAGAGAGAGAGAGCGCGTATGGGGAATTGACAGCGTGTCACTGAAAGAGAGAGAGAGAGAGAGAGCAGGCATCCTCAAAAGGAGGGAGGTAGGTTGGTTGTTTTGTTTTTCCAACTCAGGGAATGGAGACAGATGAGGATTGGGCCTAGACGGACGACTCCTCGGGGTTGGCGTCGGGCAGCACGCTCCTCTGCTGCAGAGTGCGTCTCAGCTCTTCCTTGAAGGGACTGGAGTAGTCGTTCCCGCTCATGCCCAGGCCTCCCAGCCCGCCGCCCCCGGCGCCAGCCCCGCTAGCCCTCTCCTCCCCTGCTGTGCTCAGGTTGAGGCGGATGTAGCCGTTGCTACCGGCGCTTCGAATGTTGGTGAGGCTGAGACGGCTGGGGGAGTGGATGGGCTGTCCGGGAATGGCGCTTGGTGACGCAGTGCTGCTGACGCTGCTGGGCGCCAGGGCGTGACCGGGAACGATCTTCAGCGAGCCGTCGGAGTAGTAGTAATTGGCGCCTGTCTCCCAGAAGCGGTCCTCGTCGCTGGGCATCTTGCTGGGCACGAAGGTGGGTGGCTCCTTGGGCAGGGTGATGGGGTAAACCAGGGTGCTCTCAAGAGGCTTCATGTCAGCACCCTTCCCCAGCGCCAACTTCAGCCTCCTGCGCAGGTAGAGAGCCGCTACAAGGAGCAGCAGGCACGCCGCTCCGAGGGTGATGACCAGCACCCAGAAGAGCCCCATGCTGCTGTCTGGAGCCCGCGCCTCCATGAAGACCGGAGCGCTGGCTACTACGGCCACTTGGTAGCGCTCGGTCTGAAACTTGACCCCCTGCTCCTCAGAGTAGCACATATAACGGCCCGCTTGCATCTGGCCCGCTTCGGGGACAACGAGGGCCTTGAGGGTCCGGTCGAAGCGGGGCCCTCCTGCCTCGGGATCACCCAGCTGGAGCTCACGTTCATTGAAAACCCACCAGGGTTGAGCCAGGTTGGAGACCAGCTGGCAAGGCAGCACCATGTCAGAACCCACCACCACTGTGACGTTCCTCAGACGGGAGTGCTCTGCAGAGGAAAAGGAGGCGAGGAGGAGAAAGGAGAGGTGATTAAGTCTCACAAATCATAATTCCAATTCATATTCTACAGCAGTCAGCTCTCTTCTGTTTAATCAAATTTTTTCTCAACTCAATCCAAGAGTCCATTCTCTCTCTTTGCTATTGACCTGCACGTGCAGTGACAGTCAATCCCCACTAGAGGCCACTACAGAGGTGTGGCCCCATACTCACCAGGGCTGGGGATGGAGACGGGCTTATCAAACTTGGCTTTTCCTCGGCTGAACCTTTCCAGCATGAGGTCCTGTGACAGGGACGAGGTGGACCTGGAGGTGAAGGAAGATTAATAATGGTTTAATAATCCAGTATGTGTACGTGCAATTTGTTGTGTAATATTAAAAATAATGACAATAATCCCCGTGAATCTATTAAAGTACAATAAAACAAACTTCTGCAAGGTTATCATTTAGCTGCTTGTCCATTACGACAGAGATATGGTGAATGTTATCCAGCCCTGATCACAGCTTGTCAATATAGTTTTATGGTTTTGTTTCTTCCGCCAGGGAAATAACAGCATGCAAAGCAGGAAGGTTTTTACAGCTTATCCCTCTTCTGCAGCTTCAGGGTGAAAATCTGAAATAACCTGCAATGAAAGTCGCTGCATAAAGAGCTGCTTATATGCAGCTAAAGACTTTCATTACTTTGGTGTTAATATAGAGTTAAGGGGCACACAATATCTAAATACTGTTTCAGAGGCTGTTCCATTATTCTTGAAAAATATAAATACCAAGCCTGTTTATATTTAGTTTATAGTATGGAGTGCACGGGTTCCCATAGGTATTCGCATTACCCGCGGTGGAGGTCGATGCGGACGCAGGCCCGACCCTCGCTGTCCCAGGCGCAGTAGGGATCCCGGGCGAGCAGACAGTCTGGCTGAGACTGATAGCGGCTGCAGTTGGCCAAGGGCAGCTGGAGAACCTCCGAACGAGAGCCGATGTACAAGTACTTCTACAGACAAACGGAAAGAGAAGAAGGAGGAGAAGAGAGGAAGAAGAAGAAGACAAAGAACAGATCCAGCCATCACCCGGAGACGGAAACCAGAGAGAGATGAAGAACAAGGGGAAAGATAAACAGAGAGAGAGCGAGAGAGTGACTCAGGCTGTAGGAGATAATGGGATAATCACTCTCAATTACAATAACATTCACCCCCCGACCCTCTTCCAATCCAATCTGGATTGCGCTCTTTTTGCAAAAGCTATTATAAAATGTTTGGTCGCGGTTAAGCCAGCATTAATGAGATAAGCAGCGGGCTTGAGGGCAGGGACTGCCCCGTCACAACTGCATCGATCGGTGGACATGCCGTGTCGTAGAGCCACAGGGATGCAGCCGGCGTCAACACACAGGCTCGGTTGATACGGCCGGGGCTTTGAGAAAAACAACAAGGGCGGAGGTTCAATTCCCCCGCAGAGTTGAGGGATTGTAATTACTATTATTGTGAAGAGGGGTTTTGGATTCATGAGGCGACACTTGATCTGAAAAAGGGCAGTGTTGATAAAAAACATCTGCCGAGTGGCACCGGCCCCTGTGTCTGCTGTCGGTGGATCTGTGGCTGGCAAAAAGGGTATTATCAGGTCAGCAGAAGACAAAATGATTCTGTTACCAGAGAATACCAATGAAGAAGTGATGCAACCGCAAAGCAAGCTAATGGAACTACACTTTCAAGGGATACGATCAGAGGGAGTGCAGAAGCACGCTGGTTGTGCCAAAACAGCAAAAAGACTTGGAGTAACTTTTCCCCCTGAGAGCCCATTAAGATTTCTCATCTCCCAAAAAGAGCAGAAGACAATACATCCTAGAGTCCATGATGATAACATATTCATGCAGTCAGTAAGAGCAGAGCTGCGTTCTTCTTATTAAAATCCCCTTTGCCTCAGTTTGCTGCACTGGCTCTGGTCTGCTGACATGTTGTAAACAAGAATGCATCCTGTAACAGAGACATCCACGACAAATTTCCCCCGGGACAAAATAAAGTTATCTTGAGACGAATCAACTGACGTGCCAACACAAAGAATTCATGCGTTTTGATACGTGTCTTTTAGTCTTGAAAATATCAAACTCAGTTTTTCTTTTCAACTAAATTGAAACGATGTATCTTAAAGAGGTCCTGCGGTGATCTAAACAACCCCCTGCCATCTTTCTAATTTATTTTTCGGGGTCGTTTGTGCCTTTATGAGATAGCGATAGTACAGAGAGATGACAGGGAATGATGGAGAGAGATGGGCAACAAAGGTCCCCTGGCTGGATTTAACATTTCACGATCAACATCTTAAAGTGGAACTAGGTCCCTTTTTCAAAATGTATACATGTTCATACATGGGGCGGCAGTAGCTCAGTCCATAGGTGACTCGACTGGGAACTGGAGCAAAGCTCGGGGTGCATGTATATAGGTGACTTGATGACCAGCTCATCTCATCCCACCTCAGCTTGAGTGTGGCAGTGCTACAAATATATTTGCCTTCCAACCTGGGGAGATGGTATCCTGACATTTTGCCCGAGTTTAGGTGAAGCTCCGACAACCTGGATGCATCTTCTTGTTCGACCCTTCCTGTTTGGTAAACCCCCACATTTTCAAACTCCACGCTTAGTATTTGTTTGAGTAATGCAGCCTTAAACATGCCAAAGTCACGCTAACCCTGGAGCCATTTTCCAGATCAGACAGAGCTCCTCCAGAGCCATGCAGATGTCCTTTTCCCAAGCTGCGTCTCTATGTTAACTGTTAAAGTGTGGTGCATGTGTGAAACCGCTGCAATCCCCCGTTCCACAGTGACATCCCTTCCCCTCGCCCTTACCTTTGAGTGCGAGATGGTCAGGCTGTCGACCGGCTGGGCTGTCTCGAACAGCTGGATCTCCTCTATCACGTGGGCGTCGGAGCCCAGGATCACCACCCTCTGCAGCCAGCCCTCCGCTGCAGCGCACAGGAGAGGGAGAGGAGAGTCAAACTTTCAACTCGAGTTCACTTCAGCGCGACAAACTTTCTTTATCCCCTCAGGGCAATTTTTCATGGCATGCAAAAAAAAAAATCATATTTTCAAACAGACGCGAAATAGCCAATAAACACACACCTTTGACTTGAATAGCTCATTTAAATCTCATTGATGTGATATTAAACACACACCTGTGACTGCACACCAGTTCATCTGAATAATAAAGATGGGATTTATTTGCCCGTACGCCCGTGACTACGTGCCAGTCAATTTAAATATTAATGTCAACAAACAAACACCTGCTGTGACTGCACAGGGTTTGACTGAAATATTAATGACGCACTAATACATCCACAAACACACCTGTGATTGCATAGAAGTTCGTTCAAATATTAATGACGAGATATTAAAGCATACAAACACACTCCTTTGATGCCATAACAATCGATTTGAATATGGAAATAAAAGCTGGAGAAAGGAGCTGTTTTTAATTGTGTGCTTTTCCTGTTATGATGTAAAAGGGGGGGGGGTGGGCAAGTACCCTAAAGCACGGGGCACGGGACGGACGGACAGTGTGAGTGCGCCCTAAGACAAGAAGAGAGTACTCGTGTGAGAAAAAGCACACTTCAGTCATACACATGATAATAAAGGCACTTAAGCTACAGTGTCATCAAGTTGTCCGCGTCTTTCACAGACGTCACTTTGTGAAACTTTAACGCCAGCTGCACTAAAATTTCATGCTGAGAAAGACAGACACGGGAAAAGAAATCAACTTCTCCTGCCAGTAGTGAGTCCAGCTCAGCAAGATACGATCTATAGGTGCTTTTAAAAGAGTCGAGACGCCGTTCCCGGCATTTACCTCGGGTAAAGGTAATATTATCAAACATTTGTAGATGTGATGTGTGGGGAGCTGATGCTGGAGGAGAAGGAAGAGGAGACCCTGTGCTCCTTTCATGTCGGGCATTGTGAACAAGTTTAGATCCCCTGTGATGAAAGGTGTTTCAGGCACAGCTGGTGGGGTGACCTTGATGTGCGCATGTGTGTGTGTGTGAGTGAGTGTGTGTGTGGAAGGAATAGTGTTTCTTGCTGACATGTGCTTTCTTGTGTGGACCTCTCGATTAAGAGGCTGTCACAGATAATATGAAAAGCTAACCTGGTAGCTAACGGGACGCTTGAGGGGACTACGCACACACGCGCGCACACACACACACACACACACACACACGCACACACGCACACACGCACACGCACACGCACACGCACACGCACACACACACACACACACACACACACACACACACACACACACACACACACACACACACACACACAGGCATAGCGAGCAGCAGGCATATCATCACGCTCGCTTCTTGTGGCGCCAGGGACCGATGTCGGCTAATCCTTCAATCCAATAGCCTGGTTTTTCAGAAAAACAGTCTCGACAAGCGTTCCGTCGCTCCTTCGTCACATCAGCTGTCGCTATGCTGCAGCTAATAGCTAATCAAGCCCGCAGCCCAATTGGCACTGTGAGGGCACGTCTGCCAGGGGCCCTGTTGAGTTTGTGCTGTGAAGCACGACAAGCGGGGATGACTGCACTTGGCTCAGGAAGTGCGAGCGTGCGCGTCTCTGTGTTTGTGAGCGTGTTACCCATGTGTGTGTCCGGGTTGGCCTCCCTGCTTGCCAGCAGAGAAGCCCTGAGTCCGCTGTTGTCGCACTGTCAGTTGCCACAGTCGCTCTGCCGCTGCAGTGACCTGAATGGTAAGTAGTTGAATCTTTCTCCATTCATGAGATGAGCTGCAGTCAAATCCACATTCCCCGGAATCCACTGTCAGATCAGTGTTATTCAGGATTAGGGCTCTGGGAGGGCCGGCTGATTTCACATCCACGCCAAAACAGGACACCTGCATATGGCCCTGATGGCTCCTGACTGGATATATTAATTAAGTCGCGCTGAGATGTTTCCTTTGATGCATGAAGATGGGTCTTAGTATGCAAATCGAGTCCTTAATTGCAACCTACTTGAAGCCTGGCCAGATGGCAGGTTGTTTGTGCCACCATACCTAATGCCAGTACCTGTCCCTATCTGCTGCCATAACCTGCAAGCTCTCAACTCTTCAACACTACACACACACACACGCACACGCACACGCACACGCACACGCACACACACAGTGGAGTAATAGGGAAATATGAACAAAGACTCTGTACCTAAGATCTTTTTTTCACTTTCACAGTGAGAGAACACACTACAGCAGGTGGGCTATAACAGGAACACCATATGAGGTATAATGCAATCCAATACAACAACACTGCAAAATGAATTATATTATTATTAATTTATAATTATAATGTGTGCAATATTTGTACAAACTGATCCCAACAGAAATGTAATAGAGGAGAGTAGGTAGTATTATTATAATTAATATTATTACTTAATGAACAGGTTCATAGGACGTCGTACGAAAGAGTTCTGCACAGAAATTGGTGAAACGGTGTGGTGTAGAAGTCAGTCACTAAAAGCCTATGGACTGGAAGTGGTCACTACACACACACACACACACACACACACACACACACACACACACACACACACACACACACACACACACACACACACACACACACACACACACACACACACACACACACACACACACACACACACACACACACACACACACACACACACACACACACACACACAGGTGACACGCTGACAAATACAGAGATGCGCACACACACTTCCTGAGTTATGTGCAGTTCTCCCTGCTTGTTGTGCTTCACAGTATAAACTCAATGGCAGGCGTGTCCTCACTGTGCCAGTTGGGCTGTGGACTTGATTAGCTATTAGCTGTTAGCTGCAGCATAGCGACACAGCTGATGTAACGAAACCGAGACGTAACGCTTGTCGAGACACTACCGCGATGCCCATAGCGCCCCCACTCAACTAGGGCTTTATCACAACAGAAATTTATTTTTACCCACCCCTGACGTATACTTAATGTGTGTGTGTGTTTGCATCTGAGACGTTAAAGGACAGTTGCATCTTAAGCTGACACACTCAGATAGATTGACTTGTCATTTGAGTATAATTGTTATATCTAGTTTAAGTCCCGCAGGCAGTCAAAACAAAAAGTAGTTACTCTACATATGTAGTGTAAGCACTGGCATTTATTAATGGCCCATTTTTGTGGCACTAATAGGAGCCTTCATGTGGTTTGTACCTGTGCCGATGAAGAGCATGTTGTACGCCCGCTGGTCCAGGCTGCTAACACGATCCACCGCCAGCCTTGTGAAGTTGACACCCTTGGCGAGCAGCAGGGGGCGCGCCAGAGCTTTGTCGTCCATCAGCGGGTGCTTCTTGGCAAAGTTTAGCGTGGCGTCAGGCAGCTGCAGAGAGCTGTTGTAGCCGCTGTCCCTGTCTAGGTTAGTTATACACTGCAGCACAGACAGAGGACGAGAGAGACGGCGGAGGGAGATGGACACGAGGGGAATAAAGGAAGGAATGGAGTGGAGACAAGGACGAGGGGAAGAGCGAGAGGGCCAAGAAGGAGAGAGAGTTAGAGGATGAATCATCTTAGCTGCGGCTGGCACAGCTTGGCATGGTTAGTTGGCTTGGAGATGACTCCCTCCCTCCGTGCCCCTCTTTCCTTTTCTCCATCGTTCTTTCACTCGCTTTCACCTCCGCCTGCCATCCCACCCCTTCCTCTGCTTCCTTCCCTTTCGTCCTGGATCATTACGTTCTTAGCTTTTCGTGTTGTGCCAGATTTTGGTCTTTTCCACTTCTCACTACAGTACCCCATGGCACCCATTTCTACTTCCCTCCCTCCCTCATTCATTATCCCTCCCCCCGCTCATTTATCTGTCCTGTTCTGGTGCAGAAGTTGACAAAAACCTTAACTATACTTTTCTTGCCTCCTAAAGTTTCCTGGATATACTTGCATTTACCAAACATCATATATCACATGTACTTGTGCAGGGCTCCCAGTTTCTTACCGATCCAGGCCGCGGGGCAGGGATTGTTCCGGTGTAGCGCCCCCACCTTTGAGAGGTCTCCCTGTACTCTTTGTAGGATCCTTCAAACACCTTTTTCACATCACTGATCTGGTACTGGCACACAGCCGACACATCCACGTCACCCCTGAAACATGGCAGAATTGCGGGGAATTAGTAATGTTTGGCAGTAAAACCTGGGAGACGGATTACCTGTCATGCAAATGTGACTTTTCGGTAGCAAATAGCTTCTGGATGCAGCACAAGTAAAGCAAGACCAACACGCAAGGATGTGAAACTCTAAACAGCTAAATATAAATATCTGTTGCACATGAAAAGCATGGAATCTGAACTCATTTACATGTTTATATATATATATACACAGTATATTCTTAGTAAATGTTCACTCCAGAGCCTAGACTATTCCTTATTAAGTTAGCTAAGGAGATCAGATGTGTTTGTTTACACATCTTCACTCATCTGTGGGGAAGCAAACTGATGTACAAATTGATGTACATGCAATACACTTCCTCGATAGGCCGCTGAAATCAGTCGATTGGTGATGCAACTCAGGAAATGCATTTCATTTAATGGTTAGGTCTGGGGTGTAGGATCCTCATTTTTTTCTCCCAGCCCAATTGGAGACCCCAAGTGGGATTGAAATTGGGTATTGATGCGTGACCCAGACACATTAAGTGATACTTGTACTCCTCATCTCACAAATATATCTGATTTCCAACAACTTTTCCGACAAATGTAGCTTTTAAACACAGTCACTGACATATTGATGCAAAGACAAATAGTTGCGAATAATCCACTACTGCTGGAAAATGTAGTTCGTATGCTGTGATGTGTCCTGTAAGGCAAGTGCTCTGGAACAGTACTGTTAATGTGCAGCAGTGCCACGGCTTTTTATGAAGTTAACCTTAAAACCGAAGGACAGCACTGATGTTTTAGCAAGTTAAAAAGCTACCCTATTCAGTCAGATTATGGCTCCGACTCGCAGTCATCATTAACATAATGTCCAATTATCTTAATGTTATCTCCATCAAAGCCAGGGGGCTTTGAGGAATCCCCGGCGAGTCACACAGAGAAAAAGGATTAGGCTTTTCTTTCAGCGGCAGCGGGAACTCCAGTGAAGTAACAAAGCTTCAAGTTCAAAGCTGAGTCACTTTGTGATATGATATCTCATTGAGGAACACAAAAGAGTCACATCAAAGGGCATTACCCAGAGATGGAGGAAGGCTCTAACTTTACTCCCAAAGAGAACCTCCTGCCCTCTTCCTACTGCTCTGTTGATAAGCAACTCATTAACACGTAACAGTGATGTAGTGGTCCAACAAATGCCAATCTTTACCCCTCTAATAACAGCACAGTCGCTTATCAGAACGAAGTTACCATTGTAAACACCCTGTCTAATCACCAGATTGTAGTTCAATTATCACTTTGAATTGGTTTTCTCCTCAGAAGAAAAAGGCAGAAAAGTTCATTTGATCCTAAATGAATTTTTCTATCAAGCCATAAACAGGGAGCCGAGAACAGTGGACATCAACAGAGCCTGCTTCCCCTGATTCTCACAAATGTTCAACAGATGCAATTCACTGTTACCAAGACCCTGTTCAGACCTGGTATCGACATGCGTATTGGTTCACACCACAGACTGTTTGTAAAGATGCCTCAAAAATGAAGCCAAAGCATTTCAATCGCCCCCTGGTGGCTGACTGAGATATAGGTCATAGGTCCTGCCCCCTCCATGTTTGCTGATGGGACATGGGTCAAATTAAAAACTCAAAGTGCACCTCAAACACATTTTTACGAGATGGTTTCTGTCGACGTAGGAAGTGACGTTTGTGGCAGTGTTCATTTTTCTGGTATGTTGGTTTTAAGTTATTCGATTTTTATAAAAACAGGGTGAAACATCATCATCATAATAATAATAATAATAATAAAAATGGATTAGTTTTATATAGTGCCTTGCTCAGTACTCAAGGTGCTTTACAGAGTCCAGTTTCCATTCATTCACACAGACGTACATGATCGACTCGTGATCACTACTGTGAAGACTCTGGTTGCAAAATTACAACATGGTGGCGCCTGCATCCAAGATATTTCTGCCTCACTTTTGTTCAGTGGAGCACAAGTGGGGTCTCGCCGTTCATCTTTATAAACAGTCGATGAGTCACACCTGGCATTAGAATGCGTCTCTATGTGTCTAAGCCAGGGAATGACTACAAACTTCTGCTTACACAGAGGACGCTGGTTGAGTAGATGCTTCTTCAGTGTGTCCTTGGACACAATGACCACACGAGGCCATATGCAGCCCAGAGCTTCTGAGTGAACAATTTCAATACATCCTCAATGCATCTTTGGTGCGGTCACCTGTACTAAGAGCTGTCCAATTGATCCGTGATCGGATCACTCAGGACGCATGTTAAAGCCAGTTCTGAACATGATGGTATGGTGCATTTCTGCTGCCAGGACACACCGTAGTTGGGTCATGATACTAAAACTGGAAGGTAAGAAGTGATCTCATCTCATCTCATCTCATCTTCAGCCTCTTATCCAGGGTCGGGTCACGGGGTCAACAGCTTTAGCAGGGGACCCCAAACTTCCCTTTCCCGGGCCACATTAACCGGCTCTAACTGGGGGATCCCGAGGCGTTCCCAGGCCAGTGTGGAGATATAATCTCTCCACCTGGTCCTGGGTCTTCCCCGAGGCCTCCTCCCAGCTGGACGTGCCTGGAACACCTCCCTAGGGAGGCGCCCAGGGTTCATCCTTACCAGATGATCCTGAACCACCTCAACTGGCTCCTTTCAACGCAAAGAAGCAGCGGCTCTACTCCGAGTTCCTCACGGATGCTGAACTTCTCCCCCTCTCTCTGAGGGAGACTCCAGCCCCCCTCCTGAGAAAACCCATTTCGGCCCTTGTACCTGCGACCTCATTCTTTCGGTCATGACCAGGCTTTCATGACCACAGGTGAGGTGATGAGTAATATAAATAATTTGGTTCAACCAATGACTCAATCGCCAGTCGATTGCTATTTATGATGACATCTTTGTAGCACAGGACCTAATTACATTAAATTAAACTATCATCTGAAACATCATTAAGTCCATGTGACATTAAATCACTAATAAAACCAATAAAACATGTTCAAGCACACTGGGGTTGTAACCACTCCAATAGCTCACGTCCCTGTCAGTTAGAGGCCTTTTATATTAAAAGCCCAATTACACAGTGAATGTCTAATCACAGAAAGCGCATAATTAGAGCCGTCACGTCAGAGCGACTGGCTGACCTGTAATTTGAATAAAAAGCAGAGTATCTGACACATGGGCAAAGTGATGTCTCGCCCTCACGGCAGTTGGTACAAGTAGTAATTCGCTCCCATTTGTCTGAGGATGACGCTTAAAATTCAGCTGTATCGTTAACACGTCTTTGACAGCCCTTGCTCTGACTCACCACTGGGCGTGGAAGATGCCGTAGAAGGTGGTCCCCCGCCAGTCCTGCCCCGGCAGAGTGAAGACGGCTCGCAGATTGTTGAAGGAGACGTGACGCTCGGGGAGGGAGCACTCAAGTCTGGCTTTCTGGAAGGTGGTCCACTTTTTCTGCAGGGTCCTTGTACCACCCAGATCCCCCTGAAGAGGACACACCAGGTCTTATCAATGGCTGAGATCGGTCCATGTCAAATCTATTAAATGAATTACCCCTTAACTCAAAAGCATGTTTTATAAGAAGAAGAAGAATTCCTTTATTAGTCCTGCAACGGGGAAATTCGATTTTTTCACTCTATTATTATTTTTCATGTTACACACACACAGGCCCGAAATACACACACATGCACAAACAGGACCTCTATACATGCAATTAATGGAGAGATGTCAGAGCGAGGGGGCTGCCAGTGACCAGCGCCCCAAGCAGTTGGGGGTCAACAGCACCTCGGCAGTCTCCAGGAGATGAACTGGCATCTCTCCAGACACCAGTCCACGCTCCATTCATGGTCCACACAGGGACTAGAACTGGCGACCCTCCGGTTCCCAGCCAAGTCACCTATGGACTGAGCTACTGCCGCCCCAAGTACGTCACTTTTTACTTTTCTTTTATGTTTAAGCTTAATTTTGCAGCATTTGACACTTAGAGCGCTGTTTTCTCAGTGTATCGTCTTTCATCTTTAAGTTTCCCCCTGACATGTTATGGCGCGAACCCCAGCCTGGCCAGTTCAGGAGGAGATCTTAAACCGTCCTGTGTCACTCTTACAAGGCACACAACATATATCCAACACTACCTTTGCAATAAAATCAGGCATATTTGAAAAACAACATCATTCTTGTGGTACACTGATTCAACTAGTCACCTCGCTTGTACTTCAGGCTGTGTTGAGTAAACCCTCACATCGCCGCTACAGATGCAACAGGTCACCTGGCGCTCAGTTAATCTTTAGGCCGACAGCGCTCTGCTCACTTCCCCGCTCTGTTATGCTGCTGCCGCTGCTGCTTATGTTGCATTTCATTAGACTCACATTCACTCTTCCTGTACATCTGCGTCTACATAATAATAAAGCTGCTCCAAGTGAATGAGCTGAGTCATGTCGGAAAAAAGGAGCATTTAGACCCTGAGATGCTCGAGGGTACCATTAAAAAGCAGGACAATAATAATAATAATAATATTCAATTATACCATAAACATTGCATAGGGATGAGCCCCTTTATACAGCGTACAGTGGGCTCAAAAGAGGCCCGTCTGCCTGATACGTCTCACTTCTATGATCCTCAGTGATCGCAGAAGCTGTAAAAAAAGGAATTAAAAAAATGCAAATGCTCATAATACAACAGCGAGGTGCAGACATGGTGCTGCTGCTGCAACAGTAATATCAGCAGGATGACTGGCTAAATTATTCACCGCTCTAGTACGCATCATGTGTGAGCATCTGTTTCTAATTCCATTCAAAGAGCCCTCTTGTTCATCACGGCGCAGATATTAAAGGGCACTTGCCATAAAACAGTGCAAATATTGTACACTCCATTGCGCGTAGCTGCTCAGACTATTAATCCGTCTCTGTTTTGTTCAGTTTAAAAGGTGACTGACATGATAGTCCGCGCGCGACTGTGACGTGACACTAAACCTGCACCGCTGTGACTAAAAGGTCAGTGAAATCATATAAAATACAGCTTCACACCTCCGATGCCTGGCCATCATCGCTGTGATATATTTAAAGCTAATTAGCTACCCTAATGAGGCCATTCATTAACAAATGAATGCATTAATTACCACATAGCTCTATGTGATTGTCTTTACATGACTGAATGTTGGCAAACTGGTGTTTAGCAGCTATTTTATGTGTGATTTAATCTGGTGACATTATAAACTCCATCTTTTAAAGTAGCTTCTGGGTTTAAGAAAATCATTTTGATTGCACGTATGAGGTCGTGTCTGATACAAAACAGAAAGTATTAATTTTCTATTATGTTCAGCACACCGTCACCTCGCACATATGCACATGCCGCGGTAGACGGAGGAGTGCAATTTTATTCAAATTTACTTTTTGATTAGATGGTTGCGTATGATACGGCAGTTCAGGCGAGACAGAAGACTGGAGAGTCACGGATATACAAAAAAAATCTGAGCATGACCGATCTTTTGAGCCCTCTTGAGAAATCGTGTGTCTAAGTGCTTCCTGTCTTAGAAAGCTGCGTGCTCTTTTGGCGGTTTGTATCCCTTGCATGGAAAAACCAACTGAAAGCAGAGCGAGCAAAGCAAAAAAACATGTTCACTCTGATTTGTAAGTAACATCAGCCCAGTCCAAGTGTGATTTACCAGATTTAAAGCTATACGTAAATAGCTGTTAACACATGCTACCAATTGTCTCCTTGTATGGGCGTCTCTTTTTTTTTTAGCGAGCTCTGTTTCACATTATTAAGTGCTCAGAAACAGCTGCGTCAACAGCTGGAGTGCAAACAGAAAACAGCTGATTTCAAGCCAATCACGGATGACACTATTTTGCAGACTAACCATGTTTTGCGCCTACATATGTCCTTGTTATTTCTTTATCAGTCACTTGCAGGTTGATTATTGTTTGAATGAGTTTGTGCTCTTCCCCTCTGTTTGGTCGTTAGTACACTTCCACACATACACCACACACAGAGTGAGAAGAAGGCCATTTAAGGAGATTCCTAATTGAATCCGATCTGCTCAGTTTGGATCATCGGCGGGTGCGTTACCTTGCAGACGCGGGCCACTCTGGCCACAGTGAGCTCCGTGTCACAGTCCAGCTCCAACGCTCGCTCACTGAAGAAGAAGTAGATCTTGTCGTCGTCCCCGTTTTTACTGCCGCTGCTCTCTCTCACCAGGGCTGAACCCACAAAGTCCGGCTCTGCACACACACACACACACACAGCATACACAAATGAGTGGTATTTACACACACAGGCACACACACACGCACACGCACACACACAGCATACACAAATGAGTGGTATTTACACACAGGCACACACACACGCACACACACACAGCATACACAAATGAGTGGTATTTACACACACACACACACACACACACACACACACACACACACACACACACACACACACACACACACACACACACACACACACACACACACACACACACACACACACACACCACAACTGTATAGTTGCCTCTGCTCTGATTGACACGACACACACACGCCCTTATAGACACACTGGCTTGACACCTTCATCTCATTCCCTGGCGCCTCTTCTCACTTCTCTGTCTATTTTCTATCATCCCTCTCTCCTTCGCCTCATCTCTCCTCCAGTCATTCTCTCTCTAGCTAGCCTATTAGAGGTCCATTTTGTGTTTCTCACTTCCGCCCGTCCTCCCCGTCCTTCCTTCAGCCCTCATTGGGTTTCCAAATGATACGTTTTCACTTTTTTTCTTTTCTATTTAAAAAAAAAAAAGACGGATACAGTCATATTTTGGAAATTCAGCTACGGGGGGGCTTTAAAATGTATCCATTTTTATGCAAAACTTTTTTGAATTACAAGGGATAAACGTTTCCCCAGATGAACTGTTCATTTCAGTATAAAAGCCTCTGAAGCAGTATTTGAAGCCATCGTGGGACACTACAGCTCTCCACCGAAACCCGGGCCAATTAAATGCTTTTAGGCTGGTTAGAAGCTGCTTAAATTAAGGTGAGGCTTCCTCTCATTGGTCTCGGTCTAGTTTTTAATAAAATCTCGGTACCGGCATGAATAATAAATGGACACACCGATGCGAACCTCAGCCTCATTTGTATGTTCCTCCTTCCTCTGCCTCCGTTCTCCATTCCCCTCACCTCTCCCTCTATCTTTTCATCACCAATCCTAATGTCTGTTCTTTCATCAGCCATTTATCCTGCTGTGACTTCATCCTCTTCTCTCCCCTTCATTTCACTCCAAGTAGCTCACTCTCTTCCCCGCCTCCTCCCCTCAAAAGATAACGATCCTTCGCTGTAGCTGAGTCCTGTGCTTCATTTCCTGCGACTCATTTTCTTTTTTCCTTGTGCATGTTTCTGCTTCTCGCCTTCTTAAAGAAACTCTGGCATTTTCAACCTCTAATGCGATTCATTCTATCCTAATACATATTTAATTTGTCAGTGTTGCAATGTCGTGGAAAAGAAATATTAGACCTCAACTGATGCAGAATATTTGAGTTTAACTCTATACAAGTATGACGGCGCACGCGCAAGCACACATTATAGAGCAAATGTGTAAGGAACGCATTAAACCATTAAAAAAGTGTGTATATCTGTTTTAATGTAGGCCTTAGCTACAAATGTTAGCATGTCTGGCAACTAGCGTACTACTAACTAAGCTAAACTAGCTTACTACTAACTACAGTAATAGTCTAATGCTGTGTTCTGCACAACGCGGAGCTCGGAAATGTTCTTCAAGCAGTTGTCTGACGTCACACAACAATGGAAATGCACATGGAAATCCATCAACTACAAGTCATTGTAAAGTATAGCCTTGCCTGTATTTAGACAGGCCTGATTAAAACAGTGCATACTTCATATAGTAAAACCTGTTCCGCATGGATGTCAAAATGTCACCAATGTCATTGAGTAGCTGTTTACGGTATCTCACAACAATCTCTCAAAGTTATATTTCCTGCACTATTATTATAAAGGAGGCTGCAGTGTTCAGACGCCATTAGTTTGTACACTTGCCAAAAAAGCATCAGTTTGCTCAGAAAGCTATATTTTCATATTTATTTATTTTTGGTGTCTGGCATCGGGAACGCTTGGAGGTTGGAAGTTGGACATTTCACCTGGTAAATCCCAACCACTGACTTTGGCTGCAATGCTGCATAAGCTAGTACAAACACTGCTACTAGCTAAACAGTGTCGCTAGTGAGCAGCATATCATTAGCGACCTCTAACACAACTTAGTGTTTATTTGCCAAATTCATCTGTTAGTCCCTCTGATTAAAAACATATTAGCTAGCATAAATTTAACATTTGTTTGAAGACACACAGAAAAAGGCAGTGATTTAACCACTGCTGTTGTCCGGGTTTCTCTACAGCATCCAAACAGGGTCATACTTATACTTATACTATTTACCTACTTATACTAATGTACTATAATACTCTGGTTAATTAGCTAATCTGCAATATGAGACCAATGCTTCCCTTTTCCATGCCTTCAACATGCATTTACTGGAGAGGATGCTGACGTTTTGCCTGGGACGTGCATGCAGCCTCAGTCTTTGTGACTCTATCATGTATAATAAATAGCCAATAAGTGCAAATTTAAGACCCTTTTACATTCATTCTAACACAAGCCAACTGGAAAGATTAAAGAGTCAGCTGAAGACAGTTTTCGAACAACTCATTAGGGCTGCTCAAAACTGCGAAAATCTGCTCACAACAGTTGTCATTACAGCCAACAAAATCTTCGGGTGTCAGCTCCAAATGAAAAGCCTGCTGTTGTGTGAAATCGAAGACTACTAGGAATTTAGAGAAGTAACTGTGCCGCTCTTATCATTATAATCCATGTTGGAATAAAGCTTTGGGGAAAAGGGGATTGGGGTCAAGCAAACGACCGATTCTGGAAGAAACAAATTAAATAAGAAATGGAAACAAAAGTATAAAAAAGGAATCTAAATAAAGATATGTTGTTTTTCTATCCGTTCCTTCCAGCCTCTCCCCCTCTCCCTGTCTCTGTCTTTCAGTTGGCAGGTGCACCACTTCTTTCTCTTCTTCCTTTCTAATAATGTCTTCTTTTTCACTTACCATTAAGCCAGGCAGGCAGGTATTCGCTCTTCATGCTGTAGTGCTGTTGGCCCAGGTTCCTCAGAATGACCGGCTCTGTACCCAGGAAGTTGTTGAGTGTTGCCGAGTACAGCTCCTTATCTTTAACAACAAAAAGCAAGCTTTAGTTTCATTATGCTTTTCAGCCGCCATTGTGCAGGTCTGAGAGGAGGACATTGGTTCAGCGGGGGGAGACACAAAAAAAGAACAAAGAATGGGCGCCTACAGGTTCAGAGAGGCTGAAGTGGAGGCACCATGCACATTTAAATGAGTCTACTGGACTCTCGGTGCAATTTTAGTGCTGCAAAACAAATGCTGCAGAAGCTGCTTGTGGTGATTTGATGGACATTTTATGCTTCTGTTAGAGCTGTAAAACATGCTGCTGTTCACTTTATTGTACAGACTGCTGGGATGGAGCACCAGGAGCTGACTGTGTTGTTGTTGTGGTTGTTGTTGATAATATTGACATGAATGCATTTCCAACTAAGGAGTAATCGTGCATTTTGTTTTTTGTTTAACGTGATCCTTAATTGATCGTGTCACCTGTTCGGAAACACTTAAAATGTGTATTTTCTGTACATGGAATACATGAAATCATGCATGCGGTTACATAAAGCTTACGCGCAGCATGTGCACACGATAGCACACACACTTTTACTCACCCACTATGAGGCCAGTATGCCCCTTGGCAGGGTCGTATGGGCATTTACCCTTCCCATCTTCCAGGGCTGCTGAGTTCAGTGTAAAATAGTCTGCATTCTGTAAGAACACACACACACACACACACACAGAGACACACACACACACACAGAGACACACACACACACACACACACACACACACACACACACACACACACACACACACACACACACACACACACACACACACACACACACACACACACACACACACACACACACACACACACACACACACACACACACACACACAGGAACACACATGTTTTGTTTTCATGGTCACTTGTAACACAGCTGCAGGCTTTGTTTGTCCATTACAAAGACCGTTGCTTCACCCCTCACCATGTTGTCCGGTCGCATCAGTGTCACATACGCACTAGTATTCACACATTCTGTTTTCCATTGCATTTATTTTTATTTTATCACACCGTGGTCTTAGCCTGAGGTCAGACGGCTGACACCTCAAGTTGACACCTGTCAGCGACGGCTCAAAATGTCTCTGTAGGGAAACACACACACGCGCATGCTTACCACGTAGGTGCATTTGGGCTGGAAGGCGTAGGTGCCGCAGGTGTAGAGGTGCGTGTGGTTGTAGCTCTGCAGGAAACGAATGTAGTTGAAGCACTCGGTCTGTGATGGCGAGAGGAGGGATTGTTAGAATGCTGTTGTCAGGGGAAGTCAGTGCTGCTTTGTGAAGGTGAAGCCTATTCCTTTATTTTATGGATGCAGAAAAACAAACAAACTCGAAGACACTGAACATTTTACTTGTATTCCTTTTGCTTATGATGTCAGTCATTCTAAACAACGTTATACAAAGTGTCCTCACTTAAGGACATCACTTAAAAGATGATGTAATGATGTAACCACATTATCTAAGTAACCTTTAAACTGCACAAAGAAGAAAGAGGCAGATCGCTTGCATTCAAAGACTTGTGTGTAATCAGCAGTGTAATATATGCACTGTTTTATGGGTAGTGCCCTTTAATGTCTGCGCTGTGATGAACAATAAAGCTCTTTGAATGCAATTGGAAACAGATGCTCACACATGATGCTAGAGGAATGAATAATTCAGCGCATCCACTTGATGCTACCATTGCAGCAGCAAAACAATATCTGTAGCTGTAATAGGAGCAATATGATTTTATTTTTAATTCATTTCTACAGCTCCTGCAATCAGGGGGGATAATCAGCATGAGATGTGTCGAGCAGACGGGCCTTGTCTTTCAGGCCCACAACTATAGCATTATAAAAAAAGACTGATCATTAAGGATAACGACAGGCAACGTAAACACCATATGTTTATTCTGGCATAGTAAGACGATTCCTGCTCTGCACAACTTTTCTGATCATCATGCAGTATTCTAGGTACCACACCCCAAACCCAAGAGAAATAGCAATTATACATTAAAGGTCCTGTATTGTAGAAAGTGATATTTTCACGTCTTTAAAAATAAAGACGAGTGAATGTGGTTCAGTAGAGAGTGGGTCGCCCTCCATTCGGGAGATTGGCGGTTCGATCCCCACCCACCAGAAGCGTGCAAACATGTTCTAGTAGACCCCCAATGAACCTGAAATTAACCTTATATGGAACCTTTAAGGTTTGACAACTGAAATATTTTTAAAACCCCACTTCTCCACATTTTTCTTTCTCTTTTCTGCTGCAGTCAAATTTCTTAAGTGTTGCTACTACATCACTCCAGTGAACCATTCTGTCTTAGTCCACATCAAAGAGTACCGCGTTGTGCAATGAGAGAAGTTTTAGCTGCATTTCCAAAAGCTCTGTGTTTCTATGAAATATCAAATGAAAGTTTTTGCAAATGTACATTATGCGGTCAGAGCAGCGAAAAGCTCTTGCCGAGACTAAAGTGCGAGGCCGGGGCCAGTTAATTAACTGTGATTACAAATGCACCGGTGGTAAGTACCGGAGGCTAATAAGGCCGGACAATGTATGATTCAATGCTGACTTACAAGGAGTTGCTCCTCTGATTAATGTCATCATAAAATATTTGGAAAACGTGGAACATCATTATGAGATTTTCACATTTTTTTAAAAATATGACTGAATGCTTCTTCGACCGCGGTACATCATTATAAGAATTAAATGCATATATCAAAGCCACAGTGTCCTGTTGAGAGTCAGATGTATGCGTGCTAAATATGAAGCCTCAGCATCGGTTTTTATCACATATTAGATTCTCCCTGGATCAGGACTTCATCTACTTTTATTGCTCCAGACAAATCCCTTGCTGAGTCGAACCACCTTAAAAGTTGCTGATCCTCACCCTTGTGCGGAAGATGCACTTTACTGTGTGCTAATGTAATGACTGGAGAGTTTCCAGTTCAGAACCCCGGGCCGACTTGACAAAATGTAATTGAGCAGAGTGAAGTGAGTAATGATACCCTCGCAAACTAATGCCTTGGAAACAACTGCCGCAATGAGCAAGACGAGTATGGGACCGACAGGCGTGCATGTTACCTGGTTGTTCTTCCCCTTGGCAACGCACTCTCTCTTCTTATCCTGCGGAGCCGGCCAGTCGATCTGGAGAAAAGAAAGAGACACAGTTGATGTGGGCAACAGGTCGTCTGCAGGAACGATGGTCATCTGTCTTCGGCCCACCGCAAGTATGTATCAATATATCATCTTCAATCGTGGCCATAGACCATAAACATGCGCACTGTCAATATATGTGAATATGACACCAGTTAAATTTTTCTAATAGTGTGTATAATAATAAGTGAAGGTGTTCAAGTACCTCGGGATCATGTTCACGAGTGAGGGGAGGATGGAGCGTGAGTTTGGCTGGGGAATCGGAGCAGCAGGGGCGGTGTTGCAGTCGCTCTACCGCACCGAAAAGAGAGCTGAGGAAGGCAAAGCTCTGGATCTACCGGTCAATCTTCGTTCCTACCCTCACCTAGGGTCATGAAAGCTGGGTCATGAACGAAAGAACGAGATCGCGGGTACAAGCGGCCGAAATGGGTTTTCACAGGAGGGTGGCTGGAGTCTCCCTTAGAGAGAGGGGGAGAAGTTCAGCATCCGTGAGGAACTCGGAGTAGAGCCGCTGCTCCTTAGCGTTGAAAGGAGCCAGTTGAGGTGGTTCGGGCATCTAGTAAGGATGCCCCCTGGGCGCCTCCCTAGGGAGGTGTTCCAGGCACGTCCAGCTGGGAGGAGGCCTCTGGGAAGACCCAGGACTAGGTGGAGATTGTATCTCCACACTGGCCTGGGAACGCCTCAGGATCCCCCAGTTAGAGCTGGTTAATGTGGCCCGGGAAAGGGAAGTTTGGGGTCCCCTGCTAAAGCTGCTGCCCCCGAGACCCGACACCGGATAAGCGGATGAAGAGGAGATGAGATGAGATGTGTGTACTTAGAGAGACATCTTGGTGAAAAATTCTATTTTGCTTTAGTCAACCTAGACTCCACTCTTGACAATACACTGCTGTAACTATGGCAACAACTACAGACTCATATTTTTTTTATTGAAGTATATTTTCATACCGAAAACGAGAGCAAGTGCATACTTTTTCCCATCCGCCAAATAGGTACAACGTAGTTTCTCAAAGATGGATGTACAAAGTTATACTGGTTCACCTTGAACCAAAGATACAGTTAAGTCAGATCAAATGGCGCAGGGAAAAGCACCACCGCAGAGACCCAGATTCAGTCTCTGGCTCGCTGCTTCTGAGTCGGCCCCATCAAACGCACTGTTCGCGGCAGGTGGGAAACAGTGAGGTCCTTTGTTGCGGCAGCATTCTCTCATGATTATACCACTGTTTAAAGGATCAAGCAGACTGGCAAGAAAGTTTACCACAATGCACCTATAAAAAGGACTCTTCCCGTGGAGCCTTTGTCCTCCAAATTTCTGCTGAAACATGCAGTGGAGAGGAGCAAATAAAAAGAGAAACAGACACATTCTTTCACACTAGATGGCCGCATTTCCCTTCACTGTTGATTTTTGCTGTTTAGGGCGCACTCACACAGTCCTTCCGCACCGGGCCAAAACAGGTTTTTTCGGGTCAAGCCTAGTGCGTTTGACCAGTGTGAGTGCAACCGCTCTGCGCATAACTGTGGACATTTAACAACAACAACAATGGCGGCGAAAGGTTCACGTTGGTGTGATGCGGAGGTGGAGTGTTTACTGCAGGACGCACAAAAACTCTGAGGTCTATGGAAAGATGTGTAAACAAAGCGACGCATCGAGATGACGGCAATCAATGCTCGTGACGTGTTACGGTGTGTTGACGTATGGACAGGCAAGAAGCATTTGCGCGAGGCCCAGGCAGTGTGAGTACAAACGGGCCTGGGGCGCGGGGGGAAAGGGAGGGGGGGACACGTACCCTAAAGCGCGGGGCGCGGTGCGGAAGGACAGTGTGAGTGCGCCCTAGTTTTCTTTACTGTAGCAGATTTTTTTAAATGACTGTGCGACACATGGCTGAACTTTGCCTCGTGGACAGAGGTCCGAAATATGAACTGTTTACCGAGGTGGTTTCCACACCATTAGAAATAATTACACTGGTCATTACGGGCAGAAAGCTGCTGCAGATTCAGCATTAAACTCAGATTTACTCGAGCGGTTTCAAACCATATACTGTACTGATAGACAGACTTTAACAAAACAGACTTATAGTACTGACTTCTATATATTCTAACAATAGGTGCTTGTTAATATAATAATATATCATAAATACCTACCTGCCACTGTACACTGATGTCCACATTTAACTAGAATGATGGAGCTGTAATGGCTATGACTGAATTAATCATTAGGATCAGTGGCTGTGAAACATTACCAGCACAGATACTACACATCCTTAGCTAAGGCAAACTAAAGCATAGTAACACCAGTAGCTTATTGTTACTTCCAATTTGTTCTCAAGGAATCCTCATTAGTCACTGTCACTGTCTACTTTGCTATCTAATGAAGAAATTCACCCTTCATTAGCCGCACACAGATCTGGTATTTCAGACAACGTGAGAGGTAGAAGCGTCTCATGCCTAACAGCCGACAAAGAGAGATCTGCCACAGCACATGTCCTCTGTCGCATTAGCGCCTGGAAACACATCTCGAAGTCTTTGTGTGACGAATACTTGGTGTGAGGTTAATAAGTATCTCGCATCGGTGAAACGGTCTCAGATGATGAAAATGAAACGTAGCACTGAAGGATGGCCACTTGATCGCAAAGCTTTGACAGGCTAATGCTAATCTTAGCAAGAGCAAAGGGGTGACAGAAAATGTGGTTGTCGAGCGACTCAAAGTGCTCGTTAAAATTGTGACATAGTATAATGTACACTGATGGTCCTAACGAGGTGCACAAACAGGTGGATGTGTGAACTAAATTTCCTGGCATTTGAACAACAATTCTACTCTTTTAAAATGCTGAAGCAAGGTATCGCATTATTGTGATGTGTGATATTGTTTTGATTTTATCATTAATAGTTTTCATGACGAGATTCGGGCGATGGTTCATTTTGTGTTGATTAGACCCCTGGCCTCTGTAATCTCTTCAGCCATTGGACTCCTCCACTCCAACATCACAATGTATGCATATAAGATAAGATAAGATAAAATATAAGATGAGATATAAGATAAGATATAAGATAGGATAGTGCTTCATTAAAGTGCAATTACGGCGCAAAATCATCCTATGGTCTTTTACGGCACTTACATACATCTAATAAGCCATCAAGACAGTTTTTATCGTGTATGAACTATTAACTGAGAAATCCAGTAGAGTCGCTAACAGCCAGGCGTGGCTAACGCTGACTAGCTCGGGGCAGTATGGTTAAGGCACTAAAGCGTCTTTAACTACTTATACTGCTAACACCAAACCTCTGCAGTAGCATGATGGGCTCCTTCCTTATGGATTGCATTTGGTAATCGACGTGATTGGACTATACTATGAGAGGAGCTGGTACCGAGGCCAATAAGTAAGTCTTTCAAAACACTCTTTTAATAAACTCCGGGTTCACTAACTACGTTGGTGCATCATTTTATGTTTCATTATCGCAATATATGGTGTTGTCATCGTTTTATCATGATATGTATCGCTAGACTCTTGCCATTACACATCCCTAGGTCTATAAAATTTAGTCACGATTGTATCAGTGGTGTCTGAGGTGACACACTGAATCATTGAATATATAATGTGTAATTATCATCAGAAAGCAAAACATAATATAGGAGGAAGCATTTTAGTCTCGACTGGAAGCCGAGTGCTTTAAAAAAGTCCTGAGAAAAACATGCTGCAAAAAATATTCAGGGGAGAAAGACAGACTTGAAAGTAATAAAGGAAGACAGCGAAGAAAGACGGCAGCAAAGAAATAAAAGAGTAGCAGTTAAAGGGAGGAAGGGGGAGGAGGGGTGAGAGAGTGATGGGCAGATGGTGACAGAGGGGAAGGACTATTCCCTCGTCCTTGCACTGTCATTTTTCTGCGTTGGCTGCTTCGCTCTACATCGCACGCTGGGGGCTGACAACAGGTGGTCTTATCATTACTGTAAGTCTCATAACCCTCAGCCCGTGCCTGTGTTTCCTGTGACAGTGTGTGTGTGAGTGCATCTCATAACTGCTCATTACAGCACTAAATCATATAACAACTCCCAAACCGCTGCAGGCTGCTCGCTACACCTCCGGTGGACTGCTGTAATTGTATTGATTGCAATATGGACCAATTATTGAGGGAGCAAAGCGAAACCCGATCGAGTCTATGAGGCTTTGGGGTCTTTGTGTGTGTTAGGGTGTGTGTATCAGGGCAAGTCAAGGGTATTTATAGAGGGCTTTAAAGAAACTTGCTTGAGAGGAAAAACAAGATACACAAATTAAAACAAGGACAATAAAAAAAATATCATTGAATAAGTGCATCATAAACTCTGGGAAACGGGGCCAAAAGCCTGTGAAGTTGTATTTGCAAGTGTGTCTGTGTGCCTGTGTACTCCCACGCTCACAGTGGATATGTTTGTGCTGACAGAAGTGAATTATTAGGAGCCAATAGCTACGCATTTTACAATCTTAATATTTGGCAGCTTACTCACACTATTACTGTGGAGGCTTTTAGCAACAGATAATATAAATCACTTCCAAATAAAGTAATTACTTGTCAGAAAACACCTGAACTCAGTCCAAAATATCTAAAACTCGACCGTATAAGAATCCCTTTCTTTATCAATGATGAATCATTTTATTGGAAGACCTTATTTTGTAGCAAGTTGAGGCGATTTTGATGATTTTGTGTATAGAGGTTAATGACAAAGTTATCAGATAAGTCTAAAACACTACACATAGTGATACATCAGTAATAAACCTAATAACCATCCATTCGTTTGCATCGGTTTCAGGGCGGTGGGCTGCTGTGGCCCTCTCCCCAGCAATGTTTTCCACTCTTCCTGAGTAACCGAGGTGTTCCCAGACCAAACGTGATAGGCCTGTATCATCTCTCCAGTGTGTTCTGGGTCGACTCCTGGGCCTGTACCCGTTGGACGCATGGTCTTAGACTTGGAGATGCTGAAACTCTAATTAATTGTGCGAGTGAAATAATCAAAATTGAGTGTAAAAAGCCATACAGCCTTTTCAGATGCTAACTTTCAACGACGTCGGCCAGTGAATGCTAACAAAGGTAGCAAGCTAATTGGAAGTATCTTATCTTCACATTCAAGTGCATGTCTCTTTTCTTCTTCGAGGAGCACAATAGATTGAGTGCATTTGTTTTTAAAACAAACTTTATCACTCAGTGCGTTAACATGCAGCTTAAAACCTAATTATATTCGGGTTAAGGGCATACCAAGGTTTCTCAAACACCATGTAAACACCATACCCCGGGTAGAATCAGAGTTCTCATACCCCGGGTAACGGACCTAGATGACTCCTTCAGTAACCGGAGTTCTCCTGCATGTAAACGCCTTACCCGGATTATTATCGGGTTTCTTGTCTACGCAGGACTCCCCCTCCCCACTGTGCGCTGGTGGCTTTTGACCCGGAAATAGAATAAACCAGGAAGCAAGGGCGCAGAAAACAACATGAAGATAACAACAATAGAGCGTTACCTTTAAACCGAGGGAGGACTTCGCCATGGCAACTAACATCACTACCAAGAAGACCTGTTTCTGTCGTAATTCTGTCCAAAAGTCGGCCATTTTCCTCTCCGCTTGTGATTTTGACAAAGGTGAACCGTATTTCGACCAGCTGTATGTTGGCGGAGCGCCACCTACTGTACCGGAGGTGAAGTTACTCGCGGGGTAAGGCCATTTTCAGGTTACTGATGTGCATGTAAACGCACTGACTGCTTTACATTTCAGGGCTCCGTATGCATGGTCTTGCTGTAACACTTTGGTTTGTGGTTTTAAGTGAAACCTACCAATTCATTTTTTTTAATTAAACTCCAAAAGCAAGGCTGTTTTCGGCTTTAAAAGGCTGACGAATCCTCGCTCACAGCAGTGGTGAAGAGATTTTATTATATTTATTTTTTACCCTTAAGGAGGACGCTTCGACACATTTCGAGAAGGCATTAAATCCCTTGACGGTTCAGTTTGTTCATCGCCTGAAGATTTAAACGTCCAGACCAATAAAAGACCTAACAACTAGCATGACTCAGTCGACTTTATTACGGTACATTAGAGTTCTTTGATTGTCTGCCAAAAAACTTTTTATGTCTGTGTTTTAAAAATGTCCTTCAGTCCAAAAATTATCAAAAAAAAGAACAAAAAAGGGTCAGTGTGTAAGTTAATAGGCAGCAAAGAAGTGTGGCAGAAGCAGAAAGTACAGCGTGCTCTGTGTTTTCCCCTTTCCTGCACATCCAATCCGAACCCTTTTCTCTAATGATTATATCACAGTTAATATCATAATTGAATTTAGTGCATTTAAATGAAGTATTTAAAATGTGTGTTTATCTCTGCAGAGCTCTGTAACCAGGCTGTGTGGGGGAAGACGGTGCCTTTTGTCCCCGAACTGTCCGTCATAAAGCTCCGTGATATTCAATCTCATGTGTTATCATTTCATTTCGCACATTTCTACAAAGCCTCTCAGAACGTGTGGGCGTCTGCGTTGCCGGTTAGTCGTGCAGTGTTGTGGATACAATTGTTTCTTTCTTGAAATCCTTTTGTAATATTTGAATTCTCTTAAATGGTGGAAAAAATAGATCCTTTAGAGCAGGGATGTCAAAGTCAAATACATCAGAGTGCCAAAAAAAAAAATTTGCTACAAGCCGAGGGCCGGACTGGTTCAGTGTTATTAAAACATATTAAAATGATGCATATAACCTATTAAACCAAGACCTAACACAGTGTACCGTATTTTATTTAATGATTAAATGAATAATCCAATATTTTTGTATGGCTCTGTCAGTAGTTGGGCTGAAAGTTGACATCTGCCCTGAATGCTGATGAATAATGAAGCCGAGGCGGCCCACTTGCGGCGCTGCAGTGAGTTTGTGGGCTACCGTTGCATTGTGGGTAATGTAGTTTTGGTGCGTGAAAAACACCAGCAGGCGGCTGTGGCGTTCTGGCCGGTTCTAATACTAATCATATCATCCCGGGGGCCAAGATAATTCAATTGCGGGCCGGATCTGGCCTTGACTTTGACACCCATGCTTTAGAGTGTTTGTGTGTGTCTTACCTGAGGCCGCAGCTGTCTGCTAATGTCGTTGGGGTCCAGGGCGAACAACGCCTCCCGAGCTCCGACGTACAAAACCCTCTCGTGGTCGGACAGGGTCAGCATGCTGTAGTTGAACACCCCCTGGATGCTGAACCTCGCCATGCTGTCCAAGACATCTGGATAAAGACACAGGGAGGCATCATTACACGGCTGATAATACAGAGCTGCGAAATACCTCGTCTTTGCTTTCAGCTGATCTGTTGACAGATGACAGAATAAAAGCTGAGAAGAACATTTCACACTTCAGATGTTGAAATGGGTTGATGTCTCAGCCTATTCACACCACGAGCCTCGCCCACTCCACCTTACCGAGGCTTAATGTCATCCATTCTGCCTGTACAGTACACGGTGCCTCTCACCCACGTTTCTCCTTATCATTAAGAGGCACGTGTCGACTCATCTCACACAGCTTTCAGAGTCAAAGTCACCTATCGAGAACCGGCATTATTAGTTTCTACCTCTATTTAAACCTCACAGCTGCTCTAATCAACATTTTATTTGTAAAAAAAAACTTATTTTGGCAAAATCGGTACGTGCTGCTAGTGTAGAACGCACTTTCGCATGCGTGATGTGAAAGGTGTGGCTCAAAGTGACAAACACACATGCAATTAAAACACTTGATTTCTCTTCAGCTCTACTGAGTGTGTTTTTGTTTTTTGTCTAAACGCTCTCATCAGCATCCTTTCACGAGGAAGCAAGCAGCTGCTTTCAATGAAAAAGAGCTGATAAACCCATTGCACTACCTGCCCGGACCAAAAGGGATGAAAGGCAAACTTAGCAGCTGGTGGAAATAGCATTTTTCCGCTAAAGGGCCAGATCTTACCGTAGAGAAAACAACTACAAGGAGAGTGAATAATGGAAATGCATTTGCCAGGTAACCACATACAGGGCTCAATGGAATTGCCATGTTTCTTAGGGAGTACTCCCACTGTCCGTCCGTATTGCTCCCCGGGCTTTAGGGTACTTGCCTCCCCCCCTCTCCCCCGCGGCCCAGGCCTGTTTGTACTCACACTACCTGGGCCTCGGCGAATGCTTCTTGCTGCCTATACGTCATCACGCCGTAACACGTCACACGCATTGATTGACGTCATCACGATGCGTCGCTTTGTTTACAAATCTTTCCGTAGACCTTGGAGTTTTTGTGTGTCTTGTCGACTGTTTTTGAATCTTTTCATCGACCAAATCTGCAGTAAACACTCCACCTCCGCATCACACCAACGCGAACCTTTCGCCGCCATTGTTTTAAAGGCCTGCGCATGGTCCCTCCTTTTTTCTATGTCCGAACAGGCGCACATAAAATGACGTCAGAACCACCGTAGGCCTCATGCTTGTGCTTGTACACACGCTCGTGCTCGTACATGTGAAAACGTGCTTTACAAAAGCCCACCTCTCACAAACGGGCCGTGACTGGCAAGCGTGCCGCATATAGCCGCGGTACGGTTGCACTCACACTGGTCAAACGAACTGGATTATACCTGTGAAACCTGTATGGGCACGGTACGGATAGTGTGAGTGCGCCCTTAGTGTTGGTTAGATGTGAAAATTTCACAATGTTACAGCTTGTTGCCATAGACTGTACAGAAAGATGATCCCAAGATCGCCCCCTGGTGGCTTTCTGCAGTATAGGTCATAAATCCTAGAACCTTTATACATAAAGAGCAAAAAGAGTCGTCTATTTGAAGTTAAAAACTTCAAATGAACTTAATATATACACAACATAAATGTAACTGGAGCTTTAAAAGAAAAAAAGAGTAAAAGCTCTCGCGGGTGTAAGTCATCAGGTCTTAATGACTTTGCTGAGACTACCCGCGGTATCTAGCTTTAAGATCTGTTGCAAATGATTCCTGCAGGATGGAACGCTGCACTGAGAGCCTCCCGAGCTCTGTATTTACTCAAAGAACCTGAAGCCAGTCTTCAAGGCAAGTCTGATAAGTTCCAGATCTGCATGTCAGACGCGAGATAAGGCGGTCGTCTATTTATAAAAGCTGTGCAAATAAACAAGAAGCAGTGATGCACGGGTTCTTCCAGCTCCGGTTTTTGATGAACAGTGCAGTGGCGTGTGCTGCTGCAGCCACCAGTCACGAATCGAACAGTGAGCGTAAAGGCAGCGTCTCGACAGCTTTTAAAGTATAGTTCATTGATGAATACAGATAATCCTGCGCTGATAGAAATGCTTGCAAATCTGCACAATCAAACTCTTTTAATCTATAAAAGAAAGTAACTTTCAACAGCTTCAATCAGCCGAAAGCTTTAATGCGAGTTTAAAATTGAGTTTGTTATTGAGCCGAATGCCGGGAGCTTTGCATTCATACACTTGTTCAATAGCAATTCCATTAAGACTGGTAATTTTCAGATTGAGAGAATCGGCTAATCTTGTTTTGGAAGACAACCTAAATTGTGTTTTGCCTCAATTGGACACAGCTTTGAGCCTAAAGGGAGTGAAAGGGCTCCCACACTCAGGCTATACAAAGCACCTATACACAACAATAAAGAGATCGCGTTTCAGATCTTATTGCAAAGGGAAAATGAGATCCGACGTGGACAGAATGCGGAGCGAAATGTACAAATGCTCACTGATAATGGGTGTAAATCTGCTGATTGCTCATTATTCCAGATCGCATTTCAATAAAAGGACTAAATGAGGCGTTTTGCTCTGATTAGGCTATCACTCAGAGTATTAACGGAATATTAGCCTCCTTGTAAACCCACTTATTGATCCTTTGACATCAAATAGCTCAATCGATGTGATGTATCTCAGGACTGCTTCATTTGTTTAGGGAGACCCCGGATATTTGTTCCCATTTCGACGCTCGCAGACCGACACAAACAATGTGAAAAAAGATTATGAGAAAAATCACAAAATGTACCCTTCATGGTCCCGTCTGCGGGGTTTGTTGAAAAAAACCAGGTCTGACTTTTTTCCAGCAAATTTTTAAAAAGGATGCACCAATGTTATGCTGTTTACTTCCACATAGGCATGCACACACACACACACACACACACACACACACACACACACACACACACACACACACACACACACACACACACACACACACACACACACACACACACACACACACACACACACACACACACACACACACACACACACACATACGTACGTGCACGCACACACACACATGCACGCACACATACGTACACACACACACACGCACAAGCACACACACGCACACACACACATACGTACGCGCACACACACACGCACAAGCACACACACGCGCCGTTCAAATCTCCTGATTATCATGCAGAGACAAACTAGTGGTGCAGAGCAGATGAGGAAGCAAGACAGACAAGAGGAACGAGGGAAAGGACGGTGTTTAGTTTTCATTATCCACACTCTTGTTACTTGTAGTGTCACCTTGTTCTGCCGCTCCTCCTCTCTCACCCTATCTGGGCTGATAGAATGCGTGGAGAACACGAGGCGACGACAGCCCGCTCTGCGACGACAGCCCGCTCTGCACGTTATGCGATCTCATAAACTGAATAGGAATAATCCCTTTTTTCCCCGTTTCTACAGCATGAATATTTTCACTTCTTTCGCTTTTCAACGACTCATAACATCAGTGGAAATCCAGAGGGAATAGCAGGGACTGGTGTGATTTATGGTGTGACTAACTGCTCGTATGACGCTGTGGCCTAGTTGGTACTAAATAGACTTATATCCAAGGAGCAGGCTGTGGATGGAGGACCTGTGTGTGTGTGTGTGTGTGTGTGTGTGTGTGTGTGTGTGTGTGTGTGTGTGTGGCGTGGGAGAGAAAATAACAGAAGATACCAGATAATAGTCATTCAACCTCAAGTCAGTTCTTGAATGATTCAGTTGTATCTGCTTCACATACGGGATCCCTTTCAATATCAATTTTACACAAAATGCGGCATTAAAAAAGAAAGAACTGGAACTAGAACTTTCTTCATAAATGAAATGTCAGAATAATTCAAAGTTAGAAACTTTACAGCGGCAAGACAACTATGCAAACTCCATCTGCTGATGTTTGCGATGTGGTTGACAAGCCAGGACAGGTTAAGTGGACCTTCAGTAGAAATTGCTTTGTCACCTGCTGTCTACAAGCTCCATATGTGATGTGATATGATGTGATGTGATGTGATGTGATGTGATGTGATGTGATGTGTCCAGCCAACCCATTTCAAAAGGTCCCCACTAATTTATCCTTTATTGTTACGTCCAATCAATTATTTGTGTTATTTGTAACTTTTATTTCTCGAGTAATCGTACAATTTTCTAGCGAGGTTGCATAGATTGCAGGGGCGGCTGTGGCTCAGTGAGAGAGTGGGTCGTCCTCCAATTGAGATATCGGCGGTTCGATCCCCAGCTTCCCCGGTCCGCATGTCGAAGTGTCCTTGAGCAAGACACTGCACCCTGAATTGCTCCCCGTGCTGCGCATTGGGTGTGTAAATGTGGTGTGAATGCTTGGATTAGATGGACTGTAGATGTCCACTGCATCAGTGTGAATGTCTGTGTGAATGTGACAAACACTGTGAAAGCGCCTTGAGTAGTCACAAGACTAGAGAGGCGCTTTTTAAGTACAAGTCCATTTACCAAGTCCATACAAAGGAGCATAACAACAACACATAGCTTTCATTTTACATGATGGTACGCTGCTCCTCACAACCAGTGTAAAACATCAGTGAACTGGCAATCCTCAACCAGAGGGGGCGCCAGAATCAAGAAAAACAAGAATCTTGGGACGTTATTATTTTGCAGCCTGGGGGCCAGATCCACCCTGTGACCGTTTCAAAAGGCTTTGCAAAATGAATCTTTTATTAATTTTCCCAATCTTATTTTCCCCCGTTCTTTTATCTGAGAGTAATAATTAAACTTTTCTAGCAAGGCTGTAGAATTGGAGCATGAGGCAGAAGCTATTATTTCACATTTCTGCATCTAACTGCACAACATATAGATCATACAAATAGATAAATACAAATATAAATATCATGACACGATAAAACTGTCCACTAACAGGCGACATGTCAGAGGTAAAGAAGGATGGAAGGAGAGAGTTGGAGGAGAGGAGGGAATAAGTAACCAAAGGAAGGAAGGGGATAAGTACTGAAGTCAGCTTATTATGTGAAGAGCGCCGATGTATAAACATTGGAGGGTATGCACGGATGAGGGAGCCTGATGAGAGTGAGTGAGGAGAGAGAGAGAGAAAGAGAGAGACAGAGAGAGAGAGAGAGAGAGAGAGAGAGAGAGAGAGAGAGAGAGAGAGAGAGAGAGAGAGAGAGAGAGAGAGAGAGAGGCAGCATCCTCAGGGGAGAACTGAGCACATCTGCTGTGTTCCACGCAGCCGGGCAAGAAAACTCCAGAGCTGACACACTTTTACTTACACACACACACACACACACACACGCACTTGTGTCGAGTGGCTGTACACTCAAATTAGTGCACGTCTGAACACATGAACACACACAGAATATTCAAAGTTTATGGGTAAGCTAAAAGACACATTGCACTTGCACATACACACACAGACACACACAAACACACTAACACACAACACACACACACACACACACACACACACACACACACACACACACACACACACACACACACACACACACACACACACACACACACACACACACACACACACACACACACACACACACACACACACACACACACACACACACACACACACACACACACAGCCCTGAACAGCTCTCCAGTGTACCTGCTCAGTGACTTGAACATCTATCCACCAACAGAGGGAAAGTTTGCTCCGAGTGGCTTGTTTTAAGTGATCTTAGTTACTGTCATGAAGAGGTGATACGGGCAGGAGCACTTACCATCTGCCACCACACTGTGGCAGCCCTGAGGCTACCTGTGTGTGTGTGTGTGTGTGTGTGTGTGTGTGTTTGTGTTGTAACCTGAGTGCACGAGGGTTTCTTCTATGACAGTCACTAGGCTGTCCATACCTGTGGTTCATCACTATTCAGGTGCAAGTCTTTGTATTTTGAATGGCAGTGTGTTAGCTCTGTTGTATGTAAACACCTCTGTACTGTAGGGTTAAGAGAAACAAGACTTTGGATGTCTTTACAGCTGTGGAGAATTGAATGTAAGGAAACCTAAAGTGCCAAAATAGAAGCACAACTGAGAGAAAAAGGGAAATATTAAGATCCATGAACAACTAAAGTCATGAATATACAATAATGCACCACAAAGAACTCTGTCCTTCCACTGGAGAGAATCAGCTCTGTATTTATTGCATCTGAAACTCTTCCATCATTTCAAGGACCTTGTGAGTGTGTCTCTGTGTGTGTGTAAGGGCGGTTTGGGTTAAATTACAAGGCCTTTGATGCTTTTAGACAACAGTTTGTACGCAGCAGAAGAAAAGAGAGAATATAAATAAAAGGGTGCAAATAAAAAATAGAGGGCAGAGACGAGGAGAGGCGTAATGAGTCCGACAGATGAGGAGAAATACAAACAAAAGGGCAAAAGTCAGAATATGAAGGGAGAATACAATAGATAAACAACTCAGAGGGCCTGACCGAGGTCAGAACCGGTGGAAACAGAAATGATCAGAGATCACTGCTCTACAAGACCTCCTCACCGGCTGTGTGGGTGTTTGTCTCTCAACGGGTGTGAGGGTGTGACGAAAGAGAGAAATAAAAAAGAGACAAAAAGTGCAAGTCTACGTGAGTGTTGGCGTTGAAATATACATTTTAAATAAGGAGAAGTTCTGGACTTAAAAGCAAAATACGGTCTTCCACCTTTTAAGGTCTAAGTTTGGAGTAATACATTAAATCTATCTTAAGCCTATGTAGACCCTAACGTAACCACTAACCCTCACAAAATGCTGAATTAAATCAGCGGAGGCTTATGCGACCAGGGAACATAGGGCCCCAACTGGCGATAGCTTCATATTTAGCGTACAGACTCTCCGTAAGAAAACAATTCAGCATATTTCCCAAAATGTCAAACTGTTGCTTCAATTAAAGAAACAACACCAAGTGAAAACATGTCCTCCAAGTTTAAAAGCTAATTGTGCACTACTTAAAGTATCATTATACAAGTATTCATAATGCAGGAAAAATGCCGTATGTATGATATTATTGCATTATTATTACTGATGTAGTGATGAGGAGGATGTTATCTGTGTATTGTATGTTTTTGTTTGAGCGTATCTGCTGTTGATCCCTATTGTGTTCTTCATGATTTGGCGCTCTTGTTTCCTGCTTTTATCAGTGTATTCTGTCAATTTTTGAATTATTATGGTCATTATGTCACTTATGTCCTATTTCAATGACTTTAATACTGTATCTGCTCCCACTTTACCTGCCCAGGGACTACAGGAGAAATTAGCAATTGTTGCTATAACCTGGCTCAAAGCATCACTTCCTGTTTTACAAGATTAATGTTTATTGTGCATTGTCCCTGTTTTAAAACCAATTCATTCATTCATGATGATGGTATACGCACATTTTTTGTTGAGGGAAACTAGATCTTCAAAATAAATAGTAATAATGGCTCACGGATAAATAAAGTGGCTTGGGGTTAGTTCAACACTCACCCAAGAATCTTAATGGTGTTAAATGATAAAGTAGCACAAAATGGAAGTATTGCAAATACCTTATAAATGCACGAGTACCAGTAGAGTGCTTGTGTAAGTGTACTTTGCAGCACTGTCAAAGCATGTAGTCGCGGACTTATTGTGAACAGGACCGAAGAATAACTTCTTCATATTGGTTCATGAAAGAAAGTGACAACATTTGAGACTCGGGAGTGGGTAGCTTCTTCCAGAGTGTCCTTGAGTGACAAGGGAGAAATGTCAAACACTCCCTGTATACAACTGTAACAATAATGCAACTGCGGAAAAAAACATTATCAATAGGATGATACAATGCAGCGAACCACAACACAAACACAACAATGTCCAAGACACAACCTACGCTAGAGTAGCAATGATAAACAAGTTTCAGGGCTGTGTGAGATGATGATGTACAGAAAGAGACTGAAACTCAAGGCTGCCTGAAGGAAGCGAATCAAGCTGAGATAGTATGTGAACAGCTGTTAAGACTGGTAGCCGTTTGCTTCATGGTGTCATGAACAAATGTAACCCCATCCAAACAGTAATTAGCATGGTATGTATAGCGTATAATGTGCTTGTGTCTGTTTGCATCTGTTCGTGTATGCATGTTAGGATACCAGTACCCTTAAAGTGATACCTTTAATGATAGAGTACTTCATCTGTTACCATTTTTCCCCCCAAGATGATTTGACTCCCAATATGGAAATCTCTCAACGCGCTGAACTGCCAACTCCGTCATATACATTCATTCATTCATTCATCTTGTCCTCTTGTCCCTGTCGGGGTTGCGGGGGGCTGGAGCCGATCCCAGCTGACATCGGGCGTGAGGCTGGGTACACCCTGGACAGGACACCAGTCTATCGCAGGGCACATAGAGACGAACAGAGACCGACAACCATTCACACCTACGGGTGATTTAGAGTCATCAATGAACCGAACACCTGCACGTCTTTGGACTGTGGGAGGAAACCAGAGAACCCGGAGAAAACCCACGCAGACACAGGGAGAACATGCAAACTCCACACGGAAGGGCCCCAGCCGGGATTTGAACCAGGAACCCTCTCGCTGTGAGGCGACAGTGCTAACCACCATACCAGCATGTCAATTTTATTTACAGTGCCAAATCATAACAAAAGTTTACCTTACAGAGTAGGTATAGACCACACTCTTTGACTTATTTATGATTTACATAGACCCAACAATTCCCCCGTAGAGTACGGTGGCAACGAAAACCTTCCCTTTAACAGACAGGAACGTCGGACGGACCCAGCTCTATGGAGGACAGCCTCGTCTTGACCAGGTGCTTACAGCATCCAAGTACTAACCAGGCCCGAACCTGCTTAGCTTCCATGATCGGACGAGATCGGGGCGTGCTGCGGGTGATATGGCCGCACCAACATTTCTCTCTACACCGTGCTTGACATCACCACACCACAGAGTATATGGGTTGCAGCTGTCACATTACATCGAAGAATAGTTCACTGCCAGCAATTTTGTTTCTAGATCTGTGTAAAAAAACTGGGTACATTATAGGAAGGTACTGGTACTGAGGTTATTTTGGTCGGTACCTTAGAATACCGTAAAGGTATAGAGCACCAACACCCAGCCCTAATGCGAGTGCACACTCTCTTGTCTCTTGTAGGGTTTCTCAGGGTAATGCCACAGCTTCACCATCCAGCCCAGCCCAAATCAAACTAAGCCAAACCGAGCCAGACTAAACAGAACTCCCGTGTGGGGCTTGAGGAGGACAAGGAGGAGGAAAAGTTCGACAAGGGGGAGTGCCTGTTGCTTCAAGGCCGGCTGAAAAGGTCTCGAACCGGGCCTCGCCTCTATAATCTGCCTCTGTGAGCCTTCCAGCGGAGCTCCAGCCCTCCTCTCCCTGTCTGCTATAAATACACCCAGCCTCTGCTTATAGCTTCTAACCGCCGAGCCACTCACACACCAAACTATGATTAAAGGCCTATTTTAGGGAGAGCTTTGAAGCAGCGACAAAGCACAGAGCGAGAGGCAGAGACAGACAGACAGACATACAGACAGACAGTCAGAGGAGGGAGAGACATGGTGCAGCACCCACAAACGCATGCAGATATACCCGAGCGTGCACACACGGCGTCGTCAGACTCTCATCAGAGCAGGTACCCTCTTTGAAGGAAAAACAACAACACTGTGCACACATAGGCACTCGCACTCCCATGTGGGTGCACATAGGCTTTTGTCTGCCGAACAGATGACAAGTTCACAGGAGAGTCAGGTGTACGACAGAATGAGAGCACGGATATGGAGAGAGAGAGAGAGGCAATAAAGGGAAAGATATACATGCCTTTACAAGGTAGATCTGCAAATACCTTTCGTCAATCGCGGAGTGAATTCAGGCTATAATGGATTATCTGCTGTTGTAAATTAAGGGTAAATGAGATTTATAGGATTATGCAACACAAAGAATTGACGTACTTAACTGACTCAATATGCCATAAAGAATAATACCAAGTGCATTGATGAAACCTGTTTTTAATCTGAATAATTACTCATCTCTGCGTGGCTTGAATGTGTAAGCCCTTGTTTGTCGGATACACAGCATTTGTATCTCCTGTGCAGCTTTACCAATACACTTCTTCACGGCAATAGAGCGATTGCATTCAGCAGAAATAAGAATGCGAGATGAAGGGATGAGCGAGTGGGAGGAAAGGAAGTGGTAAAAGTGGATTAACACAACAACGGAACAAGTGAGCCCAGTGGGGGGATGGGTTTTTCGGGGGGATGAAGTTGGAAGATGAAAGCCGGAGGGGGGATGAAACAGCCTCGCTCGGTGGGGGGTCGCAATTGCAGTCCGCAACGAGCAGAACAAATCAAGAGCTGGTTGATGCCACAAGTGAGGTTTTTCCATTCCAGCGTCATGGTTCAGCATGTATGACTGGTACAGCAGTGGGCACCAGCTGGGGAGAGTTAGGCCTTTTTTTGTACAATGTTGTGGTGATGACACACACACTCATAAAGAGAGATAGACGAGAGCCTGTGGAGCTCAACGGATGCAGCACGGCACCGCCATACTTTGGAAATTTGACTCACTGAACAATTTACAAGCCAACAATGACAAGCATTTGGTGATTCAGAAGAACGGGGCATTTTTGTTCAAGTGAAATGCCATTAAGATTCTGAAACAGTGCACTGAAACCCGGCAAAAATTATAAACATCCTCAAACTGGAGATACTGTCACAAAATAATTGAGTCAGGCTTCCATTCAAGCCAGTACTCCCATTGTAGTAGGGCTGCAACCGGGGTTGGTCGCCCAAAGGAGGACATTCACAGTGCTTTTTCATTTTATTTGGCTAATTTAATGGTTTTTTTTGCCTCTGAGGAATGGGTGCGAGCTGCTGCTCAGTGGGCAACAGCAGAGAGAGACAGTGGGGAAAAACCAGCGTGTAGACCCAGTATATTTTCACATCGAACTCTGTGAATTTAGGGTTTGTTTGGACCGAACCATTGCTGCTGATTGTTGGAACGGTGGAAACAAAGACAGTTTTGGTGGGTTTCAGGTTGAAGTGTTAGGTAATTTAGCAATCGCCGGTTGTTGGGCTGACGGAGGCCAGTTAACATAGCAACCAACCCAACAAGGGATGCTAATTTGAACAGACCCAAAATCCAGTAACTGAGTCCCGGTTCACTGATCCGGGAGGGTGGACTGATAGCATTAATCGGTCAATATTCTTATTGTCAGTCAACATTTCAACGGGTCATTTTTATCATCCCTAGCAATAACTAACCATTCATCTCAGATTTTTGTGTGTGCCTTGCTCAAGGATGTGTTAAAGTGTAGACAGGAGTGGTTGGGGATTGTACCAGCAACACTGACAACACAAAAGCTCAAAGACAAACCCCGTTGTGCCACCTGAGCTACAGCCTCCAGCATCATGTCAGCTTTCTGTCCAACTGTTACGTATTACTCAGCACCTCCACTTTTGAATTACTACGGACACTCATGGTGAAGTTATTGGGGAACGCTGTGTAAAATAGACCCCGAACAATCTGCAGAGGAGGTGAAAATGTGCAGCTATGTGAGGCACAACATGGGGTCTAGTTCATTCAAAGAGCTGTTAGGTGCAGAAGGAGCAGATTTCTGTGCCTCCAGCAGATTTCTGTGCCTCCAGTCTGTCCATAAACAGTCTGTGTGTGAGTGTCATTGTTTGGATATATGAATCACTTTCCGTATTTTGTGCTGTGAAGTGATAATTCTGACCCTCAAATTAATTATTCTAGCACATGTTTGTATCCCCATATGCTGCATGAGCACAATATCTTAACCTTCCCTGATACTGAGACCTGGCGCGGGAACATTTCTTCTCATTTTTGGGGATTTTTTTGTTTCATTTCAATTCAGAGCTAAATGAATGCATCAAATAATTTTAAATAGTAGAAAATGGTTATCAAAAATCTTTTACCCCAACCGATGGTAAAATCCAACCAAAATATTCAAATTACAATGAAATAAAAGTGAGAAAATGAGCAAATCTTCACATTTGAAATAGACGAACCAGCATGTGTTAGGCAACTTTTGCTTAACATTTCCTGTCGATCTTGTGTTGCACTGCATAATTTATGCAATAAATGTTTAATTAATGACTTGCATCATTAAGGAAAATGTGAAAACAAGGATGGTTGTATCCTGTCATTTAGTTAACTTGTATTTATAAAGCGCCTTTCTAGTCTTCTGACTACTCAAGTCGCTTTCACAGTGTTTGTCACATTCACCCGTTCACACAGACATTCACACTGATGGCAGTGGACATCTACAGACCATCTAATCTGATCTAACCATTCACACCACATTCACACACCCATGCGCAGCACAGGGAGCAATTCAGGGTTCAGTGTCTTGCCCAAGGACACTTCGACACGAGGACTGGGGGAGCTGGGTAGCGACCGCCGATCTCTCGAATGGAGTACGACCCACTTGGCCAATGAGCCACAGCTGCCCAAATCATGTTATAAACCACATGTGAAATCTCACAATGAGCACATATTTGAATCCATTTCATGTTAAATTGTAATCACGTGTGACGTCTTTCATGTCACTAGAGAATCGCATGTGCCTATATGTGGATTTACATGTGAATATATCTCTTTGCACTCGTGCTTGAAACGCTCACTTTTGTTTAACATATAAGGATAAGGACGGCATTGACTTTTAATATAATGTCAATGGTGCCACTACTACTACAAGAAGGTGCTTGGGGTAAGAGCAGCCTTCGAGTGACATTTCCAGTCTAATCAACATGAACACTTGTCACACATCAGCTCTCACAAAGTCAGCACGACAACAGAGAGCCCTCCAGGTCCCGACATCTGGTCCCGGCTGTTAATCTTCCCTGACCAATCAGCACAGGGTCAGGGAATGAGTGACACTCATAGCAGATAAAAAGCAGTGATGAATCTCCTTCTTCAACCCTCCCGCCCCCCTCTCTCCCTCATTTATCCTCCCAGTCACGCACAGCCTCTCTCTCTCTCTCTCTCTCTGCCTTGCTCTCAACCACTCATTACTGTAATTGGAGGGTTTGGGGAGATACGGCAGAGCGACAGAAAGAATGGAAAAAGGAAAGGTTGAGAAAGAAAGAGAGAGAGAGAGAGAGAGAGAGAGAGAGAGAGAGAGAGGGAGGGGGAGAGAGAGGTTTCTGGAGGTCAGAGGCCCGTCCCTTTCCACTTTCTTCCTGCTCTGTGTTTTTTTCCTCGTCCACCCTCTCTCGCTCTATCGTTCTGTTTCTAAATCAAGAGGCCTGCATTTGCTTTGGCTTTCCTTTAAAGATGCAGGGCTCATGTGCTGCATCAAAGCTGGCTACATTTTCAAACAAAATATCAAGTTTCTAAGGGCTCTCTCTTTCTTCTGCTCTCTTCACCTCCCTCTTTTTTCCCTTCCTTTCTCTCATTCTTTCTTCCTTCCTTTGTTTAACCACAGCTGCTGCGTTTTGTCATAGTTTTGGCTTAGCGGCCTCTGTCATTGGGCTGGGCTAAGGAGTGCACGTGTGGTTGTTTGTGTGTGTGTATGAACCCAACAGGCGAAAGCCAAAAAGAGAGAGGGAAAGAAAGTGAGAGAAAGGAGCGGGAGAAGACAGCACTCTTATCAACTGGGGTGTTTGCTATTGATGGAAAAAGAACGGGTTAAGGGCGTGAAAATAGCTTAAAACAACATAATGGATGCTCCAATCAGCTGTGACCGATTCAGTAAGAGACAGGGGGGAAAGAGCACAGAAGAGGTCAGTCAGAGAGACAGAAAGAAGGAGATGAAAGACAGAAGAGAGAGAAGAAAAACAAAGAAAAGAAGAAAACCTTTTTAGTTTAAAGGAGAAGGTCGGAGATAGGGTATTCTATATTTTTCTTATCGTCAACAAATCCCATGAAAATAGACGCGGACTTAACTCTGTATGGGATTCAGGTCAAATTGACCCAAACCAAGATTTTAACAGAAGAAAAATGGTACAAGTGCATTTTTTTTCTGCCTGAAACTCAGCGGCCTTAGCTCATTTTCTGTGATAAACATGTACCAACAAAGAATAATAATTGAGCACAAATGCTACTGTTCAGCAGACATTAACATCCTTCACATTGGGTCACTTTGACCTGCACACACAGAGATACACACAGAAACACTGTCCCCCTGAAACTGAGATAAATGTTAATGGTTTATGAAGTAAAATTTTATTTCAGACTTGTTTTAACCCCAAATATGTCCCGGGTCAATTTGACCAAAGGCCGTACAAGAGTTAAGTTATTGTGACGTTATGTGACTTGGACCTAAATGCCAGTTTATATATAACAAGGAATGCTTAAATACAATTCATTCATTCATCTTCAACCTCTTGTCCCTGATCGCGCGGGGGGGCTGGAGACGATCCCAGCTGACATCGGCGTGAGGCGGGGGTACACCCTGGACAGGACGCCAGTTTATCACAGGACACATAGAGACGAACAGAGACAGACAACCATTCACACCTACGGGCAATTTCAGAGTCATCAATGAACCGAACACGAGCACGTCTTTGGACTGTGGGAGGAAACCGGAGAACCCGGAGAAAACCCACGCAGACACGGGGACAACATGCAAACTCCACACAGAAGAGCCCCAGCCAGGATTCGAACCAGGTACCCTCTCCCCGTGAGGCAACAGTGCTAAAAACCACCCCATTGGTCGCTCGTAAACACAGATCAGATCTTTAAAATCTCACCTGCATGCGGTCTGAGCAGCCTGATAAAGCTTATTAGTCTGTGCCACAAAACCCAATTGTCCAAAAAACAATTAAAAGGAACTCAGTGAACCACAGCGTTGCACTGGGTAACAGGTTCTTTCATTACTGCGACCGTGATTAATGTCTCCTCTGTGTTTTGAATGTGTTTTTGTTAAATCCACATGCACTGACCAGGTGCAGTAAATGCTGTCCTCCAGATGTCGTTCAATCTGCAGCTCAAAATAGTCCAAATGCAACATTTATTCCTGTTTGAGAGATGTTTGCTAGAAAGAACAGTATCCAGCTGGTGTCGAAAATGACTTGGCCTTTTATAAGAAAGATGAAAGTATCTGTGACCTTCTTCTATTAGAACCGGGCCGAGGGCCAAGTGCCACACACAGAATAGGGAAGTCAGAAAACATATAGAGACGCGCGCTCAAATGTTGTTGTTTTTGTGTCTTTTTATGGGATTTTCCTTTTACATTAACGAACGGATGAGAAGAGCGTTACTTGTCTTCACGGTACGGACGTAAATATGAAATACAAACCACATAAAAGTGGAAAGAATCATCGAGAGATCACGATACATGCGTCATGTCACTCATTAGAAAAGTATGTAAATTTACAGCACTCATTAGCAGCTCGACGAGGGGCCATGCATAATGTGTGTACATAAAATGGCTCATTAGGAGCCAACTGTGATTTTTATCCCCGCCGTTAATGTGACATGTCATTGTGAGGAACAACAACAGCCGAAAAGTAAAAATGTCAACATGTGACTGAAAAACATAAAAGAAGAAGAAGACGACAAAAACAAAGACGAGGTGAATAGAGAGTGAAGGAAAGAGAGAGAGACAGAGGCTGTTTATGTTTCTTCTTCTGCAACCTCATGTAAGCCTCGTGTAATTGCTGGGCGGAGGTGGTGTTGGGTGGTAGGGGGGGGGGTAAATATTATCTCTTCAACCATCTCTGCCCCACCATAATCCACCCAACTCCCACACACACACACAAACGCACACACACACACGTACACGCGCACACACATGTACGCGCACACACTCCTCCTGTGCTGCCCAGAGCTCCAAATCCCTCAGACTGCCAGCCTAAGCAGTACACACACTTTTCCTCTCTCTCTCTCTCTCTCTCTCTCTCTCTCTCTCTCTCTCTCTCTCTCTCTCTCTCTCTCTCTCTCACACACACATAAACAAAGGGGGATTAGATAGACAGACACAGCTACACACACACACTCTCTCTACACAAATAGGTATAAACACACACGGCCTCTGTGCCCCCATATTTTCTCTCACTCTGGTTTTTCATTGCTTGTCTTCTTGTCTGTGTCTTGTAGACTCACACTGAATGCAGTCTCTCTCTCTCTCTCTCTCTCTCTCTCTCTCTCTCTCTCTCTCTCACACACATTAATATGAAAGTCGTGTGTCTGTGCACAGGGTGAATAGCCTGCAGATTGTGTGTGTGTGTTTCTCTTTTCTCTGTCGTTCCTCTGAAACTACTTTCTGTCCTTTTAAGGCAGTTAGTGACTGGACTCTCTCTCTCTCCTAGTCTCTCTCTATGTCTCTTCATCCGTCTCTCTGTCTTTCTTTCCTTCCATTATACCGGCTATCTCCTCTCTCTCTCTCTTCTCATTTCTCCCCTTCAATCCTTCTCTGCCTCCCTCTTTCTGCAGCTTTGTTTTTCCATTCCGCCTCCCTTCTATCTCCTCCCGAGCACCGTGGCAATAACCCATCCATATAAGTCATTTTACCCAGTATTGAGCCCGAAAATCTCATCTTTCTTTAACCGAGTGGAGAAATCTGTCAGCGGGTAAGATAAGCCCACTTGTTTCCAATGCAAATCAATTTACATCAAGAATCTTTATGCACTCAAGTGCCACATTCGAATCAAGCGTGAGACACGATCCTCCTTCTCCCGTGTTTGGTGACAAGGCTTTTATTTTGAAGACATTCGTGACAAAAGAGTTGCACTAGAAACGAGGGAAGTTATCTTGTCCCTACAGGCAGATTCATCCTGAAAATTAGACTCTTTGGTAGTGCATTTTTAGCTGTCCCTCTTTGCCCTTTCTGGTGTGTCTTTACCACAAGTGTGTCCTGGCAAAAGTGCAGCAGAGATGTGGGCCGCTCACTGCCAACGCTGACTTTGCCTTGTCACACAGGAGAATTTCTCCAGAAGATATCAACACACTATCGATTGTTTTTTTCCTCTCATCCTCTGTCTTCACATCCCACCCTAACACCAGTAATGACTGTAGCATGGAGGGATGAGAGGAAAGAGGAGGGCTGTATGGGAAAAAGAGGAGAAGGGGAAGGGGAAGGGGAGGGTGTGCTTGATAACGGCATGAGAAAGCTGCGTTTGGAGTATCTCCACACCCCACCGCCACCGAGCACCATTCTCCTCAAGAGCGGCTGAAATCGGAGCCCTTTGTGAAAAAAGCCATAAGAGCATTTCCGTTCCGTACGATGAGCCGCGGCGTACAAAGCAAAAGAGGGGAGGGGAGGGATAAAAGGCAAACAGAAAGAGGACTAAGAGAAGGGAAAGGAAAAATAGATATAGCATGAAGGGTGGAATAGGTAGTACAGAGAGGTGAGAAAATCTCGCTTTTTTCCACAGATTTTCCCCCCTTTTATAGTATATCCCTAATCCCCATGAGAGAGAATGCAGCACTTCCCCTTTGAGGGATTAAAAAAAAGACTATTTCTCAGCTTGCAACAATTGGCATTGTTCAGTGAAGAAAGTCGAGCCTGGCTGCAGAGGAGGGTCGAGATAAAGAGTGCAAATGCAGTTGAGCGCTAGGATTAGACTGATGTATTGTTTTACTGTGGGTCGATGTGGGCCTCTTTACGAAAATCAGAAAGCATCCACCTCTCACATAATGGAAAATCCTCTCTGGTTGTTGTAATGGAATACATTTTTTTGCAATTACTGGTTTTGTATCAGATGTCTGACCAGATAAATCGTTCCAGGGCAAACACTGAGGATTCTGACAACAGCTGTCCGTCCATAAAATCTGTCTTTAGGTCTGGCCTCGGCGGATTGGGTTTCAGGATGGAAAGTAAATCTGGGTAACTGTTTTGTGTCAGGTTTCAACTTTGGTGAACTTTGACATGCAAATTTGGATGTTCACCAGCAGCAAACCGTCTTGATGTTACTAGTCTTTTGGCAAGGCAACTTTATTTGTATAGCACTTTTCATACACAAGGCAGACTCAAAGTGCTTCACAGCAAAACATGTCATGAATTAAATTGCATTGCAGAAAGACAAAGAGAATAAAAATATAGAAGATAATAAAATTCTCTGTTGGACAACAGAGAGCTGCAGATGGAAGCAACTAAGCCAGTTGCCGAACTGCACTGTGTACTTTTATTCACCGTATGTCTGCCGAGCTGTAAACTGGTCCACAAAAGAGGAATAGTTTGACACCGTCAGTCAGACAGTAATGAGACAGAAGTGAGTGGCATGAATACATGAAATAAATTGTGTGATCGTATCATCCTGTTAGTGACCAAGCTTACAAGCTTGTGACTGACAGTTAGTGAACCCAGCTACAGCCAAATGAAATAAAGAAACTCTCCAAGCAATAATGTTTCCCTGGCTGGCTGGCTGGGTTAGTGGTTAGCATGCTAGCTTCAATGGTTTACCAGCTAACCCTGCGAAAAGCCTAGTCACCACGAAACCAAGCTTCCAGAGTGATGATAAGATTTACGACTTTGAAAGGTTCTTTAAAAAAATTGACTTCTAATTGTTTTTTTTTTTTTTTTACTTCACCCATTTTAGAAAACGACCCTTAGCTTTTAGGGAGCTAGCAAAGCAAAAGACGTCTGCTACCAAACTTGCTAGCAACCCACATGGTCAAGTGCGGTTTTATATGAGGGTGTGTGTGTGTGTGTGTGTGTGTGTGTGTGTGTGTGTGTGTGTGTGGGGGGTTGTGGGGTAGTAGATGTTAGATCATGAGACACAGAACGAATCTGGCATACTAAGCTAGCGGCAGCATTGAAGTTAGCAGCTAGCTAACGTTAGTTATGAGGGGTTAGGGTTAGGTTAAAAGATAGCATTGGGATTAGGCAACACCTTGTTACTTAAAGGTTATAACTTAAAAGTTCAAATAACCTGTGTACTGTAGTTTGAGGGTACGCTGAATGGTCCAAATCACGTTTAATCGGATAACCTATATAACTGCCAATACAGGATGAGTCATCAAACATTTTTGTGTGTAATGTTTTACAAGAAAAGAAAAGAGATAAATAAACCTTAAACAATCACAGGGTCATTCACTGGAAAGTTTCAGTGCCCCCTGAGGTCTCTGCAGCTGGTAGTACACTTCTCACTCACCCTGGTATCGAATGGTCTTGCGTGGGATTGGGTTCCAGTTGAGACCCAGGGACTTCTCCCATCCAACCAGAAACACCAGGAGCAAGACCTTCGTCCCGCCCATGGCTCCCATATCCGTTCCCATTCGTCAGAACTGTGGTTACGTGATGGATCGAGGGATCAGTCAGTTGATCAGAGGTCCTCTGAGAGCCCGGCTCCTGGCAGCCTGCCGAGAGAAAGGAAAACCAACACGTCAGCTGGAGGCGGCAATTCACTTCCTTTATTGGCTTGGTTGTTTTCCAGAGCAGTATTTACAACTTGCACATTTTTCAAAAACGGTTCACACATTCAAGCTGCACTGGAAGATAAATTTCTCACTAGGCAAACATGAACTAATCTTTTTACAACGTCATCAAAATCCACAATCATTTAAAACAGAAAGGAGCTATGCAAATCATAAAAGCCAACAAGGACGTAGCAGTAATCAGTGTATGTGCCTCCGTGTGCGTGTGCAAGCCAACAAAAACAAACAAGCTTTTTAATGACTTTTGGCCGGGGGGTTATGCGGAAAGGTTTTCTCTGTCCCTCCCTGAGAGATAATCCAGCTATCGCCACTCAAAAAAACTCAGAAATAGCTTATCGCCACACTCTTGTCAAGCCAATTCAGCAGCAGTATATTAAACTGGGGGCTGAGTTATCAAAGTTAATTGGCTCTGGCAATGCATCAAACGCCAATGTGTTGGGAAATGAATGTCTAGGCAAGGACAATCCAATATCGCTCTGTTGTAAATGAATTGGCTGATACCTAATGAACATGTCAAGCGTGCGGCTACAGAGTGACATTACAGTCCAATAACAGCACAGCGTGATTGACTTGTTATGGTGCTGCAGGTGAGACTGACATACAGGGAGGGGAAAGATGAATGACACGTTAGAATAGTACACACTTACCATGACACACTCAAGTCTGTCAAGTCTATTCTTGTGAGGACCTTAAACTTTTAATGGATGTCATACTGTGACATCAATTAGTGTCCTTAATCTGGTTATTGAAGATCAAACATGTCACTTGTCAAATAACCATGAACCGGGTTACGTAATGTCTTATTTCATTTCTCTGTAAATGTGAAAACAACTGTTTTAAATGATGTCACATAGCTACCGTAAATTAAGTTCCTGCAGAAAACCTTTGCCGACAAACATCCACGATCAGTGACGCCAAGCGGGAGATGACACAGCAATGACATGCTCTGCTGTTTTTTTTTTCACAAAACCTTTAGTGGATGGTTGCATTTATAAAGAAATAATATCTAGACGGATTTCTTGGTTAAAGGGTCAACCCAATTTCACCCAAACTACATACAAACAGTGAGATTTCAGTGCCATGCTATGCTGCTAAACAATGTTCAATAGGTGAATGAGATTTTCACATTTTGTGAATGGGATCCAGGAACTGTCCCCGTTACTTAAGGCTTCAGTATGCGTCAAACAAACTAAGTTGTATTACTCATTTGACTATATCTTAAGGCAAAAGTGTTTGTAGCTATTCTAAATGACCGCACACCAACGCCTGGCTGCTCCTGGCTGCATCCCTGATCTCTCTGGTAGTCTCTCCGATCCTCTGTAGTCTCAACGCAATTGATAGTAGAAAAACGGAACACACTTCATACCCTTGAAGGCATTCATGGTGATGAACTTTAAAAATCTGGTTTCATACCCTGCTCCATAAACTGATAAGCACTTTGTTTTGGCGGACAAAAGTTTTTGCATAGAAAGCTTTTTTTCTCGGTCGAAAGTAGTTCAAATGTGATTTACCTGCGTACCTGGACAGGACACTTCAAATAGATGACACTGTTATACATTTAAATGTAATTTTTTGAATGCTGCGAGTTCTACAGGCCTAATTAATTTCACTTGTGTTGTAGTCATATGGCAACAGAAATCTTCACCACAGCTCAAAAAACCTAAACTATCTGCATGGCTAGATACCACTGGGACTGGTGAAATTAAAAATATATATATTCTAATTTGGGTGAGCTGACCCTTTCATTTAAATTGAAAGGTGACCTTCAATAAACCCACTACATCTCCAACTCACTGACCAGAATCTAAAGTGTAATTACTCTAACTTTAATACTAAACCAATTACTGAGCTTTAACCTAACCACTGCAGATATGAGGAATGCTGGGTCTTTTTTTATTCCTATAAGGACCAAATATCCTGGGCTTTTTTGAAGAGGGGTTGTATGAGGTACTCATCCATAGTCAGTGTATTACCTACAGTGGCACGGCGCCAGTTCGGAGAAGCAGCCAGGAGTACGGACACAGAAGCTGCCGTGGATGAGGGCAGCAGCTGCGGCAAAATGCACTTTAGTCACCTTAAAAAGGCTCACAAAGGCCCCGATATTTAAAGTGAAATGTTTTTTTTTAGGTTGGGCCTTTTAAGTTGTCTAAAATATATTTAGCTGCTGCCCCGCACATTTCTCAGCACCTGTGCCTGTCCTCCTGTCTGCTCCGCAAAACTGGCGTCAATCCAACCATCATCTACTGTGGGTAGATGTAACACTGACTTTGGATAAGTACCTCATACAATCCCACTTCAAAATAGCTGAACATCCCTTTAAAATACGAAGGTGCACACACATAAAGAAATGCACACACACACCATCTGTAAGCTCTCCCCTCTGCACCCGCTCCTGTGTATCAGGGAGTGAAATGGCGCCTTTGATGATGCGTGCTCATTTGAGAAGGGAACCCATTGACTTTTAAACAGGCACAAAATGTCGAGCCCTATTTTCTTTAACCCAGCACAAAGACAGACAATACCTCTGTACATGTAACACATTTTATGTCTCCTGCTGCCTCTCCCTCATCTTGCCATACGAGAATATTAAATTCTAGTGCTAGCAAAAAAAAAAAAAACACATTTAGCCTATTTGGTGGATTGGCAGGAGAGGTAATTGAGATTTTCAGCGTGTATGTGTGTGTGTGTATGTGTGTGTAGTTGTGCGTCCATGTCCAACCAATGTGACTGTTATTGATTACACTTTTGGGGGGAAAAATAAGAAGTGGCTGAAAGAAGAGAAAATCCCCACCATCCCCTGCCTCCATACTCCCCTGTCACCCCCCCCAGATCGGATCATAGCGACGTGCTGTTAAATGAGCGTTCTTAAATGCTGGGTTTGGGTGAAAGCTCTTCAAAGCTTGGAGTGCCGACGACCGGCTCTATTGGATCGATGCTGGAGGCCTTGCCGGCCAACGCTTGAGTGAGCCGATATTGAGATTGAGGGGTTGCGATGGAGGGAGTGGAGAAGTGAGAGAGGGATGAAAAGACTTGGAGAGAGAGAATTGGAGGGAGAGTTACGGAGGAAGAAAAAACACATCTGGAGAAGTTGCAGGAGGCTTACAATCTTCTTTTTTTCCCTCTCTCCCTTAGCATTCAACCTTCCATCTCTGTGCCGAGAGGTAACCAAGTGAAGTGGGCATCCTGGAGGCCGGATTAAGTGAAGAGGCAGCGTGTAAACACTACAGGGGAAGATGAAGAGAACACATGGCTTCTGCCTGAGAACATCTTAAAAACCTTCCATATACACTTTCATTTCCTCCTCCTCTGCTTGCTGCCTTGCTCTGCCCGTCTTCTTTAATTCCCTCTCTTTCCTCTTCCCTGCCAGTCCGACAGCAGACCTGTTGTCACTAATAAAACCAAATGTTGACTTTTAAATCCAGGAAACAATGGTTTATAAAATCCATCAACATCAACAGGACAATCTTTAAATGGTGTCTGTTGAGGATAATGTCTTTCCCTTAGTGCAAACTGGGACAACCCCGTTTGACCATAACAGGAAAAGTGGGTCAAGAGAAAGGTGACACTCTCAGGGGACGGCTACAATCTGCCAGGCGAAGGTCACATGACAGAGGACTGCTTCTGTGTAGACTTGTCTACTTGCTCTGTGAAGGCGTTGAAGCGAGATGTTGACGGATAGATACCTGTAGTGCAGGTTTTAGCATCAGATTTCACCGGCAGTTAGCGTAGCTACAACACCAGATAAATGTATCGTACGGGATCATATTGCGATCACAAGGATTGCTTTGATATGAACGGCGCAGTTTCTGAATTACTGTTGCATGATCACACACTTTTCCCACGGATTCTTCAATGTACGGGTCTGTCAATCAAACCGTGGCTGCAGAAATATTAGATAATGAATAAAGAACAGCTCAGTGCCATTGTGGTAGTTTTTTGGTAATATAGGCTCCTAATCAGCGTATGGCACAATAAAATGTAATAGAAATCCACCAGGTGTTGAAACTTAGCGATATTAAATTCTCATATATTTCTAATAAAAGTCTGACCAATCATTTTGTTCAGTCCAAATAAAGTGATTTGCAGAGTTCCTGCCTGTCATCATCGCAGCGTCCCTTCTAGTTGCCTAACGCTGTCACCGCTTGCGGGTCGCGCGCCTCTCTGCAGAGCGACAGAGCGGTACAGTGGTCTGTGATAGATCGCGAGGAACGGCGAAGAACTGATGCGTCAAGAGGAAATACAAGTCGGCTCTGCTTTCCAGCGATGGCGGAGGCTAATGCAGCTTCATCCAGAGCTAAAAAGAGATGAGATGGTCGTGGAGTTTCTGTTATCAGTTACTATAGTTCTGTAATACTATTTGTTATTTGTGCAAGGAAGATTAGCGTTAGCGTCAGTGCTAACATCACCGGTAGTGTAAACGAACCAGCTGTTTGACTTGCGCTGCACACTTTCTCACCGCAGGCATCGGGGGAGGAGGGAGCGTCAGAGGTCAGGCGGGGGGAAGAGGATGGGAGGCGGAGTTACTCAAGTTCAAATGTTTTCAAAGTGCTGTGCAACACGGCAGAAAGGTAAGAATTACTTTAATATAAAGAACCAAAACTTTTAAAGAATCATGAAATAATAATTTGGCAGTCACTCTGAGGTACCCCTATAGATCACAGACCCCTTGTTAAAGATGTTACATAGTTATTAAACTTATTTCTCTCCCTACGTTGTCACCCACCAGTCGGACTGACTGGTTAGGGCACTGAGGTTGCTTCTTCTTTTTTTTAAGGCAGGTTGCAACCAGCGTTAGGGTGCATTACCGCCACCTAGACGGAGTTCGCAGATCTGCTGAGTACAGTAACTAAAGAAAACCCTGTGAAAGTGCTGAAGTTCTTATGTGACCTCATTTAGGACTGTGTTTTCCACAGCTACAAAGACGATGCTTTTTAGTGATTCTTTCTGATCATCAAGGCACACATTGTTGAAGATGTGCTGCGTTAAGTGTCCCCTGATGACACGGGTGGAAGTAAAACTCATGCATTCAAAATTGTACATGAGTAGAACTGTGCAAACCATCTAAAAAGCAGCAAAGGCATAGACTTCAGTGCAGTGTGATTCATTTAGCTGCTTTAATAGCATAGCAGAGGGATTCCACGCAGTGCCAATATAGGAAATTGAGCCATTCACCATAGAGCAATAACAATCAACTAAGAACAGATTAGCTAGCTGCAGTGTTGTTGACTACTACCTATTTGTCTCCACTGCTAAAATTGCACACCGAATCTGTGAGCCACATCTGCGTGGAGCTCTATGAACGCCGGGGGGAGACGTCTGAATTCTATGATGTACTTTTCTTTACCTCAAACTGAGTCTTAAGACCCCTGAATGTGCCATAAGAAGCCAGATTCAGCTTGGCTCTTCCCTGATGACCAAATGAACTTGCCCGTTCTCTCGCCACGGCCTCTGTTAAGGTCCTGCGGTGTCACATAACTCTGCAGGCGGTATCAAATCATCTTTTAGCTGCTGGTGTTGTTGTTGAGCCTGGTTTAGCTAATGAGCTGAGACGTGGCAGCCTTATAATATCAGTCAGCACTCCACAATGGAGAGCTCATTAAAACATAGAGAGAAATAGGCCACATGTTCTGATTAGCTTGCTGAGCTCCTGTGTGTGTGTGTTTTTGCTGCGCTTGTCCATTTGTGTCGCTGTACGCGCGCCTGTGTGTGTGGGTGGGTGTTTTCTGCATGAACGTGTGCGTTGTGTGTGTTTCGTGTCAGAGTGTATTGGGAGGTCAGATGAGTCCCCGTAGGGCGAAGCAAACCATTGTCGTTTCTTCGAAGTGAGCAGATGAATGTGTCAAAAAAGGAAGACGAGAACGCTTTTCAAGCCCCATCCGTCTGTCCTCATTTCTTCATCGCTCTATGTCTCTGTTTTCCGTTGTCCTCTTCCTGCCCTTCCTTTCCCCAACCTCTCCTTTCCTGGCAGACTTTTCCTGCACACACACACACACACACACACACACACACTACGCTGACCTCTGGTATAGTCCCAGCTGATTGCTAGTCCTTCCAGGCATTGTTTGACTTTTCACCCCGACCTCTGACACCTTTTGTGGGTTAGAGAGCCAGGGCGCATCTCCCACCGCCCTCTACTCCGACTTTCACACTGAAAACAGACTTAATGTTCATTAACCCGTAACTGCCCCTAAGCACACACGCACGCACGCACGCACGCACACACACACACACACACACACACACACACACACACACAGACGGATGGACTAAAGGACTGCTCCCATCCTTCATCTCCCCCCTCGCTTCCCTGCAAAACAAACAGAGCAGCTACCGTCAGCTCTCTTCCTTCCTTCCTTCCTTCCTGCAACCCATCCCCTCCCGTTTCCGTCCACCTTTTATATCTACAGGAGCATTTGAAAACACACACACACACACACACTCATAAATACACAAGTGCAAACTCTCACACATAGAGAAGTTGTTTCACCTAAATAGAGCAAACTGGATCAAACGATTTCACACCTCGTGGATGGAGGGATGACAGCGGCTCCAGGACTTTTATGCTTGCTTTGAATTCATCATAGTGGGTGGTTGGAGCAGCACTGTTCCATAAATGGTTGGGCGTGTATGAGTTTCTCAGGCTGCCGATAGCCGGTTTTCAACATTCATTCATTCATGTGAAAAAAAAAAGGATTGTCCGAAGAAACTTATAAAGCTGAAACCCTCTGTAAGAGAAATTCAAGCACCATGGGACAATGACACTCTCTAGGAAGTAGTATGTAATTCTTAGCTAAATGTATAATGCTTCAACAACTATAGGACATATTGTTATGAAATGTACAGGGTCCCCAGAGGATGCATCCGGCTAACTTTGGTGATCCCCTGACTGTTCCTCTAACGCATCGTCACCTCAAAGTTTTAGTTCATGACCAAATAATGAATAAAAAGAAGCCTCAGCCTTAGATTGTATTACTATTACTGTAATTTACAGTATGCTAGTATGCTAACATTCTAAACTGAGATTGTGAACCTTCTAAACCATGCTTGTGAGCACTGTCATTGAGCATGTTAGCATGCTGATGTTAGCATTCAGCTCAAAGCAGCGCTGTGCTACAGTAGCCTTGCAGAGCCGGGAGCACGGCAGTAGACTTTTGGTTGTACATCGTGAATCTCGCTCATACAAATAAACATTCTCAGCAATTTTGTCCTTAGGTCAGATGTTCACTGTATGATTCCCTGGGTCAATATGTTGAAATCATCCACCTACAGCTTTAAGCCTACTTTTGTTATTCTCCTTGAAACATATACAGCCTAAAACAGTGTGGTCAATAGTTTTCCTGGCTAGACATTGATATCTCCACAGAGGCTTAACAGACTTTTAACATTCAAACTGCCTCTGAAAGGTCCATATCCCTTGTTCTCTAGCAATTTGAACTGAACCAAACTCTTGGTTGATATCAAGAGGCGTAGGCTCCTGGAAGCACAGGGGTGACATCAGGGAGGGCCACACACTGCACAGGAATACAGACAATTTGTGAAAATAAAATGTGTAGATCTTACTTCAGTGTTATCATATATATTATTTGTTTAAAACAAAAGACTTTTGAGACTAAACTAGAGACCTTCTTGTGATAGAATCACACCAGCCGAGACACCAAATCGGGCCAGGTGCCTAATCTTAGAGCCTGGCCTTCATTTAGATGTCAACTACACACTTATTATTATTATTATGAATAAGATAAAGTTTATCGAATGGTTATCAGCTCAGGGGGTTAAAGTCGGGGGCCAAGGCCTCTTCTCTTCCTTCGTTTTGATCTCGACTACAAACCTGACCGTATCTCGCACAGTTGTGATGCTACCATTATGACAAAAAACTGTCTGCAGACAGACACAGTAGGAGTCTCAAGGTTGACATTTTGCCACTATGACACAAAGACAGACACACAAGGTGAATATGATACCAGCGTCTCTGTCCAGGCTGGTAGAGACAACATGCAAGTATTACTTGATACGTGATGATATTTTACTTCCTCTGACTGGGGAGAAATCTCCATCACAAAGGCAGAGGTCGTCATGTGAGTCTGATAGGAGGAACAGTTTAATTGGTGCCATGGATCTGTTTCTTAAACTTTACTTTCATGAAAAGAGCTTTTACAGATATGTTTTTCAAAACTTGATATTCCTCCGCTCGGAAGGATTCATTACCAAATGATAATGTGTAACCGGAGTTCACCTAGTATTCTGGTGGTTCAAAATGTTATCTGAGAGCCTGTGAACCCAGCAGAAAGCCTCGGAAGAAGATGTATCATATGCTAATTTCACCAATTTAGATGGTTTTATACAGCTGAAACGTTTTGATGAGAGATCAGAGATTGGCCGTTCAAAACAGGGAGGTCCCTCAAAAACAGTTTGGGTCATTTGAATCTGAGCTTGCGAGTATGTCAGCTTCAACTAAATATCTGGAATGTGAATATAAAATATAAACAATGGCTGTGCTTAAATAAAAGATTTCAAGGTTCAGGGTTCACGTCCAGAGCAAAATGGCTACGAAATCGGAGAGAAACAATATCATGTTACAGCACTCCTTGCATCCCACAGCATTGATGACTTGTGGGATGTCAATGAGGGGAGTCAACGAGGACCTTAGCATTTCTTTTGCTATTTTCTTCTCACTTATTCATACAGTTCTGCAGAGCCTTGCATGTGCCGGCGCAGAATAAAACCCTGGAGGTCTACATTGAACTGAGAAGCTCTTTCCCATACAGTGACAAGGAGGATGAAGACAACAGAGCCCTTGCGGTCGAGTGTGGAGCTAATGGCGCAAACACAAACATCCCATTGAAAGGGAAACACATACACCCACCATACAAACACCACACTCTCACAGAGTCTTTGCACAAAGACACTGGTGGACACTTGTAGCAGGTAAAGTGTGTTAATGCACGGTTTGAAGCAAGCATGAGTGAGCCAGTATGTACCCTAAGTGATAGTAATAACTAGCATATCTGTGAGTATAGCTACACAAATGGATGTGTGGGCCTTTCTTTGTGTTGATCAGAGGTGGGTCATAACAGGTTAAATTGCAGCTACTCCGTTACATGTACTCAAGTAACGTTATTTGAGTAAATTGTACTTGTTAGAGCGTTTTTTAATGCAGCATTCGTTTTACTCTTACTTGAGTGGATTTTTAGAGAAAAAGCATTACTCATTTGGATGCATTCATCTGACTCTGTCCAATGCAGCATGACTGAAGCTACAGAAGAAGAAGAATAGAAGAATTCCTTTTATTTTTCATCCGCAAGGGAAATTCATATTTTTCACTCTTTAATTATACAGGTTACACACACACACACAGGCCGAAATACACACATGCACAAACAGGACCTATATACATGCAATTAATGGAGAGATGTCAGAGCGAGGGGGCTGCCAGTGGCTCAGTCAGCCTGAGCAGTTGGGGGTTCGGTGCCTTGTTCAACAGCACCTCGGCAGTGCCCAGGAGCTGAACTGGCACCTCTCCAGCCACCAGTCCACTCTCCATTCATGGTCCACACAGGGACCCGGCGACCCTGCGGTTCCCAGCCAAGTCACCTATGGACTGAAACCTACGTCCGAAAATTAATGGAAGCAGTGGGATACAAACCCACGCCCTCGAAGAGACTGGAGCCTTAATCCAGCGCCTTAGACCACTCGGCCACACTACCTTGCCAATAGCTTGCTAACATTTTCAGAGGAATAAACAGCGCACAGTGCAGAGGGTCATGTCAATGATAATAGTTGAATAACATGCATACAATTAGTCGACTAATCGCTCTAAATGACGACCACTGGTCGACCAAGAAAATCCTCGGTCGGGGGGCAGCCCTATTGCGACTCAAGTACTTTTTTCAGTAAGTACTTTTGTACTCTTACTAAAGGATTAGAGCACTGTACTTGTTTTTGCAAAGTAACAATACTCTCACTTGAGGACAGCTTTTGGTCAACATGTACCCACAAAGAGCTGTGTGTTTATGGCTGTGTCTATGGGTGATGCTCTGGCAGATTGTGCAGTGTCTTTATTCGGAGCTGGCAAAGATGAAAGACTGACAATCAAAGAGGGGTTTGACCAGCTGCATGTAGTGTGTGAATATGTGTATGAATGTAGAACATGAATGTGAAAGAGTGTGTGATCGTGCCTGCATGCAGCATCCAACCCCATGTTAAAGGTCCCATATTGCAAAGAGATGTGTTTTTTGAGTATAGAGCAGTGATGTCACAACTTGGAGAGACAGACGCCAAAACAGTGTTTCAGACAGACTACATTCAGACAGACAGTATGAGAAAAAGTGTGAACATTAAGGAATCTTACCCAAAATACAAGTATGAATCTGAAAATGAGCAGGATACGGCAGCTTTAACATCATTTAAAAAGTATATGAAATAGCCCTTTAAAAGTGCTACCATCAATATGTGAGCCACAAGCCAAATTTCATGCACCTGAGCACATGATTTCCCTTATTTGCACACAATTAATGATCTGCTAACCAGCGGCGGGGGCATCGGGTAATTCAACCGCATCAAGTTAATGTCATTGACTTTCCTTTCACACGGTGATTGGAATTCACCTCCCGTCCTAATTACCTCAAACTGAAGCAGAACGGAGCACCGCATTTGACTTTAAACAACCTATTTCCACTTGATGGAAACGTCAAAAAAAAAAAAAAAAATAGATTCAAATAAACTCCCGTGAGAGTTTGCGGTGTAACATCTTTGCCTCCCTCGCTGCTGCCTCCTCCGGCACCTTGCTCTTTCATGTCTCTCCCCTGGGAGGTTCTGCAGTCCTTCAAATCTCCATCTTCACTACTTTCATCCTCACTGTAGCTCTTGCTCTCTCGCCCACACAATACACCCCCCCCCCTCCTCCTGTCCATGTCATGGCTGGCTGGTCAGGCGTGGTCGGCTTATAATTCTTTGATCGGCGCCCTGATCTCTTCCATCAGTGCCAGAGGCTCCAGCTGATTACAGATGAAATGGATCTGATTTGGACTCTAACTGCGGGCCAAACACCTGCTCAAGCCCAGGGAGCTGATAGAGGAGGAGGAGGAGGTGCAGGCGAGATGAAACCAGAGAGACTGACGTCCAGCTAATCGGACAGCGAGACCATCTGTGCCTTTTGGTCTGTGACGGGGAACACACGCCTGACAGGTACAGATCCTACGCCAAACAATGGGGGAATGGACGTGACATGGAGATATTTCCCAAATACTGAACTCTCAGTACAAAGCTTCAACAATATTTGATCCCCAGTTTGACTGATATAACTACTTTTGATTAGTTTTGGATAGGGAGAAGTGTTCTTGGCGTTGTAATTTGAAAGGGGCCTCAAAATGATCCCAGACTCTTCAGTTCCCTTCAGCTTCAGTGTCAAAGCATCTTTTCAAGTCATTGTTTTGTCACCACTCTCATTAAGCTCATTACCGGCCACAGAAGGAAGCTGTTTACACTGAAAAAGGTCTAAAACACAACTGTACACTACCTGCTATACATAGCGTGTTTAGTTAGCTAAACAAGACCATAGCCGAAGTAAAAAAGTAATTAATGTTGGAATCAGGCAGAGATAAAACACGTTTCCAAACGAACGCTAACGTTGCTTTGCATCCCCATGGTGTGTAAATGGAAGCTGTTTGCCAACCAGATAGCTACATCGACGGTATTTGAGCGATATCTGACAGAATCTATTAAATCCCTTTGAAGCCATCATTATCTGCCTCATGGAGCTGAAAACCAACCATAAAGAAATTCCCTAGTTTGAAAAGAGGGGTTTTGTCTGTTCACAGAGGCTTCTTATCATTGGTTTCCAACCTCGTACCCAGCAGGTCCATCGTTTTAACTCCAGCCAATCATGACAGCAGCTTATTTCATTTCATTCATTCGCCCCTGGGAAAAGTAAAAAGTAAAAATCAGTCAAATCATAGGCTCAAATGTACTATTTGTAGAATTCTCATGTCTGAAACTTTCCATCCATTTTTCAGGGATCCCCCAGTTAGAGCTGGTTAATGTGGCCCGGGAAAGGCAAGTTTGGGGCCCCCTGCTAAAGCTGCTGCCCCCGCGACCCTTCCCCGGATAAGCGGTTGAAGATGAGATGAACTATATCATGTATCATATACTGTCTTGATATTGATACCACTAAAAATCCGAGTTTTGTAGCCGGAATGAAGAAAGACTACGTCATCTTCGGAACCAAGATGACGTAGACATGAAAGATGGCCACAGATAACTTGCCCCAAGAAAAAAAAAATGGACATGAGCTTGTATTGGATGGACATGACAACCGTTAAAATGAGTGTTTTCAGCTTTCTTGTTGACTAAAAATATAACAACATAGATAACATAGATGAACAGATATGTCAGTGACTGATTAGCCGGGACAAAATAAAATACACAAAACAGCGCAGTAAAATTACCACCATACATAATTGTTATCATGAGTGCAAAAATAGCAGTTCAGGCCCATTATAGAGCTAATTTATAATGTAGCTCAGTCCATAGGCAACTTGGCTGGGAACCGGAGTGTCGCCGGTTCATGTCCCTCTGTGGACCATGAATGGAGCGTGGACTGGTGGCTGGAGAGGTGCCAGTTCATCTCCTGGGCGCTGCTGAGGTGCTGCTCGGGGCGCTGGTCACTGGCAGGCCCCTCGCTCTAACATCTCTCCATTAATTGCATGTATATAGGTCCTGTCTGTGCATGTGTGTGTGTATTTCGGGCCTGTGTGTGTGTAACATGAATAATAGAAAAAGAAAAATTAAATTTCCCCGTTGTGGGACTAATAAAGGAATTCTTCTCCTCCTTCTTCTTCTTTGTCAGTATTATTCACAAGCCCATAATCGTGGCCGTGCTGTAGACTGGACTTTGGGCTAAGTGGTTAGTACAAAACTACAAAGAGGATACATTTACGTCAGCTAGAAACCCACTATCTATCTACATTAACCCGATTTCCCTTGACGTGATTATGGAAACCAGGTTTACTTGGTATGTAAGAAATAAGATTACCTCAGAAAGCCAACATTAACCAGGTTACGTATGTGAGAGCAGACACACTGTCTGTGTTTTCCTCTCCCTCAGTCTCTCTATTTAGAACTACCTCCTTTTTTTCCCCTAGTCGACCTTGTGCTATCAACCCTGCGTGCAATATGTTGTGTTCAACATGAGTGCAATGAGAAATGGTGAAAACCCACGTGCACTGTGCCCTGCCCTGACCCGCCTGCCCCATGTGCAGGCCTTGGGGAAGCCTTGGATAGCACTCTGACCTTTCATCAATACACATATAATTGTGTGTGTATGATCACCATGTAGTCACAGGTTTACTAGCCTGGGACACACACACACACACACACACACACACACACACACACACACACACACACACACACACACACACACACACACACACACACACACACACACACACACACACACACACACACACACACACACACACACACACACACACACACACACAGACACACACACACACACACACACACACAGACACACACACACACACACACACACACACGCGGACACACATAATTCAGACACACTAAGGGATGCTCTATCACGTGTCATATACACACCAGCAGACACACGTACGCATCTTCAATCTCACCGCTGACATATGTTGCAACCTGCTCCTCACACACCAGCGCACTAATCAAATCACTTCGGCAAATATGCTCTTCTCCCCCACGGGCCAGATTCAGACAAATAAAAAAGCTGACAAACTTTCTATGTTGTATTTCAAAGCTCATTAAAAAGCATTCACCGCTGTATGATTTAGCACTGTAATCAGCTCTGAATAATAGAAACGGTCGTATTGACGCCCGTAGCCACTCCACGTACTGTCTCATTTCGGAACAACAACTGCTGGGCTTGTGAATGCAAAGCACTACGTCGCATACACGCCCCCGCACACACACACTGTCTCCCTCTCGCTCCGGTTTCAGTCTCTGAGGCCATCATAGTGTATTCTGGCTTAGAGGGGGACCGCCTACTATGCTCCTAGGGGGGCTAATTGTCCGGTAGCACTCTTACGCTCTCCCTCCCACTCTCTCTGTCCTCTCCCCACTCCTCAGCTCCGATCTTTGAGCTTTTCTTTTGGGAAGGGTTCAGGAGTTCATGCTGAGCCCAGAGCCCTGGATCTCAGTGAGGTGCCATGGGGCAGAAAGGTTACACCTAGCTGGACTCCTATAGAAACAGCCCACACACCTCAACGGTAGGAGGGAAGGTTACACTGCTATGAGATGACTGCATTAGAGGAAAAACAGCACTGAAAGGAGGAGACATGACCAACTGGCGGAGATTGATGCTTTTATGGTAAAGTCACTTATTTAAGCACACAGAGTAGCATTTGTTTTTATACATATATGTTATTTTGCAGATTAAAAATGAGCATTGCAGTAGTTAGAAGTTGTTCAAAACACGTTCCATATGCCATCCAAACACTGTCAGCCACAGCCTATCGCTAATGCTCCGCGTAAACCCTTTTATTCTGCATGCATCAACACTGAGCACCGCAATCTTGCTGCTTACACTGTTACCTGCTTTCAGTGCATTTAACTCCGTCCACATCCCGAGCCGCCCGCTGTATTAGCATTTAGATTTATCTGAATTTAGATGGTTTCTCTCAGTGTGTTCATGGTCATCACAAGTTGTGTGTCGCGTACTCCGCTGTGGGATTTGTGAGCTCAGGGAAAATCTGTGTGTTGTTCCGATTTGCCCAGAGAACCCGAGGAGCACATCACCAGACTAAAAATGTGTGTTTCTGTTGATAGTTAAAACTGGAGGTGAACTGCTTTCTGACCGTCATCGTAATTCGTGTCCTATTTTCGTCACGTGGATTCGTCTTTACTGTAGTTTTATCATGTTGCTCTTTTCTGTTCATACGACTAGTTTTCAAAAGTGACTCCGATCATTCTCCAGTCTGTTAAACAGACGCCCAGATGTGACCATCAAGAGCAATAACACACTGGTTTATAGTTAACATGTGCATCAGTGACGCTTTGATTTAAGCAGGCTGTGTTTTACCTTTGTAGCACACCTGTGAGTCATCAACCGTACATGACGCAGAGCATACATAACGGCCAACAACTCATAAGCCACGCACACAGCTGTGTTGTGTTCACTGCTGCTGGTTAACATCAACACCAACATGACTTCAGCGAGCATCCACTGTGTTTTGCAGTTGGTTTAACTCTGAATATTGAGGGAGAATATGAGCTTTTGGAGGCATTTGACGACTGTTAAAATTGAGGGTGCCCCCACCACGGTCCCCCACAGCGACTGTGCGCTTTCTCTTCTATTCTTTTGCTTTGCTTTTTTACTTTTCATTCATAAGCTATTCAATTCCCTGCAAGTGAAGCAAAAGCTGTAAAGGAAAATAGCGAGAGACACGTCCTCCTGACTCAACAACTGCTATCAAAGAAAGTGCCCCTGAGCAAGGCACTTAACCCAGCTAGATTTAATGTGCTCAGTGACTGAAAGACGTGTGGAGACAATGAAAGAGTTGTGCGCCTGCTGCTGGGCAGTTCCCAGTGGCCAAAATTAGCAGACTGTGGTTGTACTGGGCAGCTCCCAGGAATGAATGTGCATTACTGTAAAAAAAAAAATGCAAAGCGAGACATTGGTGAAGCAGCGTGTGCATACTCAGCAGAAGCAAATCCTTCCTTGGATGAATAGATGTATAAAAATAATCTGCCGATGACAGCAATCAGATCAGTTAGTGAACTCAACAGTCATCGACTACAAATGCACCTGGCAGACATACAGCGCAGACGGATATTTGTTGGAGAGAAGAGAGGAAAAGTGAAAGGTGAGAGGAGTGAGAAGAGAGTGGCGGGCCTCAGAACTCTAACCCAGGGTCTATTAGAGTCTGATTGGGTCCATTAGGATGGAAAGACGATACGCCAACCGCAAACAGCGCTCCCCCTGCCTGGCTGCTCTCTACTTTGTTGAACACACGAGGTGATCGATAGCAATGAGGAGGAAGGAGAGGAGGGTAGGAGGTGGCGAGGCGAGCAGGGGAGAAAAGAGGTCCAGGTTTACGGGAAGATAAGCAGGGATCGATAGAGAGACAAGGACTGCTGCTGCGCGGAGAGAGAGAGGACGCAGGAATGCGAGATGCGGCAGGCTCACACTCGTTCACCTCATCAAACCTGACGGACACAGGACACTTGGGCGAGCGTCGTCTCTGGCTCGTGTGTATCAATATGCCTACAATTGGCACGTTTACTGCACCAAAATTACGTTAGTGTAATTCTCAGAGGAAAGCCATTACTCATTTAACGGCTGACGTGATGAACGCCCCTAAAAGCATCTCAACATAACGTACGCCGCAGTAATTGCATCAGTACAAATGTTGTTCTCATCACTATGCTGCTCTGGGTTTTTCTTTACGGATTTGCTTTTCTTATTCCTCATTCATTATATAATTCCAATCCCTTCTGCTCTGCAGTTAGTGAAAACCAACATTTCCTATGGATGCGTCACATTCAAACTTTGAGCCGCTGGAAGGCTTTTATTGTGAAAGGTTGCAGCAAGTGTTGAGGATCATAGACAAAAACAAAAACAAAGCAAAGCGGTCGGAGTGACACATCATTGGAATGAATGAGTCATCTGTTAAGGAATAGTTAAAGGAACAGTTCTTCATACAAACACCTCTAACTTCTATTAATGACCAATAGTATCTCATAGCTCTTCCGTCCGCACACAAACACAAACATAAAAAGACATCATGGTGGTTGAAACCCACTTCCTGCAGAACATTAAAAGCCTTCCAGGAAAGAGAGGAATTACTGTATGCCCTTTGAGGCGCTGTAAGTGGTTTAACGTGACACAACATAGCACGGAAGACAGGTAGCTGTGTCCTTAAAATATGCTAAAATATACTTATTTAAAAAAAGCAAGATTAGGATTAGGCCTGTCTCTCTCTGCAGTTGACGCATGTAACGGTCTCAGCTGCTGTTTGAGGATTCACAGCAGTAGCTTGTTGTAAAACATGTACCTCAGTGTGCAGTGTTGTGTTAGTGTGCTGTGCATCAACACAGCGTGCATTGTGATTGGGCGAATAGTGAGTGCAGTACATATATCTGTGCATAGCCGACACCTGTCACAAAGTCTTGACGTACATAACCTCCACCTCCATCTTTCTTGCATTTTACTCTCCTCCCCGTCCCTCCATCGCTCTCTCCATCTCCCTCCTTTCACTGTAATGTTGCCCTTACTACTCCTTTCTCCCCCTCCTCTCCTCTCCCTTCATCTCCTCTCCTCCCCGAGCTTTCGTGGTCCGCGATGGCACCCTGTCAGAGAAAAGCTATTTATGATTGGCAACCAATATCCTCACAGAGATAAACTCACCCTGTGAGAGACACAGATAGAGAGAGAGAGAGAGAGAGAAAGGAAGAGAGAGAGACATCCAACATTTCTAGAGTGAACGAGAGCTAAGTGCATTGTGACAATGTGTGAGAGAGAAACACACTTTCAGAAAAAAATGTGGATCGAGGAAAGCAGCGAGGTTGCCTGAGGCCGTTTGTCATGCCTTGTCTGTGCGCTGCTTGGTTGTGTGTGTGTTTCAGTGCATCCTTTTTTTGTCTTATGTATGTCTGTACTGATAAATGGAAGTTGGGATACAAATTCTCATTTTTATCAGAGGCAATTTACCTGAATCTACCGGAGCTCCCAGTCGTCCCATCAAACAGACAAGTGAAATGAAAGGACCCTGCATCACACACTTCTACGTTTTCACACAAGATGGTCACTTACTACATATATGCTCTCAAAAAACTAGGGTTTAGCAAGTTGTCCATTCAATGACTCAATTCTTAATTCTCTGTAAGGACACGGATAGCGGATGTCAATGGGACAGCTTTCCACAGCTTAAACTATAAGTTTTGGGGTACCTCAAGGGACTGTCCTCGAGCCTCTCTTTTTTTAAAAGTATACATTAATGACTGGCTTGTGCCTTTTACCTTTTTCTTTGTCCAAATGATTCAGCTATTCTTGTGTCTCATGAAGATTTAGTGGAGAAATCTTTGAGTGAGGATCGCCACAATGTTGGGACTTGGCTGTCTTACACAAGCTCTCTCTTCATCTGGGGAAAACAGAGGGCATCATTTTTGGATGCAGAACTAAGTTTGGCAAGTCCCAAGATAATAAACTAAGTGAAATAGAGGATGTTGTTTTAGTTAAGGAGACGGGAGACTATTTAGGTTGTACATTACATAAACATCTATTAGGGGAGGCCATGGCTGCAAAAGCCCTCACTAAAATATGCCCCGAAACTAAATTCTTGGCAAGAAAATCAGGGTTGATCAACACTGAAGACGTTTGCCGGAGCATTAGTTCAATGACACTTTGACTATGCTTCGAGTAGCACGCCACATTGCATCAAAAATATATTCCAGACCTCCCAAAAAAAGTTAATCATGGTTTATATCCATGTACCCATCTTCATTTAGCTCTCCTTCAACAATTACATTGGCTTGCAGTTGAAAGAAAGCCATACAAATCAAGTTGGAAGTTAACCATAATTTCCTCCTAATGAGGTACCTTAATATCTGCCCAACTGCTGTAACAGCTTCAGACACGATCGCAACTATGCAACAAAGGGGCAGCTCAACAGATTTTTAGCCAAGAGTCCAAGAGACAAAATACCTTTTTATACACAGCTGCAACTTCATGAGTGAACTTCCAGGATCTCCGAAACTCATTGAGGCAGGGAGGATTTTTTAGCAGACCATGATGAAATGGCGAGAAAATAGTCCTTCAGAATAGGGACCTTGCACAGATGAACTCAGTGTGGTCCATTTGTGTTATTTCTTTCATGTGATCAGTGACAAAGTCCTGACAAGACTGACAGCTACAGGTACAAATACAATATCCATTTAAAGTGCTTGGTAAGTTGTCGTCTCCTTCGCTATTCCTTATCTTCTGATTGATGTCAAAGAGAGAAAGAGGAAATTACATTCGATTTTATGCATTTCGACAAAAAATTTAGCCTTGGAAATGATTATTCATCATAAAAACTCATTTTCAGTGACCTCAACTTTAAATTCTGTCCACGGTCAGTTATATTCCCCATGCTAGGGGCATTGCCACACTCCATAATCTATTCTTTTCTATCTTTCTTTCTTCCTTGTTTTCCACTTCTGCGCTTCAGGTGAAATATACGGCCACCTCACTTTCACTAACACATACACAATGAGGAAAAGGTGTGAGCACCCCCAGACAGACAGACATTCACACGGATAACCTTCAGCATCTCTTCTTTTAACCATCCTACTCAAATTCAAATTCAACTCTTTGTTAGCTTTGCTTCTTATCTCCAGACTCATGCATCTCTCTCCATTCTCTCCCAGTCTCCCTCCTGTCTAATTTCTTTCGAGGAGTACCTGAAAACGCACGTAATTTCCACATCCTGTTCTGACAACTGCCCCCCTCCCTCCTCCTGCATGGTTTTTTCCTTCCCTCCTCATATTCGATGTGCTATTTCTTTTGATTATTCACTCATTTTACAAGCCCTCCTATTCCTCCTCCTTTCTTCCCTCTGTTCCCCTCTCTCTATTAACTCTGCCAGTCGTGTTGTTTGCTCAGGTAGGTTTCAGAGGAGGTAGAAGAGATGCTGCTGGTTTTTCTTCTCCACCCTTTGTTCTGTTTTTTACCTTCTTACTTGTTTTTTCTTCTCCTCCCTCGCGCCGCTGTGTGCTTTCTTCTTAATCCCCCTTTCAGTTTTTATGCCTCTCTCGATTTTCTTTGTGAATGTTGAATAGAGACTCTTGACTCAGATGAAGGTCACATTGGGCTGAAGGAGAAAAGAAGAACAATATGAGTGATGGGGGTGGGGGTGGATGTTTGTGTGTTTCTGTGTATGCACTTGTATGATCGTGTGAGATTGGTTGACTGTTTTAATCATTTTAATCACTCTCTCAGGGAGGACCATGCAGCCAGACAGCACACACATACAAGCAACTGTGCTACTCAGATGTACACAGACATCGCTGAACTACTGTAGCTGGCGAGCTAGCCACTAACACGCTAGCCAGAAATGTACATACTAACCATAATCAGTCACAATATGCCCTTTCTCACTGCAGATCCTTATCTTTACTTTAACTCTTGGGTAATTTAGCCCTTTTCACACACACGTATTGTTAACCCAGGGTTAAAGTCATAGTCAGTAACATTTGAGAGACCTTGTTTCTAGCGGCCTCTTTGTTGGTAAGATGTAACTGCATGCGAGCCTGTTCTCTCAGAGCCTCCATCTTGTTACGTTCACTGTCACTATGTGTGTTGAAATTTTTGTAACTTTTGTAAATTGTATTGACACATTCACTTCTCTTCTTCAGGTCCATCCCCTACTGTATGTTACCCTCTTAAATCACAAACACACATCCCACACACCCCCACACACACGCTCATATAGCACTTCTGCCCTTACTACAAGCCTGATTTAGAAGTTGTAAGTTCCTGATTTTTCGATGACAAGTGAACGCAGCACAACCAGCAGTGACGTTCTCCACCAGCAGACCAACCGCTGTCAGCAGTGTCACTAACATGGCGGCTTATTTACATCTAGAGAGGAGATGTCACCACAGACACGGATATTGGAATAGTCAGCAAAAAGGCGAGTAGAAGTGCTGATCAATCACCATTGTTTTAACTCACTCTTTGATAGATAGGAATTTAACAGACCAGATTAACTAGATGAAAATCTTACAGATTATAACTTGAAACCTAAGCCCAGGGCAATACTAGTGATTGGACAATAAAAATTTGATGCAAATTCCATTTTTCACTTTGGCCCCGTTGGCACAAGCAACCTTTAGTCCCATGTTTGGTTGAGTTTTAGGGGATAACCCTGCAATCATCAGGCTAATTCTGCTCCGGAGCAGGACCAGCAAGCCCTAGGCTAAAGTCTAGCCCACTTTGAAATGTGCCAGGATTGAGCCAGTGTGAAACCTTTCTTCACCCCCGGGCTAACAACTCCCTTAGCCCGGGGCAGACTGAAAAGCTGTCATAGTAATAAAGATGGTACATATTCATGGAGCTGTATTTTGAAGGCTTACAAATTATTTGTTGTTTAGCTCTAGGTTTCAAATTTCAGTAGATACCAATGTATCTTAAAATACAGACCATTAACTCCACAAACTGTTTTAAGACAGACCAATAAAAAACGAGCTGAATGGGGAAATTTCATTGAGTTACAGAAATTAGTGGAACAAAGACAGGCTTGTTAGCTGACGTGCTGTATCATCAACTCCAGTCTGATGCCTTTCTGAAAATCTTTTTTCTCATTTGCGGAGCAGATGATAAAAAAGAGGGTTATATAAAAGTGGATGATGCAACACAGCTAATAAGATTCATTTTGGATTCTCTGGGCCTCCGTTTCCTTAAAGGTCAAAACTGGCAAGGCATCACTGTTTCATGCAAAGTTCACCAAAGTTAACGCAATGTGAAAAATGTGCAGATTCACTTGATCTCCCGTTTTAATAGATATTTTGAGTCGTAACACGTACATTTAAGACACTCTTTAAGACACAGCGGGAGGGGGGTTGTCTGTAACCACACACACACACGAACGCACAAGCACACGTGATTCATGTCCACATCAATGGCTCACTAATCATGATGAGAGCGCAGAGGGCCACGCAGATACTGTCAGTAAAGTATGGGCCGGCTAGTGTTACACAGAGACAGCATACAGAGGCAACAGCAAAACCTCGGACACCGTCATAGTTCATTCACTGGTGTCAATAAACTAGACACTGGAAAACCAGCTACACTCTGTGCACACTGGGCTGCACTGTATCGACTGGAGAAACTATGATGTTCATCAGACTTTATCGATCGAACATTAGAAACCCCATAAACCTTGAGTCACGAAACTAAATCAGAAAAATCTGTGAATAACATCTCAAATTTATACTTTTTGGAAAATGCAATGGCATGATGCCCTTACCGCATGAAAAATATACATAAAACAATCCTGAGAAAACCACAGATCTCCAATATTTCCACTAAAACAGCCCCGTTTTCATCACTTTGACAGCCCAATAGGTTTTCAAATGGCTTATTTATCCAAAGACGTACAACGATGGTTGCAAGACAATAAAAAGCAAGTCCCTCATAATCGACTTAGTTTAATTAAATGTGCTGGAAAGTGAATCTAAACTTAATGAGCAACCTCACGGCTATGAGCGACTCACCATATGAGTGCGAGTGTGTGATGTGTGCTTCTGTTAGAGCGTTTAACCCTTCGGTGAGTGTCTCCACCTGGGACTGAACCGGCGGCGTGTCTGCTAAAGCTCTAACAGCGGCGGAAAAACTTTAAAGGCTGTTAAGAAAAACATCTCTCCAAAATGAAATATACTGCTGCTACTGAGGCCACTAGCTGTGTTACCTATAGGACTGGATGAACCCAAACACACACACACACACACACACACACACACACACACACACACACACACACACACACACACACACACACACACACACACACACACACACACACACACACACACACACACACACACACACACACACACACACACACACACACACACACGACTATGCGACAGCCCTACAGCATACTTGCCATCTCTGGTGGATTTTTCCTAAATAAGTAAGTCATCCAGACCTCAGCTTTCCATTGGCCTCATCCAGGAGAGTACAGCAGCCAAAAGCCTGCAAGGCTCCACACACAGCAATGACTAACAGTTTAAACCTGCACTTTCTGAGCTTATCGCCTGCATGCTTATTGTAAATGTATGCGTGTGTCCGTGTGTGTTGGTGCGCGTGGGTGGATGTGTGTGAGCATGAGTATGTACCCATGCCTGTATGTGTGTTGATGTGTTTGCCTGCATGCTGCCTCTATATGAGCCTTCCCTATCAGGCCCCATTTCGACAGCCTGGGCCTTTAATTGCTTTGCACCAAATTAGACATTGTCTAAGCCGACAGCACCCTGATGAGCTGAATAAAAGTGGAGTGACGATGTACCCGTCACTTCCTCAAATCTGCCTCGACAAGAGCACAACTCTGTGCTGCGTTTGATCTTCGCACAAGACGCAATGGGATGCTAATGGCAGGCAAAGACCCCGAGCTTTGAGAGTGTGCCAACTTGTGTGAGTCTGCCTCGTAAGAGCGTACGGCGCGTGTGTATGCCAGTAATGGCAGCTCTAATCAGTGGCAGGATTGGAAGAGGCATGTGGCAATAAAGCCCAACAAAATGCCTGCCAGTCCCTATTACGGCCGAGCACTCTCTGAAAACGCGGCTGATGACACACACATACACACAGTACATCTCGGTGGACATCTGGCCAAGGTCAGAGCTACATCTGAGCAATCAATGCCAAATGAACCCCCCCCCCCCCTTTTTACTACTGCCCGTACCTCCAACACCACCACCACTCGCACCCGTTTCTTAAAAAGAAAGAGCTTGAGCTGCAATACCTGACTTGACAATCTTGGTCGTCCCCAGTGATTTGGTTTTAAACTCTGACCCCTCTAAGTGCAGCTCATTACTTGTGGGTTGTGATTTACAAGCTAAAATTAGAGGTGGCCGCCATTTGCCAGGCCATTATCAGCGGCGAAGCACGGCAGAGTCCATTCCCACTGAGATCTCTCGTGAGAGTCGTCCATCCATATTCTACTGAAGGATCAATTATTCAGTGTGCCAGAGACATGACAGCCGACGGTTACGGTAAGCATTTATCTTCTTCATGCTTTGCCCCGGACCTGAAATATTGAGTCTGTTCTTGTTACTAGTCCTTTGATAGCGTTCTAGAGATATGCGGCCTTGAAGATTATTATTGACATTTTTATCAGAGATGGCTTAAGTAATTCTCTCAATATTTAGATTTTGATCGTTTGGCACCACTTTTATGAGTTGTAAGTAATAGCTCTGAGCACTTAAGCAGGTTAAGCTTTATAGATCAGGAAAAGGTCATTATTAAGAGGAACTTTTGGGTTGCCAGATTGTGTTTGACTGATTGGACTGTGAGACTAAAACTCCTTTAAATGATTACAAAAAAGGAATAATCGACTTGAACGAAGAGTTGGTTATTGGCCTTCACAGCTTCTCATTCCTCTGCAATATCTATCCATCACAATAAAGGTGGTTGCACCCCTTGTTAAGATAGATAGTAAACATTTTGCTTTTTTATTTCATGATTGCTCGAACATAAAGAGTACCAGAGTACTTTGCCAGCACCGATCTTTGTAACTGAAACCCACAGCACAGATGCTATCAAAGCCTCTGGCACTGCAGTCAGTCAGAACGGGTTGACCAAGTTTCTGGCAGTGTGAACGAGAGGGTTTGAAGTCCTATTGTCTCTGCACCATGACAACAAACCCCCCTCTGTATTCGTTGGTGTCGAAAGATAAAGCGATTGTGATTTGGATTCTTTCACTGAAGTGGGACCTTTCCACCGTCATCCACTCATTTCCTGTGCTTACCTGTGTTGGCAACAGATATTGGTTTGAGCTGAGGGCCTGGGATTATTATTCTCAGTGCGCCTGAACGCACAGGAGCTACTGTGTACACAAAATACTGACAAACACCAGGTGTGGGAACTAAACTGAGGAGAAGGAAAAATGCTCACATTTGTCAATATATCAATGACATGCACGCTTTATATCACAGGGACTTACTCCACAAGGTACGATCTGTTTTGAAAGTGAAAAGAGATGAAATCACCACACGAGGATCAGGGAGTTTGTTCAACTGGATTATTATTATTGCGTTTTAAAGTGTATGACAAGGGGAACCCCCTGTATCCCTGGGTTGGGACATCTGTGTGTGCATACATGTGTGCATGTTTCTGTCCATCTGTTTATATAAATGGGATGATGTGGTGGTAAAGCACTAGCTTGGGCCCTGGCCTTTCCACAACAAGGCCCAGGGTGGTGAGGAGATTTGTCCCAATATTTGTCTCATAAAGGAGTAAAGCCAGACAAATCCGCCCGGCTGAGGCGCCCTGCAACGCTCTATGTAGGCCTTTCTACTTTACTGCTCCTGATTTCTGTTTTTCCTACCACACAATTGTTATGGGTGTCAAAACACAAGTCGACTTTTCCATCTAGTGAAATGTCAGATAATGATGTGAATGCTGAAAAAGTGCTGTCAACTCTACTGTTTTGGTTCTCTCTTACAGGTCTCGTCAACACAGCCAAAATACTCAGATAAACCCACTGATGCTACCTGTCCAGCACCGAACAGCAGACAGACAAAGCCAGATATCTTTTTAGGTAGAGACCAACACAGAGCTACACAGAGATTGGACGTTGAACTCATATTTGTCAGGAGGCCTGAAACACCAACTCCAATGAATGCTAACGTTCTTCCATTTCTGCTAAATGTGTAAAAAAAATGTTTGCAGCCTGAGCAGCAAATAAATAATGAATAAATAAAACAATAATTACTGCTGTACTGTTACAATCTCAAAGATCTCTGTTTCGTCCTCTTTGGCGCCGCCTCTACGGCAGTAAGCAGTGGTTGCAGTTGTGTTTTTGTATCTCACTTTTGCTTGTTTTTGGAGTTTCATGGTGGCTTGACTCTGCAAGTGTAGACAAATAATCTTGATCGCTCGCTGGCTCTCCATGTTTGTCGATGAGACATGGGCCAAACTTCCAGATATAATCCGTAAGATTTTCATCTAATTAATCGTCTTTCAAGTTACTGTCTAGTAAAGAGTGAGTTAATGATGATTGATCATATGACCCACTAATGAAAGCTCTTCTTCTTGCCTCTTGACCTATTCCAATATGTGTCTGTGGCGACATTCCCGGGCTAGATGTAAATACGCCGCCATGTTAGTAACGCTGCTGACAGCTGATGGTCTGCCGGCGGAGCTCGTCACTGCCGGTTATGCTGCGTTTCATTGTAATCGGAAATCTGGAACTTCCAACTTCTGAGTCAGGCTTTTAATATTGGGCAGAAGTGTAATAGGAACATGTGTGTATGGATTAAAGACGGTTACATATAGAGGACGGACCAGAAGTAGAGTATGGGCGGGATTTCCATACCGCCTGATCACTACTGCACAGACTCTGGTTGCAAATTTACAACATTCGTCAAGATGCGTCGTCCATATTTATATAGTGTCTATGGTCTGTAGTCACCCCCAATCACCCTTTTCTTTGTTTGTTCAGTAACTGTTCTCTTGCAACTGTAGCAGAGACCGGGAGAAAGCTGTGTTACCAGTTAGTGACTTAACAGACATATATTTAAACGATCTTTGAGATCATTAAATATAGTGAGTGAAGTGTGCGATACTGTTTTCCTTGTTCAACTGTAGATTTTAGCATTTTGGACTGAAATATGCAGATTTTACCGTTTTTTAAATGATGGGTATAGAGTGAATATTACAATTTATCTAGCAAAATAAAACCCCGAAACATCTGGGGACTAGAGCATGCTATATTGAAGAACATTTGTGCAAACTTTGATGCATTTTCAATGAATTTGTAGGTGGATAATAATAACTCTCTCCCCATTTCTTTCCTGCTCTTTTCGCCTCTGGCATATCTCTGGCATTATGAAATACCTATGAAAATACACATTCTTTGCTTCTATGGTTGTATGACAAGCTTCATGGTCTTCCGTACTGTACAGAAAATGCGGCAATCATTACAAGGTAATTTGATAAAGTGCTTTTTCTGTTTTTGTTTGTGAGTCCACAGTACTGCTCCTGACTGTCCTGTGGTTGAACTCTCCAAACAGGCCTACCTGTTATGAATCACTGTCTCCCCGAAGGAGACCCTGAACCATTATGGGGGAGTACGGTATTTAAGGTCTTTTGTGGGCCCTGAAGAACAACGAGTGAGTGGATAAGTAAACCGGGTAAACACACAGCCTTTCTCCGGCTTCTCTTGTGATTTTATAGACTCGTTCAAGGTCAAAGAGAGAATGAGTTTTCTTCTTCTTCTCCTGTGGAATTACCAGAGCCAAGGATATCCTGTTTCATTAGCTTTCCTCTCACTGCTGCTGCCGTCCACCCAAGAAAATGTAACTGGCTGAGGGCTGGAGCTGCAGCTGAAATAGCAAATAGCCAGGGAACCCTACTTGGGTGGAGTATTATTGACAGAGAGGAAGGTTAAACAGTAATATATGTGAGCATGGATCAATTCATGCATCTACTCCAGTGAGTGCGTGCATATATCCAGCGGGTATTGTGTGTTTGTGAAGCATAATTTGTGCACATGTGCATACCTGCAGCTGCCCCTGCACATATGTGTGTGTGTATGTATGTGTATATCTGTGTGTGTGTGTGTGTGTGTGTGTGTGTGCAGAAGTGACAGTAACAGCATGAGCTCCATGCATTATCTCATTACATGGCTCTCCCAGGCTGAAGGAAGACCCTGTCCCTAATGGCCTCCGTGTTCATCGCGGTGAGGCAGACAGAGGGCAGATGCGGGCCGTCCTCCCCCTCCATGGTAACTTCCAGGACCCCTGGGGATCCATTGCTTGGCTGGCTGTCCCACTCAGGCTCCAGCTCCAGCCTTGGGGGACCATGAAGGAGCTCTGCAGCTAAACAAATGAGATCACCTTCCGTCCCGATCATGTCTGCCGCAACCTTCACTCTACATACAGTTTATCAACCTTGTCTAATTTTGCAAATCCTAATTCTATTTTCAAAGGGTCAGATCAGATAGTTTGAAAACTGTATTTGAACAGGTGTAGTTAGTGGAAATGCTGGAGAAGCGGTTTAAATCCTGCCCAAATCATCCTGTTCCAGCAGCAAGAGAATACAATGCAAATGTACTGTAGCCTACCTCGGTCGCCCGGAGTTTTGGTGTCGTAAGGGAACTCTAGTGTTGTACGAAAACTCATCTGTTGTTAAAAGGTCTAGTTTTTAAATGGACAGGATGTGTTATACTGGTAGCATCATTCTCAATGAATGCGGTTCACCGTTTTGATTGTATGAAACCATTGAACAACCAAACCAAAGTCATCTAACACTCATACCATGTTGTGGACTAGTCCATTTAACTGACATATCTGTACAACTGAGTTTCTCCACAAAGAATCATTAACTCAACATGACTTTAAAGACTGTGTTCACCGGATAGGTGCTCCTAAGTTTCTTGGAAATCAGTAATTCAGCATGAAAAAGAAGAAAAACAACTAATGGACTAAAGAAACCTTAGCCGACTATGACGTCAAAACGACGGATTAATCGACTGAGAGGGGGCAGTCCTGAGAATTTGAGGGTGCTGACCCTAAAGCTATTAATCAAGTTATATATATGCCCTGTTCTTTGAAGGAAATGACTCATCTTTCTATTCTTCTGAGGACATCTGTTCGTCCTAACACACACACACACTTACACTCACACACACACTCACACACACACACACTAGGTGAACTCAACCTGTTTAGCCCGGCATAATGAAGCACATAATCACATCCATGCACGCAGAGACACAAAGGAGTTATATCAAGACGGATTATCCCTGTTACACACACAGACACAGGTCTGCATGCACCCAAAGACGCATTATGAGTCTAGCAGACAGAGTGCAACAACCTCAGACTGTTGACACAGAAGAAGGAGACGACGAGATTGTAATTTATGCATAAACGTATCAAAATTGAATTATAATTCTCAAAATAATAATACTTTGACTAGATCAAGGAGTCACAGAGGGAGAAAAAAGAAAGAAAGGAAGGAAGAAACACACACACACACACACACACACACACACACACACACCCTCTGCGCAGCCGTGGCTGAGGTCATCTTTATTAATATACCCTCTGACAACAAACACACTCACATCAAGGCCCTCTCCCTCCCTTCATCTGTACCCCACACTCCCTCCCTTCTTATGCTCCTTGAGAAATGGCAATTGCCAGACTGACGCAGCGGGAGGGGGGTTGTCTGTAACCACACGCACACGCACACGCACACGCACACACACACACGCACACACACGCAGGATGGCCTAGAGACGGCATGTCAGTGATCTGTCAGAAGGTAACAGTGCAGAACAGGTGTGTGTGTGTGTGTGTGTGTGTGTGTGCGTGTGTGTGTGTATGTGTGTGTAGAGGGAGGCCAGAAGAGACAGGAAGTTTGCTCTGCACACTCGCACAGACACACTAAGAAACATGCCCCGGCTCATTTGTTCCCACTGACAGGAGAGTAGAGGGATGGTTCTCTACAAGACATGCCTAAGGGAGGAGGACAGGTGTGTGTTGAGTGTGCGATGGAGACAGAGAAGGAAGGTGGAGGAGGGGAGTTCAAATCTGCATCAAAGCCAAAGAAAAGTTAACGTTTGCTTATGTAGAAGTTTTGATTTATCTACTCGTGTGTGTTTACTTCTCAGTATTTGCGCCTCTGTAGCTGTGCTTTGCAGTGCTTATGATGAAACATTCGTCTCGTCTGGGATCACTGCAGTACAGCAGCCATTTGGCATGCTCAAGTGCCCTTGAGCAAGAAACTCTGGGTAACAGTATCAGGACAGGTGGATTTTCATTTGTTTGCGAGCAGGTGTTCAGAGAGAAAACAGCACTCTGTTAAAACAGTACAGGTGGTTGTGTTTTTCTGTGTTGCTACAGGCAAGGATGAAATACGATTAAGAAAGGTTGGAACAAACCACAGAACCCTGCACAACGGTTTATAATACTATGAGATATTCATTCATTCATTCATCTTCAACCGCTCTTCCCTGTCGGGGTCGCGGGAGGCTGGGCATCGGGCGTGAGGCGGGGTCCACCCTGGACAGGACGCCAGTCTATCACAGGACACATAGAGACAAACAGAGACAGACAACCATTCACACCTACGGGTAATTTTGTTTTTAGAGTCATGTCTTCATCAGTCATGTCTTTTGGATTGTGGGAGGGAACCGGAGAACCCGGAGAAAACCGGGGAGAACATGCAAACTCGGGCCCCAGCCAGGGCGCGAACCGGGAACCTTCTCGCTGTGAGGCGACAGTCCTAACCACTATACACTGTGTCGCCTGCCATGAGATAGCATTTCACAATTTTCATGCAGTGCGTTGCTGAACGCACCGTGTCCTCATATCTCCCAAAACAGCATACATGACCGATCTATTTCATGTTGGGGTCACAGTTTGAAAAACGTGGTTAACATTGTGAAACAAAACGTTGTTAGGTTTAGGCGACAACACTTCTTGGTTAGGGTTAGGAAAATATCATGGGCTGTTGGATGAGTCTGTGAGGTTGTTATATCTGAGTGTCGTGGTTCCGTCAGAAAACTTAAAAACATTTGTCATGTACTGGGTTTCACACTGGACACAGGTCTAATGGGTGAAAGTCCTGTTTTCGTTTCACATCCAAAACCATCCGCCAACGCCTAACTTTCTCTACTTCTTCCCGCCAAAATAAGTAGGGCCATTAGAGGTCGCCACCTAACTACAAACGTAAATATGGGTCGTATGGACTGCTTGTTTAGTGAGGATGATGCATCGAAGTAGTACCTTAACTACGTCCTCTAGTTCTTTCTAATGGAACCTGGCGTGTTCACAGACCATATGGGATATATATATTCTCCTCAGTATGTTCTGGATTTGCCCTGTAGTCTCAACAGACGGACATTCCCAGACCATCTCCAGAAGGAGGCGAGGATCCTAATTGGATCCCCTGAACTACCTCAACTGGATCCTTTAAGTCAGAAGAAGCGGCGGTTCTACTCTGATCCACTTCTGTCGGTTTGAGCTCCACACCCTGTCGCTAAAGCCCAACTTATACTTCCCACATCCCTGGTGATAAGTGAATTTAAGTGCTGAAGTTTGTCATTGAGCCAGGTCCGCAAGGGTCCCGGTGGACCATCCATTTGCAGCCCAAAATGTGCGGCTTAAAAACATGACCATCTAAAACAGCATCTCAACAGAACCGCAGTGAAGCATTTGCTTTGGACTATGTGTGTCCCTTATGGCTGATTCTGACATGAAAGCAGCTAGCCTGCTAAGCAAATTCACTTCAGTAGTTTATACTCAACAATATTGTGCAAACCTCTCGAGCATAAGTCTGGCACACAAATCGACCTGTAAATCAAGCGTACTGCCTTCAGGTTCCCTTCATCTTTTCTTTTTTTTTTTTGCTGGAGCCCTCTGCGTCCAGTCCCCCGCTGTGCCAAAACAGTGTTCTCATATAACTGAATGAAGGGGCCTGTGTTTTTCTATGCAGTGCTGATGCTAAAATTGGATCCTGCTTAGGAAAATCATTAGCTACCGTGATATGTTTCGCTGTTGAAGTTGAGGCTTCTGTTGGTGGCACTCGTTTCCTTTTCGAGCAACAGTGGCTGTCACTTTCATGCTAAACAAGACGTATCTTCTTCTTCCAAACAAACTGCTGTTGCTGCTGCCAAACACAAGACTCAGTACATCCCATGATGCTGCTTGTTCCAGAGGATTCTTCACGGGAATGAATTACATAACGCTGAGTGTTTACTACAGTGAAGCTCAAGTGCAACAAACAGACAAAAGCTTCATGAACCGAATATATGTGTAATCTCTAATACGTTGTATCAATTTTCAAAGGATGTGGTAGATCATCACATTAATGGATCCCAGCATGAAACAAAGCTTTTCCTGTTGTATGCAATAAGTTCTTATTACATCATGAACAAGCTGTAACTTGATAAATTAGAAGCCATGCAGATCTTCAAGGGCGCTCAGGAGCAGAACATGTGACACATCTCAACCTCAGCAGATCGTCTTGCTCTGTAAATGCAGAACAGCTGGTGATTTTCACCAGTCACTCCGGTTATAGGCTGCATTTAACATTCGGTTAAAAAGCTATTTCTTTTTCCACCCCAATGTAGCTGTTTCATGGTATGTGTGCTTCTTTTGGATGCTGCGGAGCGGAGAGATGGCAAAGACAGTGATGGTACAATTACAAACGCTGCCAGCTGGGTTTAAGCACACTGTTGTTGGCATGAGTTATGGAGTTAAGACCTCTGAAGCCATGGGACAACCCACAACCCTGTTTCTACAGTGTGGCTCTATTTTCTGGTGCATCCAAACAGTAAAAAAGAACTGAAGTACCATGCTATTGAGGGGGGCTGTTTACCCCTAGGGAGTCATGTTTCAGTTCAGTTTTTCTGTTTGTAAGCAAGATTTTCATGAAACTTGGTGGAAGGATGTGTCATAGACCAGGGGAGAATCCATTACTTTTTGGAGAAAATGTGTATGACTAGGCAGACACAAACTATTTTTCTCTTTAGTGTACACTGCAGGCAGAGCGTGGCCTTGGTTGAGGTCTGCACTGTCCGAGTGCCCCTTCAAGTAAGTAGGGGTGTCTTGATTACAATCCCGTATCGAAAATCGATCATAATTAGCTAGAAAAATCTAAAACAGTCACTTAATAGGATCACTACATCACTTTATTTAGTTGTACTGTAACTTACTTACTGCTACACTTTACTGTACTTTACTGTAATTTAGTTCAGTAAGAAATGCTGCTATATTTTTAACACTGTTATTTTTAACACTTATCGCTCCTTATCACTTATTTAGTTTGTACTTATCTTATTTTTAACTTGCTGCTAAACTGCACGCTGCGTATTGTTGTATATTGTATAAACCTACGCTTAACCACAATGTCCGTTGCACTCTGTCACATTTAGTTATGTCTGATTTATTTTACGTTAGCTTTATTTTGATTTGATTTATGTTTTTATGCTTATTGTAACTTTGATCCTTTCCCATCTTTGTATTGAAACTGTTGCACAATAATTTCCCTCGGGATAAATAAAGCTTCTTGAATCTTGAATCTTAAATCTTGAACAGGGTTCCCCCATTTTAAAGTAGTTATCTAAATTTAGCCATTCGGCCTTAGTGTGGTGCATAAAAAAATATAGCAGTATTATCACTCTTGATACCGTGTACCTTTTTAAAGAATTTGAATATGTTGATAACATGTCAGGCCATAAAACCAACAATGTCTTGATCTTTACGTGCTTGATAACAATGGCAAAGCTGTCAGTGCTGAAAAAAGTTCAAATTGAAAATTTAATCGAATTCATTCATTCATTCATCTTCAATGGCTTATCCCTGTCGGGGTCACAAGGTGGCTGGAGCCGATCCCAGCTGACATCGGGCGTGAGGCGGGGTCAACCCTGGACAGGACGCCAGTCTATCACAGGACACATAGAGACGCACAAAGACAGACAACCATTCACACCTAAGGGCATTTTAGAGTCATCAATGAACCGAACACCTGCACGTCTTTGGACTGTGGGAGGAAACCGGAGAACCCGGAGAAAACCCACGCAGACACGGGGAGAACATGCAAACTCCACACAGAAGGGCCCGAGCCGGGATGCGAACCTTGAACCTTCTCGCTGTGAGGCGACAGTGCTAACCACTTGTGACTTTTAAAATCGAAAGTCGAATCAAACCATGGAGGATCGTGACAACCCTACTGGTGACTATTGAACCACACGCTTGTATGCATTCTTACAGTTATATAGATGTAAATTCGATGAAGTCAAAAAATAGAAGTGATGAGACACCAGGCATTAACATTCATCTCATGCTCTGCGGCTCCGTGAATGGTAAACAACTGGCAGCCCAGACACCATGACCAACAAGGATTATATCACCTCGTCATGAGATCACAACGGGCCGGTGGCCAACTGCTCGATGTGCTTTAAACTGTCAGGACTGAGACAAGATGAAACTCTCCACTCAAAACCAGCTCTCTTACATTTTATCCATTTCCAATGCCGGCCTAACTGGGATCGATGATGCGGTAATGGACAGTGAGAAACAGTGTTAAAGTGTAATGCTACCTGTTAGATGCTGCTGCCGGCCGTTCGATACGGGTAGAATGCTCGCCTTGTAATGTTGTTAGGTTAAATCCCCTCTTTCAAGTAAGAGTGGGAAAGGGAGAGGTAGAGGAAGGGAGTTTGATTTAACAATTTTAAAGGTTGCTTTGTACGGAATGAAGCAGCAGATTGTCAGCGCTTTAGCTACTGTGGATATTCAGGCTTTAGAAATCTGACTTCTGTTAAATTACAGAAGAACAACTCATTTCAGTGTTCTCTGTCTGTCAGGGTGGAAAACTCTCTGAAGCTGCTTTTACACCGTCTCGTGACATCCAATAAAAACCGTCCAAACAGAATTCTTTAAGGCGGGTTAGCAGCTCCTTAAAGCAACTTTCACTGCAGGCTTTTACAGGCTGACAGCCCAGAAGCTGCGGAGAAAATCATTACTTCATCTACATCACAATCACAGATGGAGGCTCAATAAAATCAGCTTGATACGACTCTAACCAAAACATAAAGATCAGCTTTTAGAACCTATCATTAATTCATACAGACTGTCATCGCATGCAGCTTTTTTTTTCACCCTCTGGAAGCTTTTTCAACTTTCCATCAACTGTCACTAATTGCAGACCATTTCGAATAACATCAGCATAAACAAACCTGCCTCTGAATAAATGTGAAGCTCACTGGTAGCTGACACACGCTGTCAGCCCTTGAATCAAAAGCTTAGCAGTCAATTTGAGATGGAAAAAAAAACGTCTTCCGTCTGGTAAATTGAAGCCACATCTGCCCATAACCGAACCCAGTGGTGGGCCGGCTGTTAAAGCATGAGCAGCATGCAAATACATATTGCTGTGTTTAAAAACAAAGATGTTTAATATTTCAGACCCCATTCTTTTCTATCGCGTTTTGGACACGTACTGAAACACTCAAAAGAAAACACGTGTCAAAATTCGCTCATTTAAAAAGTTAAAGTGGCGGAAAACAAAAAAAGGAAAACTTTCAGAAACGGCCGCGGCACTTTGATCATCAGCTGTTAAAACAAAATGATCCAGAAAGAGTGTTCCCTGTGCCTTTAAGTCAAGGTTAGAGGGAAGAACTAGGACATTTTTTTGCTGCAATGGAAAAACAAAAGCGGCAGGGTGTCTGGGTGGCAAACAGAGAGGGGGGGGGAATGACAGCCGTACCAAGAAATCAAATAAAGTCTGACAATAAATGAAGTGCAGAGGAGGAGGCCTGTGGTCAACAAGCAGAAGTCAGAGAGCTTCTGACGACAACAATCACACTCTCTGCCTTCATCTGCAGGACTTGCCGCTTCCCTATTCCTGTCTGCATCATTCTCTCTCACTTTTTCATCATCTCAGACACTTCTCCGGCTCAGAGTCGCCGTATGAGTTTTCTCCATCCTGTCATTTACTTCTCTTTTTCTCAGCTCTGTCTGGCACCCTCTGACTCTCTCTCTTTTTCTGTCTCCCTGCCTCCTTGTTGCTCACCTCTCTAGTCGATTTAATCGCCTGACACTGTTCATCCGTCTCTACTCAGTCATTTCTCTTTGAAGGAATAATACGACATTTTGGGAAATACAATTTTTAGCTTTTCTTCCTAAGACTTCGATGAAATGATTGACGCCGCTCTCATGTCTGTACAGTTAATATGACGCTACAGATGGGAGACAGTTAGTGTAGCGTTAGTGGTATCATAAAAACTTGAAGCAGAAGGAAACAGCTAGCCAGACTCTGTCTATAAGTAACAGTAATTTAATTTAATCCATACAAAATATAAATTTAAAAATTTCAGATTACCAGTGGATTATGTGTTGGACTGTTTTTTTGCCTAGTTACTTCCTGGATGACAAGACAAGGAAGTATCTCCCTAAACTATTCCTATAAAGGAATATTTCAGTAGTTGGAGAAACACACTTATTTGCTTCCTTCCCCAGCGTAAAACGAAAAAATTTGAAATGATTGTCAAAAGCAGGGCTGGAGCTGGGATGTGTTTAGCCTAGCCTAGCATAGCTTAGCTCAGCTTCGCATAAAGACTAAAACAAAACAGAACGCAGAAGAAAACATCTTCTCTGGCTCTGTCTGAAGTGAAAAATTATACATACCATTGAATTAACACTGTGTATTTGCGCTCCAATAATTTAACAGGTACAGGTTAGCGAGTTAAACCTTATAGGAATTGATGAAGCGCATAAGTCAGTTTTTATGTGTATTTGTTGAAATTTTACAATTTCTAATTCTTCACTCACTAACTTACCCCAGGCTGTGTTACAACAATGGAACAAAGATTAAATCATTCTTTGATATAGTTGAAAAAGTTGGAAACTTTGCTAGCCGTAGTAGACGAATACGGGTGCTTTGTATTCAAATTTGAGAGCTCTAACACGAGAAATTCAGCGAGTTGTAGGTGCTGAGAGAAGTGTAACATACATACAGGGTCTCCCCTATCTTAAAAAAAATACAACTTTTGCTTTTGTCACACAATTTCTTGATGTACAACAGTTTATACATCCACCACATCCATCACACTGTGCAGCATGTCTGAATGCATAGCGCAAGTTGCCAGATATGGTTGGTGAACACAGATTTTGGTTACTTGGCAACGAAAATGTGCAACAAAATTGGGCACAGTCATCGCACAGAATTCCCTAAAAAAAAAAAAATGGTGTTTGCTGCATTTCTGTTTCTCTACAGGTGTAAACAAATAAGATGCAACATATTAAAAAGTGAGCTAGCTGTCTCCCCATTCTTCCTTTATGCTAAGCTCGGCTAATGTCAAGATTCTGACTCTGCACTTTACACACTATAGTGTCAGTCTTCTCACGTCGCTCTCAGAAAGACCCAAATGTTGAACTACTGCTGGAACTTGCTCAGGTTGTTTCTTTTGTCTTTTTCTCCCTCGGTTCTGAATAGTGTCTACCTGTGCAGTCCCTCCATTTAAATGAATGATGAGGAATTGACCGATCCCTCCTTCACTGTGCTAAAAAGTCAATAGACCCACTCAATCTGCTGCCGCTGCACCAGGGAGCACGCACACACACACACACACACACAAGCGCGCACACACACACACACACACACACACACACACACGCACACACACTGACAGAGATATACACTGATGTCTTCATAGTTTGGTATCAACACCCTGGTGCTCTCAGACATCTGAGGGTTTGTGTTTATACGGTGTAAGGTATCACACATTTCAGGTTAGAAATAGTCATGAATCCCAACTATGAATATCTGATGTTTTCATACATTAATCAAGAACTGTGTGTGTGTGTGTGTGTGTGTGTGTGTGTGTGTGTGTGTGTGTGTATGTGTTTGCATGTGGGAGGTGTGACGCAGTATGCATGACAGTACGAGAATATGTGAGAATGTAGCGTGTATGAATGTGTTGGACTGCAATGTGAGCGCATGTGTTTGTTGATTTTGCGAAGCCCGCCCGTCCCCCTCCCCCATACACCCCCCCCCCCACACACACACAGTGCCTTTCTTTCTCAAACCCCTGGTGCCTTTGTGAGTCAGTCTTGTCAGTGTGTGTCTGTGTATGTGCGCACATCTTAATCTTCCAGCTTAAACAAACCCAGCAGTTTCTAGTAAATGTTGTTAATAAAGTCTAGCAGGAGCTTTGTCAGTCATTCACACACACACACACACACACACACACACACACACACACACACACACACACACACACACACACACACACACACACACACACACACACACACACACACACACACACACACACACACACACACACTATATATATTTAATAAGACTAAGAGAGACAGAGACACAAAGCTCTTAGACGAAGGCACACCCTCACACACAAACCCACACACTCAAATACACACACACACAAACGAGTTATCACACACTTACACAGATGCATTGCAGACACAAAGAAACAGCAACACAGACTAGAGACATAACACAAAGGCAAAGACACAGAGAAACAGATACACACGCTTAAACCGAGAAAAAGACACACACTGCGACAGACGATGCAGGCATGACAGCATGCGGCAGATCCAGCACCCAGCAGCCAGTTGATGAGCAACACAACTCTCATACACTATGAGCGCTGAGGCAGCATGCTGCGACGGCCGACGCAGGTCTAGAGAGGACGGTTTTGTGCGCTAGGCCTATATAATGTAAGAGACGTTCAGTAACGCAGCAGCTCTGCGGAACAAAGCAAGTGTCCATTCAGCTGCAAAAGAGAGAACTGGAACATTTAGGCCTACGCAGGGCACAGAGGAGCAGGGATGTCGATACACACGTATCTAAGCGCACAATAACCCGGCACAACCCTCGCATCAAAGTGGCTTGCCTGCCTATGATTTTATATCACAGATTTTTTTAGCTGGATGAAGAGATTCATCCAATTCAATTCAATTCAATTTTATTTATAGTGCCAAATCATAACAAAAGTTTTCTCAGGACACTTTACGGACTAGGTAAAGACCACACTCTATGACTTATTTATGCTTTAATGTAAGTCACAGGTGTGTGTACAGTGTATAACTGTGATATTTTAATATAAACTTTTTTTTAAGCACAACACATAACAGGATGCTAACTTCACGTACCATTCGGATCTATAGGGAGATTCGTGCCCCTCCATCCATCCTGTGAAGCCAAAGCATGCCGCTAACTGTTTTTCCTGTTCCACTCGCACCCACATTTAGCTAACATGTAAAGTTACATGTCATACCTTACCACTTCCTTCACAAAAAAATAAATGTATTGTAATGTGAAGGCAGTTGCAGGCTTTTACTGTAATACCATAACGTTTTGACAAAGACTTTAGTGGTTAGCTAACATTAGCTTACATGCTAGCTATCTCCTCTTTTGTTCAGTTTTAGGGTGAGACGTTTTCTGCACAGATTGAATTCATTTCACTGCAAGCTTAACAAAGCCTCATAAAGGCGGAGGGTATAGGAAATGAAGGCTGACGTTACAGCGGAGGTAAAAACACCACCTGAGGAGCTACAGGTTGTTTTGGTCGGGTGGGTTAGGAGGAGTCACACAGGTAAAGTGGTTTGGTGAAGAGATGTAGAAGCATGTAATTACACTGAGGGAAGCCTTTTCTTCATGTTGGCAAGTCTGTATCTGTTCACAACACCAGTAATCCTACAGTACATTATCTGACTGTTGCATGTAGCCTATTTGACAGAAATGTGATAATTATCCGCTTGATGTAGGGGAGAGGCAACATAATTGTAACTTTCACTCTTACTTTTTTTTTTTTTAACCTGTAAATGGAATTTTTTCAGGCAAACAACCAACAAACAAATTGTGTCTGCTATCATGAACATGTCATGAGGGATTTAAGGGAAAGTGTACGCTGTCTCAGGTGTAACAGCATGTAACAGGTACGGGTGTAGCATGGCTAAAAAACTGCATTAAACTAATAGTCTTCATGGCAAATCAACAATATTTCTGTCAAGTTTTTACGTTGATTGAGTACCAAGGTGATCGGATGACGTATAAAACATTCACACAACCAGGTGCAAAACACTATAGGCTACAACCCTAATCTGGTTGCATAGGCCAATACGATGCGTGAAAGCATGCGTGGAAATGAATCGAGGCGTCTTCTCAAGAAACACGTGTTACGAATAAGGGTTGTTTGTATTGCACTCGCCATATGCTGACATGATGTGGTCATGATAGCATTTACTGTATGCAGCTAAAGAAAATGCGCTTAACTGTAACGCATTACGTTTTTGCTAATATTTTTACCTTTTAGCTAGTCTTAAAAGCATGGCCGACAAAGTGACATATACTCTCAATTCAGTCAATTACAACTAAACACAGCTATCTGTAATTCATTTTTTTATCTTAAGTCCTTAATTGCGATACTTAGAAAGTCCTATGAGCGGAGGCTGATCTCAACTTAAAGTCAGAAGAGCTAGCTAGCAGAAATGCCCTGAAACTCTGCCTCTAGAGTTCATGAAACTTGGCATTTATACTTTTTCTCTTTCTCTATAAGGGCGTCAGAAAGCATAACGTTACAAAAGAAACTGAGTGGAGCAGCAGGTCACAAGCTTGTCTATGTGGCCTCAATATTTCCATGCCTGACCTTTAAGCACAGATGTGTCAGGTGACCCTTTGATATTGAGCGCTAACTTAATAACATGGTTTCAGGTTAACACCAACACAGTCCAACGTGACGGCAGGAAATCAAAGGAAAGAACACGTTGATATATTGGGCGATATCGTAATGACTCAAATCCATGAAATAAAAGTAGTTTTTGTCTATTTCTTATGTAATTATTCCGGTAATGCATATAGCTTTGTGTAACATCTCGATAAGGTCTCAAGCCCGGATGACGATCATATAAATGCAGGTGATGATTAGCTTAGCTTAGCAATTAAGATTGCAAACAGGTGGAAACAGCACGCCTGGCTCAGTCCCATGGTAATGAAGTCCACCTACCTGAGCGTCTAAAGCTCACTGTCTGTGCGAGAAAGTTTAAGAAAATTAACATAGACCAGTAAATAACTCGTTTTCACACTTCATATTCAGCATCAATCTGTTTCTTCAGCCTCTCTGACTATAGATAATCACAGTAACACGATCACAGGCACACACTGAGCAAAGCACACCCCACCCTCCTTTGTTACCTATCTAAGTGGAAAAGAGAGAAAAACACACTCCACACACACACACATGCACACACACACACACACACACACACACACACACACACACACACACACACACACAGACTCACACCCATGTGCACACACAGACTCACACCCATGCGCACACACACAGCGCCGCTAACTTAATTTCAAAATCAATTAATTAAAAAGCATGGTCCTCTCCCACAGGGAGTGAAAGACAAATTTGAGGAATTTAATCCTGGTACACAAATCAGAGCTGTTCAGCTGCAGAGATATGAGAGGACAGGGTAGATGGAGAGATGGAGAAATGGAGAGATGGAGGGAAGGAGGGATGGAGGATGGACAGTCAATGAATTTTAAAAAGGGAAGGCAATTTAACCCAGTCACTTCGATTTGATACAACTCCTTTTGCCTTTCCCACTTTGCCATCTATCTATCTATCTATCTATCTATCTATCTATCTATCTATCTACCTACCTACCTACCTACCTATCTACCTACCTATCTATCTATCTATCTATCTATCTATCTATCTACCTACCTATCTATCTATCTATCTATCTATCTATTTTCAGATTGATAGAAAGGAAGAAAACGCACAATCAGCAGAGAAAGTGAACACGACCTAAAGTGTGTGTGTGTGTGTGTGTGTGTGTGTGTGTGTGTGTGTGTGTGTGTGTGTGTGTGTGTGTGTGTATGTGTGTGTGTGTGTGTGTGTGTGTGTGTTGGGGTCCATCAGCACCCCTCTCTGCCTCCCTCACACGTCTCTTTCCATTAGTTTTCAGGCTTTTTTTAAAGAGACGTGTTATTGATTTTCTTGACGTGTGTGTGTGTCCATCCGTGTGTGTCTGTGTGTCCGTGTGTGTCTGTGTGTGTGTGTGTGTGTATGGGGGGGGGGGGTTAGGGCTTGTGTGTGTGTCTAAGTGTGTGCATATGTGTGTGTGTGTGTGTGTGGGGGGGGTTAGGGCTTGTGTGTGTGTCTAAGTGTGTGCATATGTGTGTGTGTGAATGCGCCTTTCTGTCTAACCCCAGGCGAAAAAAAATCAGAATAAAGAGTTTGCCTTTCTCTCCTCCCTGGTGTTCCTAAAAAAGGCTTTGCTTAATAGGTACGAAAAAAAAAAATACTGCGAGATAAACTGTTCCATATGCCGCTGATTTGTGTGTGCGTGTATGTGAAAGAGAGAGAGAAAGAGAGAGAGAGCGAGAAAGGGAGACACAATGTGTTAGGTGTGTGCGTGTGCTTATGTAGGTGTGCGTGCAAATACATACGCTTGGCACTCAATGTGTGAATGTGTTAGCGCAGGTGAGTGTGTGAGAAAACGCACATGGCCTTCCAGATTTATCTGATGTTATGAGAGTGTGAGAGCCTGTAAGAGAAAGACAGTGTGTGTGTATGTGTGTGTGTTTGTGTGTGTGTGTGTGCGTGGTGGTGGAAGAAGTATCCATATCATCATATTATTTCCTGTAGATAAAAGTAGCAAAGAAAACTCTTCTCCGCTTTGTCAAAAAATCTGCAACTCGGAAAAAAATCAATACTAAAAATTAGAATCGGATTAGATACTAACTTGCAAAAGTATCGATACTTTTGCCGTCAACAGTGCAGCCCCTCCGCCTCCTCCCGCTGAAGCGTAAACATCATCCAGCACAGTGAATTTGGAGCCTAGCTGCTCGATATAGAGAAAAACCTCTAAAGCCTCAATTCACCTTCAGCTAAACCCAAATACATATTTCCACAGAACAATGACTGGAACAAGGATCTTTTACACATTTCTTTCACTACATGAACCATTCAAAAATATCGCTATTATCATCTGAAAAAGGCTTTGTCACAGAGCTTGAAACACGGATGTTTTCAAGGCTGAAAAATAAAGCCAACGTAGAAGTGTCAAAAACTGCAGTTCCACCTGAAGCTGGCTCCAAAAGCGAGTCAGTCCTGATCAGCTTTGGTCTCTATAGCTAATTTAATTCCATGTGCAATTTTATAAATTATTAGATATTGTTCTTGATGCATTTAAACTGTATGCAGTGTATTAATGTGAAAGCTGGTCATGGTATTAGCTTAGTGGCTAATGGTACAGTCATTTCCACCGTACCGTAAATGCAGTGGAGTAGACGTATGAAGTAGCATGAAATGATAATACTCAGGTACCTATGTTATGCTTTGAAAGGATTATTGTGTGCGTGTCAGAGCATATTGCAGTGTGTGTGTGTGTGTGTGTGTGTGTGTGTGTGTGTGTGTGTGTGTGTGTGGTCTTATACAATAACACAGGGAGCCCAGCAGTGGGAGAAAAGAGAATAAGAGTGAGTACCATGAAGAAAAGATACGAACGATCGGAAGAGAGAGTAAGAGAAGAAGGTGAAGGCCGGGTTTGAAATTTATGGTGTAATTGTTGACTGCTGCTCGACTCTTATCTTGGTTTCTCAGGGCTGTTGTCTGGGCAGGCTGGTTTCTTTCTCGCCTCTCTCTCTCTCTCTCTCTCTACTAGTGGACCAAACCTGGCAACCTGTATACTTTTTTCCCTCTCGCCAGTCCTTGTATTCTATCCAATCTCTGTCTTTCTCTGTCATATTACCGTGGCCTCATCCCACTTTGCATCTTTCCTTTTTCATCTTCCAACCCTCTCCTCAGACAGCCAGACATCATGCAGAGAGCAGTGGACTGGAAAAGAGCAGCAGGAGGGAGTGGAGTGCATCTAGCCAGGGGGGGTCAAAGGTGAGTCTGTAGCAGGATAGGGGTGGGTGAGGGGGTAAACACAGACTCTAGACAAGCCAGACCAACACCTCAACAACAGGACTATTATAGCTGCAGCTGCTGATACAGCTGGGCTTAAAGGAGATCCTATAGTGCTGCACTCAGGGTGAGGCTAATAAGGTGCAAACCAGTGCTTACACTAATAAGCAAGCATTGTGCTAAGCTTGGGGTGACGTTTCAATAAAAGTGAGTGGGAGCAGACCCTGAGAATGTAAATCAAAGAAGCTGAACTTGGTGCAAGGGGTTAACAGGAGTCCCACTGCAGATGCCACAGATAGATAGATTGTATTTCCCCTAATGATATCACCACCCTGACACCACCAAAATGCATGCCGTGTAGCTACGATGGCTAAATGTGTAGACTCCCTAGCTATGTCATTTCTCTGTTTGTGATTGGCTTCTGACTCCCCAACATTGTTGAGTTGCCCTTGATCACTTAAGCACTTGAAAGAGAACACCACCTAAATTAAGAAATCTAATAAGTAATTTCCATGGTCTAGAAAAGTTAAATCAATCCGTTTGTCAATCAATCAATCAATATTTATGTGTCAATACATGAGCTACTCTCTCAAAGTCAGAAACCAGACAAGTAAAGTAAGTATAAAGTCTGAAGTTGCTCCATACACAATGCATTGGTGACTGAAAGACCAAATATCACATCATCGTGAATGATAAATGTCTAAATGATGATGGTGACAGTTATTACCTATGGTTATTACTGATGGAAAGCTAGCTTGGCTGGAAGGCTGCTGCTGTGCAGTTATTCACTTGAATGGGGGAAGACAGAGGGGACACGACTGCCATCAACCTTCCTTTATTAAGGTATCTTTGGTGCTCAAATGAAGTCAAGGCCACGCAACGATTAACCAGACATGTCTATAAAACAAACGTTTGTTTAGGAAGAAATAAATGCAGACATGTCACAATTACGATCCAAACACACAAATCAAATTGCACTGATATTTACAGGATCCTCTGTTTTCTATCCCTCGAAAGGGGTACGGCCTTGGCCATGACGCAATGTCGGCCTGGTCTTTTTTGTTTGTTTCCTTTTACTTCATTCTACTGTAGTGTTGTCAGTTTTGAAACAGCTTCTGCTTTTCTGCTTGGATCAAAAGTCCGATATCTCCATTTACCCAGAGTATTTAACGCATGTGGTATTCTTTGTTTCAGCAGGATGTCTTTACATCTATCGAGGGCAATACATAAAGCAGACGAGTAGGTGGGAAGGTGGCGTTGTCAACATAAACAAAGAAGCAGGTTCAAGATACGTAGGCACCAGACTGTACAGCCTGGTTACTTTGCCGCAGCAGAGTTAGCAGCTGCTTCAACAATGTATCCGTTCATATTTCACTGTAGAAGAGGAAAAGGAGCAGCTCCTCATGGGCTCAGATCAGGCTAGAGTCGTTATACTAAGATCTATCTCACTCCTCATTGGGTTTCCGGTGGATCTCTATAAATCATGCTGTTTCATTAAGACATGAAACAGTATTTTTCACATTGTCCGCCAACCTCTTCAGACTTTACAAAAGGGCCCCGTGGTATTAGAAAGGACTAAAAGCCACACTGGTCTCACATCGATTTTAACAACAATAAAGAGTAGACTTCCCAAGAGCTGAGTTTCCATTAGGAAGTGAAACGCTTAACTTAGCGTTTTAAATTTCCAATTAGAGGTGCTACACTGCACCAACACTGTTTTCATTTGGGAGAGGCGAACGACTAACTTTGGCTTTTCCGACAAGATGACAAGTCACAGCACGGCACAGGCACGGTAGCTCTCAGGCACCCAACAGAAACAAAAAAACGAAGCCACTCCCACATCCGAGCTCTAGTGCCATGTATACATGGCTGCTCACTTAGGGGCGCTCCTGCTGCCGATAAGCCTGCATGGGCCCCTCTGTAGTGCCTACCCTGGAGAGAGGCCATTAGCCCGGCTGCAGCTCCTTCCTGGATAAACTGCAGCTTACTAGCCTGTGAGCCGCAGGGCAACTTTTTATTGTCCTTTCAAAACTTTATGTGTGAGTGTGGGGCGATAGTTTGGGAGGGGCTGTGAGTGCTGGAGTCTGCAATACCATACGTGTGCATGTGCGTGTGTGTGTGTGTGTGTGTGTGTGTGTGTGTGTGTGTGTGTGTACTCAAGCTGCGCGCTCCCGGCACTTCCTGCCCACTAAGGGCCAGTCCCACGGTAGGGAGGGTGAGCTCTATCGGACCAGAACAATGCCAAAAAAGGGCTGTCATAAAAACAAACTACCATGCTCTGGTTAACACGGGGGCCTACTTTCCTCTACACACCCCCTACTGCCCACCGCATCTGCATCGTTTTTTACGCACACGTTAACTCACACATCCTCGGATATCCACTTCACGAGACACGTGATGTTTTACTCTTATCATTCGCTGATAATGCATACACATTTGCATACACTACCCAGGAAACAATGCATAAAAACAGTAAGAAGCAAGAGCTGAATATGCATAAGCATATACTCTACACACACACACACACACATGCACACAGAAATGTCGCCACTGACAGTAAACAATAGAAACCTCTGCATTCACACTGCGTCCAAACAGCTTTGACGTGTCACCAAAACCCAGAATAACAAAAAACAACCATTCCGGCGGTCCTCTGTACACAAAACACAGTGCAGACGACTGAGCCAGAAAACATCTGCTGAGTCGGGACAAACAAAACAACCAGCAGCCGATGAACAGGCGCGTCGGGGCCTCAGAAAACATACTAAAAAGCCTTACCCCCGAAACCCAGTTGGCTCGCTGACAAGGTTTCTGGCCGAGCACATTATCATCTCTTCCCAATCCAGCTTTACAATTTCATCTACAGCCAGAGTCGGGCTGCCCCAGGAAACACGATGAAACAGGAAAGATGAGTTCAGCTGCTATCTAAAGAGGAAATTACTGGACAAGTATTTAATATGATGAAGATTTCCCTCTCTCAGTCTGTCTTTGATTGAGTTATGAGATAAAGAAAAACAACTTTGATTGGCCAAAGACATGGATACTACTGGGTACACGTAGATACTGTGACATGAAACATTAAAAGGCCCATATTACGCTTATTTACACATTCATACTGATTTTTTGTCATACAGATTTTTCTGATACTATCTATCTGAATATACCTTCACCCCCCCCTGAAACAGCCCAGTCTGCTCTGATTGGTCAGCGTTTCTGGATCTTAAGGCCCGTGTGCATCTCCAAACCTGTGGCTTTTTATTTCAGTGTCCGTGTTAGCAAGTTGCAGCCACACAGCCAGATTAGATATTTGTATTTAACGCAAGGATTTCTGTTTTTGTTTAGCTCCCGTGGACAAATTTTAACCCTACTCTATCTTAAACAAACATAAATTACATTTAATATGGAATTAAATTCATTCATTCATCTTCAACCTCTTGTCCCTGTCGGGGGCGCGGGGGGCTGGAGCCGATCCCAGCTGACATCGGGCGTGAGGCGGGGTACACCCTGGACAGGACGCCAGTCTATCACAGGACACATAGAGACAAACAGAGACAGACAACCATTCACACCTACGGGCAATTTCAGAGTCATCAATGAACCAAACACCTGCACGTCTTCTGACTGTGGGAGGAAACCGGAGAACCCGGAGAAAACCCAAACAGACACGGGGAGAACATGCAAACTCCACACAGAGAGGCCCCAGCCGGGATTTGAACCAGGGACCTTCTCGCTGTGAGGCGACAGTGCTAAATCAAACGTTCTACTTCTATTTATAAACATTTCCATGGGCAAAACTCCATGTAAAGAGGCAGGCAGTGCTGCGGTGCAGCTGCTGCATGTGTGGAAAGTTTCGGCAAGGTAGCCACCACGCACTGCTCATGCAAGATGCGTAGCTCGGGGCTTACGCATCTGCGCCTTTTGCATTTCAACCTACATTTCTACCTGAATATAGTATAGTTGTGACATCACAGCTGTACTCATGCACAGTTTCTGAATACAGGCTGTGTGCATTTCTCTATGGATTAAGACGTTTGATACTTTCATGGTATTTCTATAGTATAAATATAAATTATATCATACTCCATGAAACATTTTTAAACCACAGCTGAATTTTTTTTTTTTAACTTGGCCTTCAATTCATGTCATTCTGATTTATTTTTGAGTTGTCTTCATTATAACTGTTTTTCTGAACCGTGCTCAATCACAACTAAGCAAATCCACTTAACCTCTCTAACTCGGTGTGCTCTTTCACATGAAACATTGGATGGAAACCCAGCTATTGATAGATGCATCCGCTGAGAGCAGAGCAACATAGAGATACATACTGAGAGAGAGAGAGAGAGAGAGAGAGAGGGGGGGGGGGGTATATAGAGGCTGGCCGACAGCAGATGGCCAATAGTGGTCAGCTGGTAACAAACAAGCAGGTCAGGGCTCTCCTCCACCTCCACTCTTCCACTCATAAATAATGCACGATGACAGGAGCCACCCAAAGCAGCTCCGCCAACTGTCTTAAGGACCTCCAGAGTCACACGGAGGCAGATAGAGTTTGTTGTGCAGAAGAGAAGCACGTCGTGGCACTGAGCTATAGGTTGATCTCCATCTGTTCTTTCTCCAAAGCATTCTGACATTTTTTAAAAATGACACTGATCAGCTGAGACACGGAGGAGGAGGAGAATGAGAAGCTTTGATATAAACAACTCACACATTGCAAGAGTGAAAAAGATGTGGTGGATCCAACTGTGCTTGCTCTACAGATTTGCCTCCAAAAATGTCAGTGGGCACCATATTGGATTTTCCACCGGCCCGACTTTTCTGGAAACACTTTTCCTCCCTCAGGGCTTATTTATTTATTGATTACCTAAAAGGGATGGCTGCATCATTCATAAAGGGTGACATATATTCGTTACTGCCTTGCTTTCTATATTCTAAGGGTATTGTTTTGTTTTATTTTTTGCAATAATATTCATTTTGGACAATCACGCCGATACAACTTCATTTAATTTAACTGAAATGATTTGAGAGAAAGAGAGAGAGATCCATAACGGGCTGCTTCCAAAGCATCCAGGGTAGTACTAGAGCCACCGAAAGGATCACACAACCTGCCTCTCTCCGAGCATAGTTTTCATCCACAATGGGCTGAATATGCACTTGTCTGTTCAATTAAAGTTGAGCTATATAAGCGATAGTGCTTACACTTTGGCAAAATGACCTCATTATGCTACTCAAATTGAGCCGAAACGAGTAAAAGAGGGGAAATACGTGTGCGTAAGTGGGTTAGATAGATAGAGGATGAGTGAGGGAGAGGGCTCAAAGGGAAGAGCTAAATTGCAGAAGAGCAAAAGCTCGTCGTCTCAGAACAACTGCAAATAAAGCTGCTGCCAAAACCCTCTGGATCCATCTTCACTGCCTGATGGAAACTTCTCAACAGGTCTTAAAGCCACTGAGCGGGGGCTGGAGGTTGGGCACTGTGTGCATGTGTGTGTGTGTGTGTGTGTGTGTACTTCAGTTTGCGCACAGTTTGAGTTCTATATTAAAAGTTCCTTTTGTAGCATTTTAACATTAATAAATTATAGCTGCACCAACTTTGAGATACTACAAATATTCTTGTAAACACAAAATGAGCCAGGAGGAGCTGGAAGAGCTCACGGTGCTGCAAATAAAGAAATCAACACTTTGACAATACATACGTACATACATTTAGAGAAAATGCTGTGAAAAAATCTATCACATATTGGGATATTTCACAAAACATGTGGCACATAAAGGAACCCCCAGCAAATACAGAAAACGTAATCTGACACTAAAAGACTGCAGGACATAAACTGTGTCATAATCCCAAACACGCTGATTCTGAGCAGGCTCTTATGCACACGGCCGTATTCAGAGACTTTGCCCTTCATCAAGCTGTCAGGACTTCCGTATGGTATTCGTATCTCAACTACACTATATATAGGTAGAAGGTGCTACTACGGTGTCCTAATTAATCCCCCTGCTACAATAATGGTGCAGAGACACAGAGGCTGTATTGAGAACCACCTACTGCATACTAAAGATAAACACAGTCTGCAGTATGTATATGAAGTTGCATGATCTCTTAAATGATTTACTTTGTAGGATGCTAAGCTAAGAGCTCCAAAGGCCCTGGACATAAAACAAACTTATACCACTATTGCAATATTATTGACAAATACAGATTATTTAGATCTCATATTATCCTTTTTATAACCAACGTTTGTTTACTTTATCCATTTTACATTGTTATGTGTGCACTGTAGAGCATGCACACTGCATTTTACACTGTCGCTGTTCTAATTGATATGTTTAATGAATATAATGTTACATTTTATGATTAATTTACACGTGTCTCAAAGAGCGACATCTCTCTGCCCCGTCAGCATCTGCTCTCTCCCTCGCCACTGTCCGCTGCTCTGTGGTCGGTGAACATCACAGCCGGCTGTAGGATTTGTTAACGGCAGTTTTGGAGCTTTTTTAACACAAACGGCAGTTAAGCACAAGTTACCGTTAATCTCGTAATGAACATTTGTGTTGTAATATTTAAATAAACCATCTGTTAATGGAATGAAAGCCTCTTTACTGTGAGATCTCTCTCGTGAGAGCTCCAGACTTCAGCCAGCTCACAGCAGGGGACTGACAGAGCGAGTCAGTGCGTTTACATGCACGTCAGTAACCCCAAAATGGCCTCAACCCGGTTAAGGTAATAATCAGATTATTGAAGAGCCCCACGTATACATGAGAGGGGGCTGAATGGGGAAAATGACGGAGTAACTCGACCTCCGGTACAGTAGGTGGCGCTCTGCCAACATACAGCTGATCTGAATGCGCCTTTATTTTCCGGTTCCTCTTTGACTAAAACACAAGCGGGAGGGAAATGGCCGACTTTTGGACAGAATCACGACAGAAACGGGTCTTCTTGGTAGTGATGTTAGTTGCCATGGCAAAGTCGTCCCTCTGCTTAAAGGTAACGCTCTATTGTTGTTATTTCACATTGTTTTCGGCGCCGTTGCTTCCTGGTTTATTCTATTTCTGTGTCAAAGGCCAGTGCTGCGGAGTGGGGAGCATGCGCAGACGAGAAACCAGACAGTAATCCAGGAACGCTGTTTACATCCATTAGAAATTGGGGTACTGTAGGAGTTCTCTAGGTCTGTAAACCTGGGTATGAGAACTCTGATTTTACCCGGGGTGTGATGTTTACATGGTGTCTGAGAAACCAGAGGTTGCCCTTACAATCGGGTTTTTAAACTGCATGTGAACGCACTGACTGTCCGACCGGCAAGCTCATGCCCGCTAGCTTGCTCTACCTTTGTGGAGCTCAAGTCGTAAAGCCCTAGAGCAAATTTTTATTTCGCCATAAATTTTCATGAAATTGCCAATATTCAAAATGTAAACAGTTGATTTATCACGTAAAAAGTTATATGAAGTAAATTCAGTGATGACACAGCTGCAAGATGTGTTAAAAACCTGCTGTTTTTAGCCTTAGCTTTTGTGACCTGTTGATTGGCCGGTCCGGCACTTTGCATTGTGGGATGCAGTAGATGACGTACACTGGTCCGATTGCATACTGGAGATTTTTACGAATCAATACGACATCCGTTTTTTTTTTTAGCATACTGCAGGTTTTGTTTTTATTTACATACAGCGTATTACATACTATAGTTTAGCCGAATTGGTACATACTGCTGGTATACTACTTGTCCGCTTGCATATGCTTTGTTGAATTGCAGTGTGTTGAGCTATCTGGGCCACAGCAGATTTCCTCCTGGATTGATTTACAGCACAAAGAAATATTGCTTTAGGGCACAGACATGCAGACAGGACTGAGGTAAGGCATTATTTAAAATAGCAGATGGCGGAAGGGTTGAAAGGTCATTAAAATGACCCAAGAAAAGGGGCCTTCCGACACATTTATCCTGTGCAGGAAAGGCAACGAAAAATAAGGGCACGTCACAGGACACACGCAGCATTTTGTGAGGAAGGACAAAAAGCAACATCCGTAGAGGAAGCTACAAGGTTCATGGCTTTTGGTCTGAATTTTGCCCAAAACTATTGAGTGGTTACACAAGACACAACATGAATGTGCTGATGACAAATGAAAGCTAACGTGTAAGTATCCTACATGTTTGTGTGTGTGAAGTTGATTTAACAAGACAGACTTCACGTTGTGGTGTCATTTTTAGTCCACAGCTGTGCACATATCACACATGCTCAAAACACACACACGTACACAACACAATACCTTGTCTCTATAGGTATCAGGGTCCATGATAGTGAACTAATAGCAATCCTATAACAGACACATACGCACAGAAACGCACAGAAAGCATGAAAACATAAGGTTTGTATCACTTTGACCCTGCGCCCTGCCAAAGCCCATTTACCATGATGGTCTTGTAAACAAGCCTCTTCCCTTCCATCTACTCTAAACATCAGCCTGTCCAGCCCTGCCCCACCTCCCGCTGTTCCCCTCCAGCTTGCTCACACACACACACACACACACACACACACACACACACACACACACACACACACACACACACACACACACACACACACACACACACACACACACACACACACACACACACACACACACACACACACACACACACACACACACACACACACACACGCAACCGCACACACATGACCCATCTGCTTCTGCTCTCCAGACCTTGCATCTGGGCTGCCATGAACCATATCTCTGTTCGACACAAACCCACGTTTAAGCCCAAACACACACACACGCTCATGCAAACACACACACACACGCATGCACACACACACTCATGCAGCAAAAGAACAGAGAGGGCATGGCCAGAGATGTGAACTCCCTTCAACTCAGCAGGAAACAGAGCGGTTCAAAACAGCAAAAACAATAGCAAATCTGCTTCTGAAAGAGTTTCAAAAGGAACAAAATGCAAACAGAGAAGGAATTAAATCGTTGGTGGATTAAAAAGGGTATTAAAAAAAAAGCCTACTGTGGGAAGCTGGCACATCAACTGTTGCTCAGCGGAGGATGTGCAAAAAAAGCCTCACCCACCATCAGAAATACATTATCGTTCAGATCCATACGCAAAGACAAAACACCACAACACCACAGCCAACATGAACACGGACTGAACGCTCCGTGTGTGTGTTCCTGTATACAAAGCTTTTGTGTTACATCATCAGAAATCATCGCGTTATCACGCTACTTCACTGTGCATTCAGCTGCTCACCATGTGGGCTACAGTATCCGTTGCATTGATGTGATGCATGTGACACAGAGATGACAATTAAACACATGCAGCAGGACGGAGACATCTGGTGCAGTGGCAATGTAACGGCTATGATGCAATGTTGGCCCTTTGGTGTCAAAACACATGTCACATATGTGCACACATGCACACAGATGGGCAAACGCATAGGCCGACAAAAAACTGAAAATGAATCAGCAACTATTTTGATAACTGATTCATCATTTCAAGTCACTTTAAAACATAAAACTACAAAAAAGAGCTTTTTACAAGCAGCTTCTGCATCTGATGTGCAGGTTCTCTTTTATATGATAGTAAAATGAACATCTTTGGAACAAGACATTAAAAGACGTCGTCTGTCGCTCTCTCTCAGTACCTTTGATGAGCATTTTATTTTCTGACATATACAGACAAACAAAGGATCACTCAATGGAGAAAATAACCAGCAACGTAGTCTTTTATGAAAGTAATCGCTGGTTACGAGTGGACAGCAGCAGGAACACGTCCGTCACAACACCCGGAGGGGCACGCATAAACACACACACATGCTGTAAATAACAGACGAAGGCTTAAAGAAACTGGATGGAAAGTTGAACTGTTTACTGTGTGTGTGTGAAGCTGCACATGTGTATGCCTGACCCCTATTGTAAAAGCATGTATGTAAGGTGCATGAGGTCCTTTGTCTGCATGACTGCATGCTGTTTAATTGTAAGTTTGTGTGTGTGTGTGTGAGGAACATGAGGCGTGTGTGAGGAAAGATGGGAAGGAGGCCGGCCATCAGGATGTGGAGTCCATTGTCTGTGCGACAATGAAGAGATCGAGTCGGCAGCAGTCCTGTGGCTCTCTCAATGGAGGCATTAACATCTGGGGCCAGAGGGCTGCAGTGTGTTTGTATGCGTGTGTGTGTGTGTGTGTGTGTGTGTGTGTGTGTGTCTGTGTGTGTGTGTGTGTGTGTGTGTGTGTGTGTGTGTGTGTGTGTGTGTGTGTGTGTGTGTGTGTGTCTTTGTTGCAACTGCCCTGGATAAAACAGGATTTTCAAGGCTTTTTTTTTTCCTGACTGGGAATAATGCGGATGTCAGGAGGAACGCTTTAACAACCAAACTAGTCCACCAGTCTTGTATAATCTTCTCTTGTGTATTCATATCAAGGATTATGTTGATTCTCAAAGGTCTGCGAACTTGATTTTACAAATTAAAAGGTGAGCAAAGTGAATTTCCGTAGGATTATCCTCCGCCACGTCTCTCTGCAAATGTCAACCCGGGGCTCAACGCTGAATTCTCACAGTTTTATTACTTTCATTAATCTTTGCAAATGACACAGTGACGTGAGAAAATACGCCCGCTCGCCAACCTTATGAAAAACAAACGACACGACAAACTTCACGAGAAAATGACACAAATATCAAAGCAGAAAGTGGATCCTCAGGCACAATAACACTCATATTAAGTCATCCTCATGCCACATGACTCCACTTACTTCTCCCACAACCCTTATAAGTGTCTTTATTTTAAAGGGCCATACTCCCCCTGGAGCTTACAGTCTGAGAGTTAACTGGCATTGGCACCATCCAGCTTGTTAAAAAAAAGACAAGGAAAACCAGGCAGACCCCCCACTCCTCCTCTTAAACCACTACTTCTACACAAATCCCTGCTCGCTGTCCAGCATGGACGCCTTCCCTCCTCCTCAGTAATTACAATAATCACTCGACTGAAGCTAATACTTACTTCATTAAGTCAAATAAATCAGAAGGGGTAAAAAGTCCAGAGTTACATCTCAAATAAGTGGATTATTGTAACAATGAGAGCTCAATTTGACTAAGCAGGAAATAGAGGCAGCATTTTATGGGACTCACTGCCTCATTGGAGGTAGATGCGGGCTGTCATATAACTACCATATAACTATCATGGTGTATATTTCCCCAACTCTAAAATCACCAATTGTGAGCACAGGATACAGGCATAGAGGTGTATCTATGAACTATTACAGCCTCTCTCTTCAGGCAGCACACAGAAGTCTCAAAGCAAGTCAGAATTATGGACAGGATATTATACAGATGCCTGATCAAGCTGAGAAAGGTTCCTGAAAGTTCCTCATGAAGCATCGCAGACACCCCAGACATAGAAACATCACAGGCAAAAATGAAATATGAAGTGTTCCCCCTTGAAGTGGTGCATTGGTATAATTATATCAGCCCTAACAGCATGTCATGTGGGGTATTGTTTCAATGGGCTGTGATCGTGGAGCAGTACACTGTAGTAGACAGACTACAGTGAAAGCCCGGAGTTGATTCCCTTCCAACTACCGGTGACCGCAGTGCGCCGTGTTTACACTGCGCGTAATACAGATAATAAAGTTGCATCGCATCGAGCCCCCAAAAAGGACAAGCCACTGCGCCCCCGGTGCCCCGGTGCCCCCGTATAGACGGCGCGTTGTCGGACGGCGTCCTATTTCCAAAGAAAGGGGGCTTCATTGCAACAGTTGGAGATCCAGAGACTCCGGATCGGGATCGGGATCAGTGTTCCCCCTCTGCTCCCTTCCTCTACTTTTAATCCAGCCTCCTCACAGACACCCCTGCGACCACCATTACGACAAATAACGCTCCAAACTTACCTTATTATCGCGCCGATGGTGGTGATGATCACGGGCAACGCGTCCTGCGCTCCCCTCTCCGTCTTTCTCTGACGACAGATCCAGTATCCCTTTTCCCTCACCCCCCCTCGCTCCTCTCTCTCCGTTATCTCGGACTTGTTTTTTGAATTGTAGTTACAGATTATTCCACATCCTCATCAGTGTCAGATGAATGCGCGCGCGGCTTCTCTCTTCTCTTTTCCTATTTCTTCTTATTCTTTTATTTTTAAAAGAAAAATGGTTGGACTATAAGGCAAATCGAGCCATATGATCCTGTCATTCAGTTTCTACACAGAGGAACTGGCTCTCCACGCAACTCCCTCCCGAGGCTTTGTAACACGAAACCAGAGGAGGAGGAGGAGGAGGAGAGAAAAAAAGGGGAAAAAAGAGAAAAGAAAGCGTGAATTCAATCCACTATGTGGGACGAGCTAGATGGATCTATCCGCCTCTCTGCGCAGAAGTTTCAGCAGTCCGTACCAAAAGAGACACGCCGGAGTGGTCGTGGCGCTGCGTCTCTGTGCCAAGCTCCAGTGGAAATGGTGTATTAGAGCGTGTGTGTGTGTGTGTGTGTGTGTGTGTGTGTGTGTGTGTGTGTGTGTGTGTGTGTGTGTGTGTGTGTGTGTGTGTGTGTGTGTGTGTGTGTGTTTGTGCGTGGCGCTGCGACGCGTGTGCGCCCCCAGCCTACTTCTGCAGTACGCATCACAGCAGGGACCTGGGAGGATTTTCAAAAAAGGCACACTAACAGGTCTCCGCCCATTAGCCTCTGGGCCCCGACACGGAGAAAGGGGGCCCCCAGGAGCCATTACGCTGCTTGATTAAGACCGTTTCATTGTGTGGAAAGTGAAGGTCTGTTTTGGCAAAGTGCTTCCCAACCTGAGGTTCTGACCTGAGACACTCAGAGGTCCTTTTTAACGGGGAGCAGGGTGGCCTGGCTGTAAAAGAGCCCATTGTTAGATCGGAGGGTCTGGTTCTTTACCACTTCCTGCCCCGCGGAAGAGCCAGGGAGCGAGGCACCGGGTCCAAACCTGCTGATCTCCCCCCTAGGATGGAGAAAATGATGCACAAAACATCAATAGAGTGATATTATTATTACCTCTGTTGACTTTGCTCTGAGCTGAGGAAAATACAATGATATAAGAGTAAAAATTCAAAAAACAACTAAAAAATCACCACCTATCAAGCTATATCTAATATAGATCTGTTTCCTCAGGGACAACTGGGACATATGTGTATGATTGTATGTGCATGTCATGTATTAATTATGTATGTTTTGGTGCGCTTTTGCATGCTTTTGCTCATTATTTTTGCTGACAGGTGGAATCTGTGTATATTTTTGACTGTACCACTGCCTTTTCATGAACCATGGGGTCCCCGCCTATAAGCTCTTCTAGCGTCCTTTGGGAGACCCATTCACTCTACCCAATTACCTTTGTAATACCAACTGTATCATATTACTTTATGTTTGAAGTGGTATTTGTGAATAAACTGATGATGATGATGATGATGATGATGATGAAATGATCTGTTATTTTTGAGTCTTTGATTCCTTGTCTGATGAGCTTTCCAACAAATGCAACTTGTAGAGTTTCAGTTTTTCTTTGTTTCATTGAAAGATCAAAAATAAGTTTTTTTTAAATGAGTTATTGTAGTCCAAAGCCTCTTCTCGAAAGCATTTGGGATCTGTGTATTTAATAAATGAGGAGCTCTTTTCCAAAACGCTATAAATCCATTTTAATAGTTTTCAGGAAAATTACATTTTTTACCCAGACTCACACATTTGGTTAATATTCAATGTATCTTGTCAAAATGGTTCATGGCTCAGTCTGAGCGTGTTGAACGGACGGACGAAAAAAAGAACTCTCCCGCTTCAGAGCGCCGCCATGTTGGATCGCATAGCACGCTCACTGAATTCTGATTGGTCGAGAGGAAGTATCGCATTTAGGCTAAAAATAGGTTTGGCGCTGGTCGTGGTTTGGAAAGGAACTGCATCTTGAGACCATTTTAAACAAGGAAATAAAGAGATTTGGCATGAAACATTGATGAAGCAGTGAAAAGGTTCTGTATACAGCAAAGTGACATGACAAACTCATTTTTTAAAAATTTGGAAAAGAGCTCTTCAAATATATATTATGATATATTATCATTATTTTTCTCAAAACATGAATTGCTACTAGCACCGAGTTGTACGTCTTTGCAGCTTTAATTAAATGTCAGCACTGAAAGATGCAGAATACATAATATTAGTGGTGACATATATTTTATGGTTACCCAGCAAAATCAGCCCTCCAGCCAAGAACGTGTTTTACTAACTATTACTTCTGTTGCATGTTTGAGCTTCACTCTGCAGAGTTTGACACTAGCCGGCTATTTTCACTCTTATCTGCTGCAGAAGGAAAGTCTCTCACATCAAACCTCAGTTGAACATATGTATGTATTTGCACGTCATGACACCACAACTGTAGAGTTCAAGCCACTCATGGTCCAGTTGTGATGTGGGAACATGACTCAGACACAGAGTATTAATGAAATCGGAGTATTTCTAAGATTCTTTAAACTCTTGATCTTTAACTGTGATGGTCCAGTTGTACAACAGCGAAGGATTTTGTTTTCATTGCCTTGATTTTTAAGCTCTGCTCCGTCAGTTCAGAGAAATTCAAAGTTCATTGTCCCGACTGAGGTCAACGGGAAGAGTCAGGGATTTGTTTTTATTTATTTTTTTGGCATCAACTCTGAGATTAATGTCCACTCTACTCTTGAGCCAAAGACACTCCACTATTGTGCAATCACATTAGGGAGCGAGTCACCAATCATGTACACAACATCACTCATGTTGTGTATACAGTATTGCCCGTACTCTTAAAGGGGCACGCTACTGCAGTGATTTAGTGTTGCACTCATGCTGTACATTTGTTGTTGGACGAAAACATTTTATAAAAAAAAAGAATGGTCTAAATCAAAGCGGCAGAGTGTGTAATGCCTTTTAGTCCTAACTATGGGTCAAGCTGCACAAACACTTAATCCTACGTCCCCCAGAGTTTATACATGATGGACGACGCAGCTCCACTTCCTCCCACTGTACAAAAGTGAAGACAAAATCTCCTGGATACGGGGGCGGCCATTTTGGAAATTTGGAACCAGAGGCTGCGCAGTAGTGATGTAACAGCTGTCAGTTGTGATGTTTCACCAAGTTTTAATAGCATCAGATAATTCATTAAAACCAAACTTATCGGAAAACACCTGAAAAAAACATCAGTATGATTAAAAACTACCTAAAATGATAGAAACCATCTTTGGGAAAAATGCCCATTTTTCATGGACAGTGTCTCTCATCCCCTCCACGAAACCCTGGACAAGCTTGACTTAACGTTTATGTTCACCTTAGCTTTCTGCTAAATCTTTGCACTTTTAACGTCTGCACTGTTTTGATTATTGTCTATGTTTTTATTCTCTTTGTCTTTCTGTAATGCATTTTAATTCATGACATGTTGTGCTGTGAAGCACTTTGAGTCTGCCTTGTGTATGAAAAGTGCTATACAAATAAAGTTGCCTTGCCTTGCCTAACTTCAGCAACAGACTCCTTCGACCTCGCTGCCTTAAAGAACAGAACAGGAAATCATTCCTACCTGCTGCCGTCAGACTCTACAACGCTTCACAGCAACACTAAGCAACGCACACTATTCAAAGTAACCTATCACTGAAATGCACCTTTCTCTCTCTTGCACATTAAAATTCCACATAGTATATTGTAATATAGTGTTTTTCTGCGATACTGTACTCTTATCGAGTTCATATTTTGTATTTTATTTTTTAGTACTTCTGATTGCTTTGTACCGCTGCTACGATGACCTAATTTCCCCTCTGGGCAAAATAAAGTTATCTATCTATCTATCTACTAGAGTCAGACTTTTTTATTTTGGAGGGGGCGGGGGTTTATGACCTATACTGCAGCCAGTATGGTGATCAAGATGCTTTGACTTCACTTTTTGGGGAGCTGTCAAGCCGCCCATCTTTGTGTAGAGTCTATTAGATCCCCTCTCTTCCCAAACGCCCGTGTCTTCCAAAACTGCACATGTTGAGTTTGTAACGCAGGCTTTCTGTTTAAAATGTTAGGTCTGGAAGCTGGAGCTGAGATTTCCAGACTTTGAAAAGCTCCCTCCAGAGCCACCGAAGACATCACACAGCTGTTTTGAGTACGGCATCTTGTGACTTGTGAGCTAAACTAAATGACGAACGGATGTGTGAATCCCCCCTTAATCACTTACTGTACAAACACGAGTATTGTTGAGGCTGTGGAAACACAGTAGAACACAATGTAAAACACCATTTTAACACACTTTCTTTTTCCTATAATTTCTCTCTGCTTATCTATATTTCATTTCTAGAATGGGAGCTGTATTGTAACAACATTTACCCCCCCAGCATCCATAAAATATTTGCTTATTAATTTTGCAAAACATGATTTGCTGCTATCATAATGAACGTGCAGTCTCTACTGAAGAGCCATCAATTTAATAATCATATACAGAGAAGACAAAAACATGGTGCAACACAACACATGGCATTATGATCCAAAGATTAAGTGTGCCGATTAGGAGGCAAATATCAGAATGATAATCTGGATTAGCAGAGAAAATATTGCATATTATTTTTGTCTCTTGTGTGTAAGTATTGATGTAGCTGCCGACAGCACGGGACCTTTTAACCCCGGCACAAATCAATAGACTAAGACCGGCATCACCCAAATATGAGGCCCAAACGTCTTCGACTGTGCTTCTGTTGTCACTTCTTTCACCGCAGGAATACACGCGGCGTTTTCACTCCCGCTCACTGTCGTGTGTGTCTAACACCGCACCGCACAGCCCCGCCTGACGCTAAAGTGTCTGCAAATCTTATTTACATACTGCCTCATGGAAACACCGTGAAGATAGTTGCCCAAATCCTCACACAGACAGATTACCAAATAAACAAGCCTGAATTATAGAGCTCATAATCTCTCTCTCACACACACACACACACACACACACACACGCACGCACGCACACACACACACACACACACACACACACACACACAGACACACACACACACACACACACACAGCAGGTTGTAGACGCTGTGGCACAGATCTGTTTGGTTGGAGCCTTAATGAGTTTGGATATAGGACACTAATTTAGAGTCGGACTCTCACTCTGCAGTGCGTTAAAAACAGCTCAGTGATGAAAAGGCCTGCAGCCACATCAAGAGACGCTGTTGAGAAAATGTGGCTTCTGTGCTAGAAAGTAGTGCTTAGTATAGCGAATACGGCCTTCGAGGAATTCAAATAAACAGAAGGGATTTTTTTTAACTGGGAATCCTCAGTAGACTTTGACCTCCCCTCCGTCTATCCCAGTCAATAACACTTCAAATTGAAACACTATGATGAAAAATTAATTTGCAGGGATTATTCACAACCCTGGGTTGGATTAAAATAGACTTCAGCTGCATTAGGTTAGGAAGCAGTCGCGTGTGACAGTCCATGCCTGCCCTCAAGTTCAATTTGTTATTGATGTACTGTGCTGCCTATTCAGCAGCCGGCGTGGAATAAATAAGAGCTCCAGCGTGCCGGACAACTTTATATGACGGTTTTACGTGTTCACTCACTCAATTGCTTATATGTTAGTGCCAGTTTAAAACCCCCCCAGGTTTGTGAAAGCATTCAGAATCGTACTTTAGAAATCCATGCTGCTGATGGAACAATGTCGCAGTCTTTCTGCCGTGCTTAAATTCTTTAGAATCGAATGGTAAATATATTGGTCGTTTGTGTGTGTTTGACCAAACCATCCACCCCCGGCCTCCTCCCTAAGCAGAGTTTGAGGATTTTTATATTACGTTACCACCAGACTTCTGGAGCACTTGCTCTGAACTTGTAACGTTAATATCTTTTTCTATATTATATACTTTTACATCTCTCTGTCATGGCAATAGCTTCGCAACCATGCAAGAAACAGTCATCGAAACTTCACAGGTGAGTTCAAAGATGGTATCTAGTCTCTCTTTGGCAATGGTCAGAAATGTTTGTCTATCTCAAGAGTGTGCATCCCATTTCATTGGCAAAGTGTTTACTTCGCATATCCACTCCAACGGGAGCTTTTTATTCCTCTTTTTGTTTGAACACCTGCAGTGTGTCTGAAGAGGCATTCAATTCATCAGCGTTTTTGTTTATCAGTCAATGTACAGTCATCAACAGACTGAAAGAGAAAACTTTCTCACATACAGCAATGCCATCGCTTTGAGCAGAAGGCCTTGGGAGTGTGAAGGCATAAATTATAGACTAATGGCTGACAGAGCGGCAAAGAAAGATTGCGTCTGATAGCGAGTCAGCAGCTCCGAGCCCTCGCTTACTCCGTTCTTTCACGGCGTCTCATAAACAATAACAAGGATACGTGAGTAATTGCAGCATTCCAGTCGCAGGTTTTAAAAAAAAATTAATGAGGATAAAAAGATGCACATTTCCATTTTGCTTTAGAAACACTTCAATAGATCATTTTAAGATGATAAAGTATTTCAAATCGCAGGTTTCTTTAGTCTCTGTGCCTTAGTTAACCCTATAGGGACGAATGAGGTTCTATCGACTACCTCACCAACGGGTCGTGTGTCGGACATGGGGTCAGCACAGGGGAGCGTCCTTTCTCCATTTCTTCTCATACTCTAGACTTCATCAGACTTTAGGTGCAACCACAGACTGTAAACCAAAATGGACGCAGCCTCCGGGGCCTATAAAGTGAAGCCAATGCGGAATTGCCTCAAACTTTCTAATGTCCATCAGGGACGAGACCACTGGCTCTAAGATGTCCGTTGGTAGAAGTCAATGAGAAAATGAGCATGCTTCTCACTTGATTTATTACCTTAGTAAACATTTTCCTAATGAGTTCATGGTCTCAGTTACTAGTTTCAAATCTTCTTCAATATAGCATGATGTTCATTTTGTAAGTGATGGTCCCATTTAGAGTGAAATGCTACAGAGCAACCTGTGAATCAGGGTAGAGGCTTAGCAATACAAATCCATACTGCTAGGTACTAGGTATTGTCATTGACTGCGTGATCCTCCCCAGCCCAGCTCTCTTATATGATCACTTTTGGCTCCAAACTACCAAGATGGCGAGGACCAAGGCCAAACTCATGGCTTCAGAACAGTAGTCCACAAAGCAATAAGTGAAATCTCGGCAGCTAGGGCCATTTTCTTTTCTTTTTTTCACAGGAAACCACCACTTATACTTTTTTCTGATGACTCATTGTCGAATGCATCACTGAAGGAAAAGAGGGCAAATACAAGGGACTGGTACAAGGTTCTCAGTGGTTTCTCCAAGTCGATGCAAACAAAGCTGTGGAGCTGCTATTATATACGTTTGCACTGCTTAAATGAACTACTGTGTGTAACCACTTTTCTCTTTATGATGTATATAAATCTCAACACTCACATGCTGATGTACCTATGTTTTATTGCACCATGGTTACGTAATGATGTATATATTACAGGCTATGAATCGCTTCCCCAGATCAGATCACTCTCTTTACAATTCACGATCAGCTGATGGATTTAATAGAAGTTAAGCTTTTGCAGTTATACTGAGAAACGTACCTGCTCTGACACAGTCTTCCGGTTGGTGTGGTCCTGAGTTGAGAGAAGGAACGATTACGGCTGAACCCCTGGAACATACCTTCCGACCATAGACTGTATATAAAATGGAGGTAGCCTCTCCGTCCAGGCCCGTTCTCTAAACTTGATCCAATAGTACTCGCCCCTGGGAGCCGCCATCTTGTCGGACTTTGACTCCTCCTCATTTCCTCTTACCAAAAAAGGTCTGTCTGGCTGAGGTATACTGGATTAGCCATATTAGCTCCATCGCCCGGGGGCTAGGCTAACAGCACACGCTGCTAGATAAACAGGAAGGGGAGTCAGTGTTGAGATTATTTTCTGGGACCGAAAGGGAACAGGAGTGTTTTTATTTTGTAAGGGGAACAGGTTTTTTAGTGGGTAGAGACTGGCACTTAACACGCATGATTTCGCTCCTACAAGTTAAATAAATGCATTTTAAGATGCTAATGCTGCTGTCTGACACAAGACGCTTTACCCAACACCAATCTCATTCACTCAATGCAATTTTTGTATTGAACTTTTTAATGCAACTTTAGTTTTCCTCGATTTATTTGTGTCTTTATTGGTCTCTTAACACTTTATATTTACTATTTGTGTTGGTATGTTTATATTTAGTAGCATCTTATGCATGACCTCTTTATAGTCGTATGAATGTACTGTAAGGGATAATGTAGAGGCTACTTACTAAAAAAAATCAATAATATAAACCAAATAATGGCTTAAAAAGGGTGCAGAGTCTTTGATCAGAACTGTGCCCATAGCAATGGTCTGTATATCAGCGGTAAATACTGTAGAATGCCATAATTGACCAATTAGAAGACTATTCAACAAAGCCGTGGAATAAATGTATACATGTATACAATGTACGAAATGTACAAAATGTACAAAATGTATACAGTCTTCTAATTCTCAAGGTTTTACCTACTTACCCATTAATATTTCCATCTGCTGCTGTGACCCTTGGGTGTTCCTGTTCCCTGTAACAGTTAAGTTCGGCGACAGGAATGATTCAAAATAAGACACATCTACAGACATCAACCTGATGCAGAGTGCAGCTTAATCCACACTGTTAGCTTCCAGGATGGTCTGTATGAGGCCGGCTTGGGAAATCCAGCTCTTCATATAGTAAACGTAGGAGGGATTAACTCTAGTGATTCACAATTCAGGTCAATCTTCCCCGTCAACAACAGAAAAAGAGATTTTGCTGGTATTGATGGGCACTAAACTCTACAGAGCTTCAGCTTCAAGGAAGGACAAAAAAAAAAATCCTTTCATCCTCATCTGATGGACTGAAAATGCAAAACCCTTGTTATGCTCCAGTTCCAGACCTTACTTGTCTCAGAACCGGTGGTACCATGATCGTATAAGTGGCAAGCAGCAACAGGAACATCATTTAGCACATGTCTGGCAAATGTAGAAAGCAGGCCAGGCAGTGAAAAAGTGGGATAAAGTCTCATTACGAGGCAGAGCACAGGTCACCTCCCATGAGCCTCTGCTCTCCTTGCATCGCTCTTCTCGGTTTGCTCTGTTTGGACTTTTCCATCACAATGAGACTTTGGGTTTATTTTGGCTCAGATTACTGGGGAACGGTAAGAGCTGGGAAACAGTTATTCTGAGTGATTACCTCATGTACCTCATGTTACCTCTCACTGTCAGCTAGGGTTATAGAGAAATTCACAGCTTTCACAGAATGTGTTGCACAAATCCATTGTCACTGAAATGTTAAATATGCAAGACCGACATCTGGAGCCCGTAATATCTTTATTGAACGTATTAATATTTAAATATTTACATTTACCTTAATAGATATATGTGGCAGACATCAGTCCAATTAAAGTAGGCAGAATTGACCTTACGAAATAATTAGGACACTAAACCTTCAGCTGGATCGTAAAGGGATTGAAATAAGAAGTAATGAATGGCTTTAACACCCAGCAGTGGCAGTTTGATTCTAAATGGCGGCGAACCAAAGTTGTCATAATCAATCTAAAGGTCTTTTCGCAACGTTAGCTTTTTGACAGGAAAGCGCTTTCAGCCGCCGCTGATCTGTCATATCCCATCTCATTGCAATTTCATGGGTAAACATTTGTGGAACGAAGTGGAGAAATCTCCTGTCTTCATCTGAAATGAATGGCCCAAATGTTTCATTGCCTCTGCAATTGCCTAGTGGTTAATATCTATTGAGAGGAGTGTATTAAAGCATGCCCCATATGATGAGTAGCTCCCTCCTTCCCCTGGCGGAAGAAGGAAATTACAGCTCAACAGAACATCATTTCATTCAACTTGCATATTCAATGAAGGGTGATAGGAAGCGACAAGTGAGGTTTTAATCAGAGCAGTTTTAGGGAGATAAAAAAAAATGAATCATCTAAGAACTGCTTTTCATTACTTCGTAAACATTCCTCATCTTTTTTTTTTATCTGACCTGCATTTAAACTGTGCTGTTTGATTAGAAAGGAAAGAATAGGCTCTGTTTTGATCCAAGCAGGGAGTGTTTTTCCCACACTAGAAAGCTCAATTTTCTTAAAAGTCAGGGTGATAGCTCAGCTAGATGACAGAGATAAACCTTTGGTTCAACCCCAAGTTTCTTTCACTTAATTTCACAAAGTCACCAAGCCCATAAATCACTGTAAGATCTCTGCTTAAATTGGATATCTGCATAGACTGCCTTACTGCTGTTCTTTCTCTGCTAATTTACTGTCTTATGTAAAAGGGAATGGCTTTAGGAGGTTATTAAATTCCACTGGAAACTATAAAAGTGGGGTTTCTCCAGTCCCCGAGCGAGAGTATGCCGCCTGTCAGCGCAGTGGTAAAACAGCTGAGGGAGGCAGGATTGGCGCCCCTGGGACCCCTGTATCTCTCTACTGCTCTCCATCTTCTGCTGCGCCCCTGGACCTTCGCTGGGTTACGATAATAAACAGCACCCTCGCATCCCCTCAACTCCATCACTCCCCTGGCTGCAAAGTCTATCTGATGAATCTTTTTCGGCATCTATGCATATGCAAACACACTGGCAAATATGAGGGAAATTATACACAGGCAGCTTAACTCCTACACCGTTCTGTTCTTTTGTAGGAAGATACATCGAAAAAAGACTCTGGTAATGCTCACATTTTGATACTCTCATTTGGGATGCCAAAAGTTCGACCAGCATCTGAATGAGAAAAAAAATCCTTGATTTAACAATATGGAGGCATTTTTTAAAAAGGCCAATTCCTGCCTCAGGCTTGTTTGTGGTTGGCTATGACTGCACATCATTCGTGTCCACTTGTTCGCTTGGAGAAAGCTGCCACGAATGTTGAATACAGTGAGCTCTACAGACTCCAGCATTAAGAACAGGCTTCTGTGACTGTACATTTTTATCCAATGAATTCATGATCAGACAACAAGACTAAAGATATGTCCCAAAGCCATCCTACATAGGAAATCTAAGCAGCAATACACTCACTATTCAGACTAAAACACTTTGATTTTTGAGTTTGCTGCTGAGGGAGACTGTTCCCCCATAATGCAATGTACAAAAGGGAATCGCGGCGCTTCCCACAGCTGCAATGAATTGTGGATGACACAAAAAAGTAAAAAATATTAGCATCAATTTCTTTTTTATTGTATAGCAACTGAAAAAAACCCCAGTATACTAAGAGAACTAGTATAGGCTACTAAACCTCTGAATTTTCTTATTTGTCCAGGTCATCGTTATCCTAGCATAGGCTACTGTATACTATTTTGGTATGGTACAGGGAAACGCAAGTCCATCCCTGCTAGCTTAAAGGCTGTATACCTGAGGTGAGCGCTCACCTTTAGTTGGTAATGTATACCATGTTCTCCATTTTCGTTTAGCGTGTTAGCATGCTATCATTCATTAAGTAACACAAGGTACGACCCAGACTGATGGTAATTTCATTGGGTTTGCCCATGAATGTCAGTCCTAAATTTCATGGGAAACCATCCAACCATTGTCGAGACTTAGAGACGCTCAAAATTACAGATGTAAACCTGGTGGTGGTGGTCCAAAGGTCACTGGAATATGGTGTCTGGGAACCATTATTTGTATGTAATTTTTTTTGCCATCTAGCTAATGTTAAGATATTTCACTGGATACGTAAATACTTTGACCTGTTAGAGTAAACGTCAGGGAATCAGCAATGTCACTAGGATAATCGTGTGGGCCATGGATATCTGTAGCAAATTTCACAGGAATCCATTCAATAATTGTTGAAATATTCCAGTCTGGAACAAAGGAGGGGACTGAACAACAGACCAACAGGCTGACATTGGCATCTCTAGCATCTAAATGTAACAACTGGCATATGGATGAAATAAAATGCAAAACAAACACATTCCTCGGAGGGCATTGAGGTATATCCTTGATCAGTGAGGACAATGGTTTGGTAAAGAAATCCATGTGCAAGCAACAGGGCAGAGAGAATTACGATCCTGCCACATTGCTCACATAGAGCTTGTTTTCCTGTGTACTTTTCCGCCCTGCTGTCATCTAATGCAATCATCCTTCAATCAGTGTTCAACGGTGAAAATCTAATCACACTGGTTTGAGGTTTCAGAAAGCCATCTGCTTTAATCCAATTCTTGACAAATATCCCTGTCACGGCGCTCCCTCTGCCACCGTAACTACTACCCATTTCAGCAGGCTAATTTTACAGGTTCATCTTGTTAGGGATGAGACGGATATGAAGAGTTTGAATTCTGTGGACAGCCGACACCACCTCCCACACCCTTATTCATACCAGCGAGGGCGTTTTTCACTGCTCGCTCAGACGTCTGGACAATGACGGACAGAGACTGAGCTGCTCTCTGGCTGCCAAAGCCCCCTGCCTTATGCCACATCTTGCATTCTCTGGAGCCTGGGCGTAGAAATGCCTTTCTGAGGCATCTTTGCAATCCTAAAGGGCAACTCACTCAGCCGTGAAAAACAGTTGAAATACTTACACTTGCCATAAATGCCCATAAGCTAGGCAATCTTTCATGCTTTATAATGTTGTCCCTGGCAATACGGCAACACTGAGGGGCTCCGATAGGGAAAACAAAAGACAAATGACTGACCATGCCCTTTTCTAATCTATCAATTTCTTCTAGAGCCCTTTGTCCTTCAAGCCGAGTGCCACATGTGGGCCTGGCTGCATGCAGCTGTGATTGTATCTCCCTGAAAATGCCTTGGACAGTGTTTGAACTTGCTCAGACACATTTACTCAATGACCTTTAGACGAAACGACTTTGAGTGAGATGTTCCCAGAGACATATCCGCTTCCCTTTTGCAAAGAGGGTTTGTCAAGGTCCTGGAAATCTCTATCAGACACTCCTGCACACGAAAAAAACAAGTGGTTTACAGGCAGATGTGGCATTTATATGGGGCTCCATAGGACTATTTAATGATATTTGGCATTTCCTGGCACTGGAGCCATTGGAGTGTCTCCATCCTGCTGGGTAAATGAGTGGACTGGTACCATTAGCAGACAGACTGTGGGCACTGGCTAGAAACTTAAGACCCATTGTTAGAGGAGCATTTTAAATACCAGCATGTTGTTAATACCCCTACACGCTGATTCATACATACTGCCTCCTCACATACACATGGAAATGCACATACGCGTCAACACTCCTACCTCTGTGCTCTAACTTCAAGAAATCACCAGTGTTCTTTCCAATAGCTCCTCTGTCTCCCAGTGTGTGGAGCAGTCAGTCAGTACAGTATAACACATTGCAGTCTTTTCCAGTAAGAGAGGTGAATAACCACTTAACCCTCACCCCCCATCCCCCCTTTACCACCCTCCCATGGCAATCCTACTAAAACCTGGATTATTTTTATAACACAACGTTTGGCTGCTGACTTTACAAGCTCCCCTCCAGCGCCTTGGTGAGAGAGAGGGGGAAGGAAAAAGAGGAAAAGGGAAAGAAAGGCCAGGTCAAAACCCCTCTGTGTCTCCAAAAGGGCAGCATATCCAAAACCATCATGAAGGCCTTTTCTGCAGGGAGGAAAAATAAACACCCCGACTGATCCTTGTTCTTTTGCTTCAGTCTGGTGCTAAAGAGGGAACTACTGTATAGCTACAGTTCTTGACCAGACCTGGTGGCCTTCCTGTCGTGTCCACTGTCATCTCTATCTTGTGGAAAGGTCAAGTTTGGATGTGTTTGTACAGTTAAAGAGCTCTGTCCTGTCTGCGACGACAGGGGGTGGCATCAAATCTGAAATCTCGCTTGTCACAAATCTGTTTCAATTTAAGTTACACCATTAGAAACTGCTTTTGCTATTAGATCATGTAGTTAAATGATCCTAGGACTATCTCCTCAAGGTCTCACTCAAAGGCGAAGTGAAAAGCGAGTAGTAATAGACACCCGATAATCATTTATATATGGGGAAAAAAAGGAATAAAAGAGCTTGAGAGAACCTTGGCTCCTTTCTCACCTTCACACTGCAGGCTAATCATGGCTTAAAGTGGCTTTGATAGTCGGATTGTCAGAGTCAGAGTTCCAGAGATTGGACGAAACCCAACCAATCGGATGTCCAAAAGGTGTGGGGTGAGAGGTTTTGTAGACCTCCCTTCAGACCGTACATAGATACATAAAAAAGGTCTCTGTCACTTTTTATTATCTGACTCTGGTAAAGGGAGAATAACCGACAATTCCCCCAAACTACTGTATCTCTAAACTGTCTCCTTAACCAAATCACACACATTAACATATTTAGGCTATTCTTTGACTGTGTCTGTCACTAGCATTATATGAGCCTCCCCTGAAACAGTTTGGAGGTCCCCTGGGGAGGCCAGTCTCACACTCTGTTCACCTCTGTTAGACCATCTGACTGGCAGTTCTGATGAAGCATACCGACAGTTTAAGATGCAGCGCCATTCCCCGCTCCAGTCATTTTTCGTTCAGTCCTTAATTTTACTGAGTGAACATATTGCAAGAACATTGGTTGCCAAATCAGCTTGGTTTGCCTGAAAACTGACAAGAGAGGCAATAGAGGTATTGGCGACTGACTGTGAAAGGAAAAACTGCCAAAGAGGAGTATGATTAATATGCCAGGTGATGAACAATAACTCACAACTTCTTGGACTCAGTTCAAAAAGTATTGTATTCATTTGCTTATTACTCCCTTGGAAAAAAATATTTTGTACATCACTTTATTACTTTCCTTTATAGCCGTAAAACTGTCAGTCATATCCTTTTATCGTACAAAATTGGGACTCAACTTAATTTCCCGTCCTCTCCTTGTTCCTTGATAAAAATCAAAGTTGAGAGAATATTTCCTCAAGGCAAAGCCAACGTTTCTCTTCCGAGCTCAGCATAACGTGCGAGGGGACAATGACTAATTCTAGGAAAATTAATCAGGGCGACTGGGTGGGATGTATTTCCTGGATAATTCAACTTTAATCTTATATTTAAAAGGGGGCGATAACAAAAGTAACAACTTATTTCTGTGGTTGGAAACTGTAATGTGGCGTTCAAATTTGAAATAGTAATTTGTTTCACTCCATTGTTGGGTGGCTCGGGGAAAATGGCTGGGACGGGGTTGGGATGACGGGAGCTGCGAGAGCTGCTGCATCAGCATGTGTGCAGTAATGTGATAGCGAGGCCTGGCCACACAAAGAAAACACAACTAGCTCTCTAACAACCCTCCCAGTAAGTTGGAGGAGTGGTGGCGGGTGCATAAAGGGAGGGGGGGCTGGGTAGCACCGCTTCAGTAATTATGCTGCCTTCAAATGCTGGTGGAAATATTGTAATTCTAAGCAAAGCGCATATGAAGAACATTAAATGTGCTAGCCTGAACTGTAGATGTGTGACCTTTAGAGAGTAATAAAGATGGGAAGCTGAACCAATACCTGGCACATAGGAGGCTTTTTAAAGTTTTTTATATCTCTTATATTGCCATATGTTTCTACTTTTTCCTTTTCAGTTGTCATTTTTCATTTTATTACATCAATACAATTATATCATCGGTTATATTTTTGATGCATATGTTGCAGAAGCTCCGAGTGGTGTCGTTTTTTTACTCGACCAAAGATCTTGACTGCTGTGAAACTGTAAGTCATCTTTATGAGTGGAAGGAACGGTTTATGTGGAGCACATGAAGGTGGAATTGCCCTCTTTAAAGCAAGACCTGTCCCACTTTCAACAGAGATGCATACATAATTTTGGAAGTAGGAGGTAGTTATAAGTGGTAAGGCACTGTGGGTTTTATGCTGCCTTCAGTTGCTCTGTAGCAAAGGTTGTGCCAGAAATGTTTTGTTACAGGGGCTAGTTGGGAGTTTTAATGTTTGAAGGTGGAGATAAGTATATGTCTAATACAGCCGATTACTCAAAAGTACGATGCACTAATAGGACATCCTCAAAGCAATGTCAGTCAAAAGAAACTGGACTGGTTGTTTGTCCAGGAAGACGTTTCACCTCTCATCCAAGAGGCTTCATCAGTTCATGTACGCATCTGACCAGGCTGGGACTGGACCAGGCTGGGACTGGACCAGGCTGGGACTGGTGAGTCCAGTCCAGTTGCTTCTGACTGATATTGCTTTGAGGATAACGATGACCTGGACGAATGAGAACATTCACAGACTAAAAGGACAAAATGCAGTGAACTTTAGAAAACTTCTGGAAACTAACTTACAGGTAGAATAACAGAGAAACATCTCATTAAAAAGGACTCAACACAGACAGGGATGGCAGGAAACGGCCAGAAAGGCATTTGTTCTCCCCTCGAGATGAAATGGAGTAATAACTCTGGGGACCCCCTGACTTCTCATCTAACTTCATAATCAGGTCAAAATTTGGTTCATGAAAACTAAAAACATTCCCATCGGCCTTAGCTTGGCCTGGCTGATTGGGTGCAGTGCTAGGATTAAGCCTGACTTCAGATGTCAGCCCCTCTACAATCTAATACAGCCACACCTAGCCCGTCTCAGGCTACATCCACACTATTACATTTTCATTCTTAAACCGTCTTTCAAAAGAAACATGATCTCCACCCGCAGAAGCAATTTAGCTCTGTATCAGAAATAATCTCGATTAGCTTTGGCCCACTCACTTACTGAACTTACCTACTGCAACCACGCACACAGACATGAGTTTAAGTCAGTAACAGCAGTAGAACACACAGACTGGGCAAGTTGCAAACCAATTACGGTGACATATCAAAGCAGTACTGCAGCATTATTTGTCACTGGATGAATGCATGGCAAAGGAGTATTCACACAAGAGGGATGGAATCACACAAGGTATGTCCGCCTACCTAACGGATAATAGTGACTGACATAGGTGAGTGCATCATCGCTTTCAAAGGTCTCTGTCACTGCCTGTCAAGACTAAAATGCAACCCAAAGAAACATTTGCTTTTAAAAGAAATTGCAGTATGTAGCCTGACAAGGACTACAGCAAAACCAAGCTCTGATTTTAAACAATCATGCATCTTATCTGTAGTTGTTAGATTAATTTATTTTACTGAGTTGTTGCCATGGTTTCTATGCTTTCCACCTGCATAAATTATTACCACGGTCAGGCTTCAGGGGACTCCACTCCTAATCCCTTTTTTGTTCATATCAAATCAGTTTAATGTTTTCTAATCATATTTTACCACTGTTGTGCAGTGTTCCAGTGCTCAAATCACTGTCGTCAAATTTAATTTCAATATTTAGTTTGAAGTACGTTAAGGTGGCATTGGCTGGTAGCTCTGAGGGATGTGGGAGTGGGGTGGGTAGTCAGGCCAGGACAGATGTGTTTAAGCTGGCAGGCAAAGTAAAATGGAGGGGGAGGGTGGAGAAACTTACCCCAAAGCCTTGATGCTTTCATCAAAACACTTCCTGGTTGTGAACTTAAATCCCCCCTCAGTCACTCCCAAGGGTGGTATCCCCTGACCAGGCTCAGTTACAGCACGTGAGGGAAGCACATTATGCTGGTGTGCTTTTGTGGCTCAGTGAGATATGGATTACACAGTACATATGGGATGAGTTGAGTGTTTGACTCTGTGACATAACAACTCCATGTGACTGTCTTTCCACTCTCAAAAACACATTTTCATACCGTGTACACACACGTCCACGTGTTCAGACACTGCTCTGCTCTGCTGTCACACAGACCCTGGTAGGATCAGGTGGTGATAAGAACAGAGCATGCGACCTGGGTAAGGACAGCACAGACACACTGGGCGCTTTGTGAGCAGTTCAAATTCTTGTTCGAAACGCTATAATAAACACACACTGCGCAGACATGCACACACACACCGCTGTGTTGTTTGTATTTTGCCCTGATCCAGTTGGGTAATACAGGGAAAAAAAAAAAATCTTTTGAAATCTGAAACGCTTCTCCATCAGCAGCCTCTGTGCTCCCCTCCACCAGGCCAGGAGCAGCAGCAGCAGCAGCAGCCGCAGCAGCAGCCGCAGCAGGAGAACACGGGCCTCTGTTGTCTCAGCCGGAGCCCTTTGGATACATTTTGCACCCCTTCTCCCAACGGACACAGCGGCATAGAGGCCTTGTTGTACAGAGGAGCATGTGAACGCACTGCTGACTTGAGTGTGGTAGGCAATGTGACTCCTTACTGTAACAAGGTCGGTCTAGGCTGACAGAGTTTGTGTGTACGTTTCTGAACAAATTCATACTATATGTCTCTGTGTAGGTTGGCATGGACATATCAGGGACTAATTACAGTGCGGTATGCCTGGCTGTCACCATACAGTAATTGCCATTCATAATAAATGTAAGAAATTAGAAATACAGAGCACAGACAAACAATGACTCACACAGCATTTCATAAAAGTCCGATCTCGAAATACACTTACAAATGTCAGGATGTATTCACTGCATGGTTCTACGTCTAAATGGTCTGTGAAAAGACTTCTATTGCTACAGTACAACAACATCACCAACAGAGCTGAATCAATCTCTGACACATATCGAGCTTTCAAAGGTAGTTTTTGATGTCAGGGTTTTGTATTTTATTGCACCGTTGTGTGCATGTTTTTCCTGTGAATACAATTACATTACACAACACAAATGATCACTGATCGACAGGTCTTGTACTACAGGCAAAAACTGAACATCGACAAGATAAAAGTTTTGCTTTTGTGTAAGCACTGTCTGGAAAAAGGGGCCTTTTTACCTTTATTTTTAGTTTGATCAGCTGAGAAACAGACAAAAGTGTGTGACTTAAGCTACGCAAAGCTCTGTGGGGATGATATCAGTCTTTGACTCTCTGACTTTGTCCAGAGTGAAGTACCTCAGCAGCTAGTGGATGGATTGAATTTGAATTTAGTAAATATTTGGTCCATATCAAGTGGATCTTTAGCCATTTTCTCATATGTACTGTAGACAATATCAGGAGAATCAGGTAAGGGACATGTTTCCCTTTCACACACAGGGGATTGTCTGTGTCAGATGCATCCTCGCTTATTGGAAATAGTCTGTTTTCAGCGAGGGGGTGGTGCCTGCAGAACGTGCAGCGGGCAGGACGGAGTACAATGCAGTCATCCAGTTCTTGATTTGGTCATAAACAACTGAGTCTCTTGCCATTCCATAAATGTGTCTAGTGATTTCATTTTTCTTTACTGACAGAAGTTTCTGAATATTGAGAAACGTCGTCAACACGCACACTAGCTTTCTTTAAATACTCCCCACAATGAGCGGCTGTATTCACACACGGGCTCACTTGGAGATTACTAGGGAACTGGCATGGTAAACATTGTTTACTGTCTAACTGATCGAGTAAGTGACTAACTGACTTGCGTAGGGATGTCATGATCAGTGGTGGCCTTGGCTATGTTTCACCCATTTCAATTGAAACGGGCCCCATCCTTGTGAGTGTGGGGCCCATTTTTACCGGCAGCCCAGTGGACTGACCATTGAAGATTGACACAGCTGCACAGATTTTTGAAAGCCGGCTTACACAAATAAAAACTCTACAACCTAGTAACCACCACTGTGGCATCTGAAAATGAAACCCTCCTCTAAACATGAACAGTTTTAGGTTACTGACAAAGTATGTTTAAAGCTGTTCAAAAGCAGCTCAAGCTCTATGCTGGATGATGATAGAGTAGCTCTGGAGGTGGGGAAATATCCCAAGCTATATGTCCCATAATCCTGCAAAGACAACGGCTAAAAAGACTTCTCTGGAGATCGGCTCTTCTCGTGAGAAATCAAGTAGTGGGTGCCCACTCATGATTTTAAGCTAATACCAGTAAAAGTAGTAATAACACTGTGCAAAAAGTGTGCAGCGGAAGCATGTTTTTCAGCTTTAGACTGATGAAAGTTAAAGAAAGACAGAACTGAAATCTGCTGAGCTGAGCCTGCAATGTCCTTAAATAATAAACATTTTTGATTTAGAAACCAACATGACTTTTCCTGTGGCATCACCCTCAGGCTGAGCTTTACAGCTGCCCCACAGGTGGTACAAAATAAAAGTCCATACGGTAGTTTCATGGTCTGCTACCATGACTGTAAACCTTGCTAATCTATACGTCAAACTCACTCTCACATGCTCATTTATTTCCGTACATGGATTTATCTTCTGGTTAAACCATTGAGAACTGGGCCTTTAACATACTGCATCAATTTACTATATAATCTCTGCTTGTATGTCTCTGTACGGCACATGACTGTGCATGTGTTTACACGCTATCTGCATGTTGGCATGTGTCTGCATGTCTACCGTGGCCTAAATTTGTGAATATTTTCAATATGTCTCGCACACTATGAGCATTTGTCGCATCTGGAGGTCCTCTGGGGCCCTCTGGAGTTGCAGAGATCTGTTAAATTCATGGCAGCTACTGGAATCCCACTCATCTGCTTTGGAGTGAGCGGGCATAAACAGGAACCCCTGGGAGTGGGTAATATGTTAAACGATCTGACTCCAGTCCTGTTCATCCTTATCCAGTCAAGGCAATAAGAGATATGAGAGTGTGATGTGTGTGCTTGTGCATGACTCCGTGAGTCCCATGTATGTGTGGGTATTATGAGCACTGCCTTGAAATGAATAATACTAAGCCAAGGGAGAAAAAATGAGGGGGGTGGGAGGCTGAGAAAAAGGATGCAAACAACCAAGACAGGACTGGATGAAATCGACTGGAATTGCTCCTTTGGTGTGGTGGGAAAGGCAGTGCTGCCTTTGTGTGAACAGTTCAAAGACGGTGGATATACCTCTCCTGGCTATAATGCAGCCACATATATACATAGATATGGTGTGATCCACGTATATACACACACACACTGATAGCAGTGTGTTTCAACTAACACAGGATCAGAGAGCAAATGATGGCTGCCGGTGAGAAAGTGTCAGAGTGAGACTTATCAGCTTGTCCTCCACCTGTTGTGGTACACCGGAGGGAGCAGAATGAGATAGAAAGAGCATAGGAGATATAGAGACAAAGAGAATGAGAGAATAGGGGATACAAAGAGCGGGGGGGAGACACACAGAGAGGAAGATTTAAACAGACACATACAGAAGGAAGGAGAAGGGAAAATCCGAGGTCTAGAGAATGAAATGGAGGATGAGAACAGGAGCCACAGGGAGGGGAAACATAATGGCTGCAGAGAGGTGGAGAGAGAAAGAGATAGAAAGTGAACGATGTTAAGAAAGAAGGCTAGAAGAGGAGATAGAGAGAAATAGAAAGCTCAAGAGGCAGAGAAAGAGAAAAAGGTCGAATGGACAAGAGAGATAGCAACAGTGTGAGGAATAGACAGTGAGAGGAGGGTGGGTGGCAGGGAGACAGAGAAGTGGATGTCTCAGGCCATTTCCTGTGATGATAGCCAGAGGCTTATTTTTCACCTCCCTCCAATCGCCCCCCACCCCTCCAACTCCCATCTAACCGCTCCTCTGCCGCTCACCCTTTCTCCCACCCAGTTGAAAACACACTCTCACAGCCTCACTCACGCACACGCTGGCATACAATTTGATTGCAAAGCGTTAACCTCCGCCCGGCTACTGTAAAATTCATGGCGGCACGGCAATAATGAAGTCCGGGAGCAACACATGTTCCTCAGCCCATTCAGTCTTGCTCAACAAGTGACTGCTTGAAAATAATTACATCTCATTTTATTCATTGTCAGTGAATTACCTGCTTGAGTGGTCGCGCACAATGGCACCCCGAGATGTGGATACATGGGCGGCGCTGGAGCAGTGGGCTCGGGATTGTGTGTGTCCGCGTTAGTGTGTTTAAATGTATGTTCGTGTTCACGTTTCCCTTTCAGAGCTCTTCAGAATATGAGAGTAGTTATGTCTGTGTATAAGAGTGCTGTTACCACGTTGTCATTAAAGGTTCCATAACCTAAAAGGTGAGATTCACGTGTCTTTCTTATAAAGCGGGCCGAGGTGCAATTTCAAAACTCTCAGTCCACAGCGAAATGCACACAGCCGGTTTTCAGACACTGCCTTTAAACGAGTCGATGGGACTTTTGTACCGTTGTGATGTCACAACCATACCATATATAGGTAGAGAGTGATGCTACAGTGACGTTACAGTCGCTCTCTATCGCAATGATGATGCAGAGACGCAAAGAGTGCAGACGCAGAAGACCTGTATGCTGACCAATCAGAGTAAGACTGGGCTTATTCCGTTGGGGGGCTTAAAGAGACAGGTGCTAAAACGAATTTCAGACGGAGGGTGAATACAGGTAGCCTATACTCAGAAGGTACAAGACATTAAAGCATGTTTACATGTTGTAGTATAACCCAAAATAGTAAGTATGAACCTGAAAATCAACATAATGTCCCCTGATGTCCTTGAGGTTTGTTGTTTTTGTGATTATAGATTTTCACCAAAAGGTGCCTGCATTTGTTTTACACCAATAGTTCAACACTTTGGGAATCAAGCCTTATTGAACACAGTTAGATGAGAGGATTAGTGAATCCTCTCATGTCCATACGATAAACATGAAGCTACAGCCAGGAAACCGTAAGCTAGTCTTAGCATAAAGACTGGAAACAGCTGGCCTAGCCCTGCGTGTAGTGTGTTGCATGATTTAAAGAGCAGCTAATAAATCTTATCAGTCACATAATCACACACCTCTTAATTCTTCTCATCCAATTTACAGCAAGAAAGCAAATAACCCTTTGAAAAATGTCATACTTCATCTATAAGGAGCAGATTTTAATTGTTAAATAATAATACTGTGATTTCTGGTTGCACAGGGACCCTATCACACTTCAGTTCACAGTAAACAGGTCCTGATTTCTGTTGACAGCTCAGAAAAATCCTGCGCTAATGCAGAAAAATGGTGAGAAAATGCAAATGAGGTGTTTATTATATGCCCCTCTTATTCGATTGTTTTAATTCGTTTTTTTAACAAATAATCACAATAAGCACTATTAACTTCCCTGGATTTCCTTTTTAATAGAAACTGAAAATAATGAGTCCTAATTGTCTATACTTTAATATCACTGTGCCTGCATGATTTAGGTTACCGTACAAGCAATCTCAGAAGCCACTGGCTACTGGTCTGAGGAAGATTTGGCCCTTTGGGGGCAACAATCAATATTTCTGGGGTTCTGGTATAGCCAGAAATCTCTTCCATGTGTAGGTGATTGTTAGATGGTTCAAACAGCAGCCAGATATCCAGGTCCAGGTTAACCTGACTCCGCCAGATGGATTGATTCGCAAAATTAGGATTTGCTCTGCAAATCCACGTGGGAACTCTTGGTTGGAGATCTTTTGGGAAGAGGCGGAAATAGCGGTTGCTGATTGGATAGACTGATTGATAGACAGAGAAATCAACCAATCAGATTAATGAAGGGTATGACATACTAACAGAGAGTGAGGCAAACTAAACATCATGTGGGTAAAGGATATTAACCATTTGTGTAACATCAATTTACGGATAAAAGGCACGATTACAGGTGCCCGGTCCATATTACAACAGAAGGATCCAAAGAAAAAAGCATCAGGAAGTGGCTTGCTCGAAAGCTGCGCTCATCTCATCCGCGAAACCACTTTGTTTACACTGAACAGTCGCTTCTCGTTGCGTCACACTTTGAGCCGCCTCAAAAACAATGCGGATTGGTTCGGTTTCTTGGGCAACCTTCTCCAAATTTTCTCTGCTGCAAATTACCAGACTGATCTGCGAGTAAAATACAATGGACCTCGCAAGATCAGGATCGTCTTGCAAAGGCTAGGTCCAGGTGACCTTTTGAACTAATCTCTTAAGAGATATCTGCATATGAATGCAGATAAATACATTTTGAAAGGCTAATAAAATGCTAAATGATTGTCAGACGATATCTTTTAGTTCTGAGATTTCAATTTCACCAGTGTGTTCCGCCTCTTATGCTCCCCACCCATCTGTTCACCTGCATCCAACCAAATCATGCTCAAACATGATTGGTCATTACTACTGTGACTACAAACGGAAACGAGTATGCTAACGATTTAAAATTTCCAAATGTTGCCCTGTTGCCCACAGATTCTGCATGTATATGCAGATATTTGTTTTTAGTGATTACTTTACAAGTGAGTGTGTACAGCAGGAGGTACATTACAAGTTAACCTTTCCTTTCTGTGTGTGTGTGTGTGTGTGTGTGTGTGTGTGTGTGTGTGTGTGTGTGTGTGTGTGTCTGAAGTACATATGTGCTAGTGAGCTGTTTGTTTAGACTATTGGAGAGCAGATGACGGAGAGAGGTAGAAGATGTAGCTATAAATATTTAATGGCGTCCATGCACAATCACGGCCCTGTGTTAGACCTTAGGCAGAAATGAACACCGGACTCAGTGACTGGGCACTTATGAGCGGGCAGCGTCAGACAGCATTCAAGAGAGACAAGAGAGTGAGAGACAGAAAAGTGCAGGGGAGAATAAATCTCAAAAATTGCTCTTTCTCTATCTCCCCGGATTTATTTTGTTTGTGGTGCAGAGGCATAATGGTTCAATAAAGTCTGCAATAAAATGTGAGGAAGAGATGTGAGCAGTAAGTTCACTAAGGCTGTGGAGAAGTCCCTGTATCTAATCTGCAGCCAGAACTGAGAAATTTCTTTGGATACAGCTGAGCAATAATTGATGACAAGGACATATAGTTCTTTTAGGGAAAGTTGTTATGAGAGTTCTAGATGTGACCTTAATAAACAGCTCTGCAAAACCTGTTGAGAGGTTATATATAAAGGCCAAAAAGAGCACCTTAAATTTGCAGCGTACCTTAAAAAATGACATCAAAAGATTCAATTCTTTCAGTATTTAAGGGCCTGTTTAACATGGAGGTCAATGAGAAACTGCTCTATTGTGCAAACAACTCCTAGTGGCGACTCGGCGAACTGCAGTTTTTGGTACTTCCTTATTGGATCAACCAGGAAGTTGCTGTGATGGGGGCTTGTGTCGACTGTATGACACCAGATTGGCAGGTCCCGTGTTTCGCCTAGTCCCACCCTGTTGGCAGATTGCTGTGACAAGAGTGGCTAGCTAGTTGGCTACTAGTTTGATAATTCCTACACATACTATGGATATAGAAATGTAATAATCTATGATTCCACCATGCTTTCATGCTACACCGTTTAGCTTCTGATTCAAAGGGAAGTTAAAAGTCAGAGTCAGACAGACTGAAACTCTGCCTCCAGCAGTGGAGTGTCGGTTTTGGCTCTGACGAAGCTTCTGCCCCTTTAAAACTGCTTTCATTTTGCTTTTTTAATTGTGTGCTGTGGGTCAGAATTGGTAAGATGTGGTGTCTGCACAGCTGACTTTGGAATAACTCGTCACTTTTTCCCTCTGGGAGAAGCCTGGCTGTGTCATTCTCAAACTCTCCAGACCTCTGCTGCATCGATAGGACTCCTGCTGGCTTTCCCCCCTCTCCTGGCTGCAGCAGTGAGCCGTTTGGAAAAGACGGTTCTGCACTTGGGTTTCTAGCAGCATCAATAGCAATACTATCTCTCCGTCTCACCCTCATCGACTTTCTTGCCTGATCTCTCCATATGCCTCGCTTTCTGTTTTTTGGTAAATTGATATTGCTGATGTAATGTGAATGTCATGAATTTTCTCCTTCGCCTTTGGGGTTTCTTGTCTGACCTAGCAGTTTTTTTTCTGTGTCCTATATCAAGTTGTCAGCCTTGGCTGTCCACCATCCAGTGCGCTTGCCCTCTCTGGCCCATCTGTCTCTGCCTCTCTTACTCTGTTAATCCTCCCTTCTTTCTTCATTCTCATCAGTTTTGAACACTCCCGTATTAATCTACTTCTACAGCGACCAGCCAGAAGAATAAATGCTTTTTAACCTTATTCCACTAGCCAATCAGTTTGAATGAAAATCAAAGAAAAATTTTGGAATTGCATACTGTATGTAAAACAAAGAAAATAACGTGTTCTCCCTGTGTCAGCGTGGGTTTTCTCCGGGTTCTCTGGTTTCCTCCCACCATCCAAAGACATGCTCGTGTTAGGTTCATAGATGACTCTAAAATTGCCCGTAGGTGTGAATGGTTGTCTGTCTCTGTTTGTCTCTATGTGTCCTGTGATAGACTGGCGTCCTGTCCAGGGTGTACCCCGCCTCACGCCCGATGTCAGCTGGGATCGGCTCCAGCCCCCCTGCGACCTCGACAGGGATAAGCGGTTGAAGATGAATGAATGAATGAATGAATATGTATATAACCATGTTTACCCCAAATCCTAAATTAGCAACAACTGATACTTTGATTTGAACTCCACTGACTATCCATTAAAAACGGTACCGCTGTGTTAACCACATGCCTTCAACAGGATCTAGCCTGGCTGGGTGAAACAGGTTCAAAACTATATCATTAAATAAAAGTCTGAAACAGTTTTGACCTTCCATTATCAATGGGCAATAAATTTGAAGGTTTTATAATGTTTCTGAAGTGCTTCAGATTGAATCATTGTTGAGGACTCTTGTGTCCGGAGATAAAGTCCACACAAAGCCTGGCTCCCTCGCTCCCTCGCTCATTCTCTCATTTTCCCCTTGGCTCTCTTTCTCTTCATTCTACCATTAGTTCAGTCACATTATTGGCATTTCTGTCAAAGTGCTGCACAAAATGCAGTTTCAAACACCAGTAATCAACAATTCCCTCTCTCTTTCCCCCCTTCTCCTCTCTTTTTCTCTCTTTTTTCAATTCCAGACAATGGCTGGCGTGGATAGACAATGTACAGCTGTCACCCCCTACACCCCCCCCTCCCCAGTCCCGTCCCTTGACTCCACCTCCACTAACATCTGTTGTGTCCAGTCAGGCTTTGGGCAGAGTGGTGAGGGGGTGGACGCTGAGGTCAAACCAATCTCTACGCAGATTGTAATGACTTCCTGTCCCCCTCCCCCTCGCCTTCTTCTTCTTCTCTGTCTTGGTGGAGCTCTCGGGGGGCTGCTGGGAAGGATGTCTGAACTCTGAATGGGTCTCTGTTACCGACAAGCTGTTGTCCAGCCAGATTCCCACCATCATTACCACAGTGACCCAGGCTGAGAATATGTGCACAGGCTATCATTCACACACACAATACACAGATACACACATCAGGTTTATATAGAGATATGGATGTATTCATGATTGGCTACTGTACTTGTACTTGTTTATAGACTTCTCACTGACATGCCACCCCAACTCTGCAATGCGCCAGTGGAACATTTCCAAATGTAAGACTCAAAGGCCCCATTTACAGTTGGCATTTCAATTGTCTTGTATCTCGATATAACCCAGATGAGAATCATTTTCACTTTGCCACATATCTCTGTTAGCTGGATCACATATCTGATTGAAAACTGTTTTTTCTTGGCTACATACAAATCAGGATCGGCCCTCCTCCAGTTGAGATGGAGGTGGTAATGCACCGGAAACGCTGACAACTAGCCAAAAACCCAGAAGGAGAATAACTTCAGCACTTTAGGAGTTTAGATTTTAAATCAATGGTTTAGCAGAGGGACATGACTGCATTGTATTCATAAACTACTTTTTGAGATTAGATCTTATCCGCCCTAAAACACAAGACTACGTGTAAATGGGGCAAAGACTTCAAGTAGTTGTAAGGCAAAAATAGAGTCAGCAGCTGTGTTAAAGTTGAAAAAGAAAGAAATGATATCTGATGGATGTCAGACTTTGAATTCAGATGAACATCTAAAATCTATATGTAGACTGGATTGATAATTGTAATTGACACATTCAGTAGTTTTCTAATACAGTGGCCCCATCAGCGATCAAATCTCATCAATTCTAGAAATCCAGACATGTCGTAATTATCTAAATTATTCTAAATTATTATATTTCAAAATGAGGCTTAAATTATGCCATTGGATATCCTGCACATATAGGCCTGATTGGCTATTTTAAATATCCATGCTAGTGCTGTGGCTAGATCGTGTCACACTGAAATATCTCAGCAACTACTGAATGGGTTGCCAAAAGTTTGGTTTCATTTATTGCTCCCATATGATGAAACCTAAAGACTCTAATGACTCACTCACTCTTCCATTAGCAGGTTAACATTTTTTAAGAGTGAAACGTCTCCAGTATATATGTCGGTTCCTACAGCATGTGGGATTATGTCCAGTAATTTTATTTATGACCATTACCGCCTGATTTTTACTAGAAACCTGAAAAGTCAGCACATTAAAGTGAATTACATGTAAAGATTGACATTTACACTTTACTCCAGAATGGTGGTAATACAACATTTATGCATTCATTTACAGCCGTAAACAAAAAGAAAGTTGTTGTAGACCTTTTGGTGTAACGTCTGTCGAAAGTACTCATACGTGTGGTACAGATCAGGCAGGAATACGTTTGCATCTGCAAAATTAATGACTTTCCCATCAGCCCCCCATCAGTACGTTGTGTTCCTGAACATAGCAAATGTTAGCATGCTAGCACAACAAACATGGTCAACTTTCCCTCTTAACATCAGCATGTTAACATTGCCAATGTTAGTGACGTTTGCATTTGACAATCCATAGAAACAATGCGGTGTATTTTCAAAGCATTGCAATGCATCCAGTGTTTCCTAAAATATGACTTAATTTCCATAAAACTGTTTATGTGGAGAATCCACAGGAAACTCACAAACATTTCCATAACATCAACCTTTTATTTTTTGCATTTGCACACGTTAAAATCAAATCTTTTCATCTGAACGTTTCAGGAATCAGGCCCAGCAATCACACATACTGTTTAGTCTATGCATCCAACATCAACATCTCCCCAGTCTGTTCCTGTGGCTTTCCTTAAGTCAGAGAGGGGGTGTTTGAGCTTAAACTTCCATCTAATTAAGCAAGAAATGAGTGCCCCACAGGGTTCTGACTCAACTTTGAACATTATCATCTCTCTTGCAGACACCCTTGGTCGCTGGTTCTCCTCTAGGAGCCTCGTCTTTGTAGTGATGCATGATCTCTCCCATCTGTCTGTCTGACCAATCAGCCAGGCCTTTCACATGGAGATGGCAGCTATCCACCAAGGCAACCGAAGAAGAGCGATCCACTCATTACCATGACTCTCTCTTTTATTTTACAGTTCTTTACTCTCTTATTGCGGCGCCTTTTTCTTTGAGTTCTTTCACTTCGTTTTCATTCTTACTCTGGCTCGATTTCTCCGTCTGGCTGAAAAACCACTGAGGACCTGCCAGTTCTTGAAGCCATTCGGCTGCATCTTATGTGTCTGCCTCCGACTCCCAGCTTGGTGGGGGTGAGGTGGAGGACACATGTTTTATTCGAGTTAACAGGCAGCGCTGGCGGGACGCATCGCCACAGGCCCTTTTTTGTCGAGCAGCTGCGATTGCTTAAGCAGAACTTAGACAATGAATGACTGGTGACAACATTGAAATGATAGCACCGCGGATACTGGTTAGCCAGCTGTGTGGGCTGGCTGAAGGCCTAAATAGTGTTACTGTCTCACGTCTGCCACTGTAGCGAGCTGCTTTCAGCACGTCATGAAATATGCTGCTGCTACTAATGTGGGTGGGGGAAACCTGTTGAGTCAGATGTGATTTTATGATGCCCCGAAGAGGTCCAAAGGGTCAGAGGTCAAACACACCTTAAGACACACATTTATACAAACACACATACAATCATACAGCTTTGGAACCACCTACAACACTGTCACAAGTGTGTGTGTGTGTGTGTGTGTGTATGCGTGTGTGAGACCCTGGCATAGCAGCCTTGTGTCGCTTGAGGAGTGCAGGCTGTCAGCCATGACTGTTAGAGAAAGCAAGTGTGTGACATGTCCTCCTGTGGTTACAGTACATTCATGTGTATGTGCACATGTACAAGAGATGCCAATTGCTTTATCAGCCTCTACTAATGCTCAAACTCCTCAGTGCAAAACTAATTGCCAAAGTCCATGGGATGTTTATGCAGCGAGACATGGCTGTTGCAGGATGCCCACAGCAGAGTGCATCCATTATATCCAAATGAAGCAGCTATGAAAACTATGCAGAGCTGTGAAAACAAGTACAATTTCTGGTATGTAGTACTGTTTAAAAAATGATTAAGATAGATAGCTCATTGTACCAGAGAGCAATGTGTTGCGGCACAGCTTCCAAACCTGCAGAGCCAAATGAATTATCAGCTAAACCCACAGTGAAGCTCGAAATAACCCCATCTTATTGCGGGAGTCTGTTCAGCACTTAAAAAACCCTGCTATGCCTCGCCTATGTACGCTGCATGTCCGTAACCCATGTATGTTGGCTGTAATACTCATAGGGCTCACCTGTATCTCACCTTGCAGAGCATGTGACCCCGGTAATCAGCAACTTCACACTGCCAGTCAGCGGAAATACCAACCAGTGTTTCATCTTGTCCCGCCCTATTCTGCTGTGATTGGCTCAAACTGCTATGTTGTGATTTGCGAGAGAAGGTTGCTGGCTAGTTAGCTAGTGACGGTGTTGGCTACCAGAAAGAAGCCGCTTAGCACCAGCATCTGCTGCCGAAGGGGCTGTCGAGTAATCAGAAGTTAAAGGCGGAGCAGTTCTGCTCCTGACTGGATCCAGTCAGATGCGGAGCTTTCCATCTCTTGATGGACGTTCGACTGCTGGCAAAGCGTAGGCCACCATAAACTGCTCCTAACACGACAGTAATGTCTCACTGCTCCAGTCAGAGCAGATCTTCGCCATGTGGTGTCGAAGACTGTCGTCATATTCGACAGGCGAACACACTGGTCCCCACTGATAAAAGCAGCCGGGGCAGCTCCGTCTGTCCGTGGCTGTAGTAGCCGGAGCTGACCGTCGACTTCCTGGGAGCAAACACTGACACCACGCTGCTGGGTGCAGTGTTTCAGATTGCTTCATCAAGCTTTTATTTAATAACTTCTGCTGCCTGGCAGTGTGAATTTGCATATTGGATAAATATTTAGTTTCACCCCTGACATTTAGATTCAATATTTAGATTCAACATACGGGCAAAAACTTAGATTTGAAAAAACCCTCACCTAATCCATTCCCTCCAAACTGTGTAAAGATGTAAAGATAAGTAAAATAAATGAATGAAGCCATCTACTCATAATCATGTCATCATATGTGCATTTAAATATATATATTGTAGTCATCTTTAATCAGTAAGACCAACATCATCAGATAGACAGTAGATGCTACTGCCAGTAAATACCCAACCATGGGAGAATGAAATGTTACAACCCACTAGTGAGATGCTTTTGAAAGAATCAGAAACCAATTTGGAAGCAAAGCATTACACGATATAAATTTTAATGAGACTTTAACTTAATTTAATTAGTTTATACTACAAAACAGATGTTAAGCAAACTAAAGCAAAAAAACTATAATTTACCAAGCAATTATCTCAGGAGTGTTGAAGAATCAAGTCATTTACCCATCAAGTCTACCCACACAATTTTTTTACATGGTAATTATTGTGATTTTGTATTGAACTTTGAATGCTACTAGAACATTGGTAACACTGACATGATGCTGCTGCTCTGCTAATGCTTTGCTGCTGGAAATAGGGATAAACAGCTAGACTGGATCTCATTAGTTCAAGTTCAAAACTACCCAACACGTCAAAACTAACTCTGCATTTTTGCACATTTAGAAGCCCTGGTCGGTAGATTTTATTATATCAAAGCTATAATAAAAGAGAGCCAGGCTAGTTGTTTTCCTCGGTTTCCACTATTTATGCTAGGCTAACTGCTTGCTAGCTCTGACTGTCCCAAAAGCACCAGTAGGCCTATTGGACGAGTTAGGAAGCTGAGAACTGTATGTTGTTGTATGTTTCTTCAGTATTTTGAGTACAGCTAATTTTTCAAAACTTCCAACTATTCCTTTCAGTCAGTCACGGGAAAATGCAAATTTACTTTCATTAGCCAATTAATTTAACGATTAGTCAGTTAAATAATAAGTTCTCCCCGTGCCTGCGTGGGTTTTCTCCGGGTTCTCTGGCTTCCTCCCACAGTCCAAAGAAATGCACGTGTTAGGTTCATTGATGACTCTAAATTGCCCTTAGGTGTGAATGTGAGTGTGAATGGTCTTCTGTCTCTGTATGTCTCTATTTGCTCTGCGATAGACTGGCTTCATGTCCAGGGTGTACCCCACCTCATGCCCAATGTCAGCTGGGATCGGCGCCAGCCCCCCCACGACCCTGATAGGGACAAGCGGTTGAAGATGGATGGATGGATGGATGGATGGATGGATATCTAAACAGTCAAACTAAAAACTGTAGTGATAAACTTGACAGAGGAAACGGAACAAAAGGTTTAGCTTCTGAAATAATCAATGAAAATACGCTGCTGTTCCTCGTGCTTTAACGCACAGCGCAGCAGCAGCTTTGCTCTGCTCTCTGCTCCATCCACATTTTAGATGATGCGATTAATAGTCTCCTTCTTAATGATGTAGAATTTCAACCACCCACAAACCATCATTGTTAATCACCTGTGGGGCCACCAATCCACCAACTGAATCACTGAATCAATATCTGAACAATGTACCCTTTAAATAGCAGGAAAATACTGCCTGACTGTAGACCAGGTTTTTGTTGGTCAACGGCACAATTCCTTTCTGCTGCTTCAAGATAGCAATGTGCCAACAATGCGCCTGGCCACACCTCATTTTAAGACCAACACACCCATGGGCGCACAGATGCGCGCAAACATTTGTTGGTCACACAATGTGGGCGCTTGCCATGAAAATGACAACTGCAAAGTCTGAAACTAGCAATGAAAGATGTGTTGCACAGTGCGCCGCTTTACGCTAACGACAAGTGTTAGCGTGTGTGTTGAGCTGCCTGTCACAGCCAGTAGGTCGATAGCAGCAGAGCAGAAAAGAGGAGACTCATAGTTGTTTACTCCAGAAGAAAGAAGGGGACCAAGAAATGTGGAGGGTGGCTAAGCAGCCGTCTCCTTAATTTCTCGCTGAGAAAGTGTGTTTGTTTGCTTCTCTGAAAGTTCTTGTCAAAAGCCTCTCTTAACCACCCCTCCGGCGAGCCATGACTTTGTAATGTCAAGAGAGGAGAGAAAGATTAGAGGGAAAAAAGGGACGAGACGAGGAGAGGGAGGGGGATGAAATGAGAACATTCACAGGCAGGATAGAAGAAGGGAAATATGGAAAAGGAAACACTCAATGACGGGACGAGACAAAAGGTGAGGGATGGAGATATGTTGAACGGCCTCTGCTTCTATATCAGTACTATACGTCTATGCAAGCAGTTAAAGTGTAAAGGGGTATTAGAGAAATCAGAAAACTAGGTTGGAGGATGAGCACTGAATTAGAACAGGACCCCTGAGAAGGAGGAGTGAGACGAGAGAAGGGAGGTGGTGAGGACGAGGAGGAAGAGGAGGAGAGGAGGAAAGGGGAGACATGGAGCAAGACCGAAATAGAAGACCGGAAAAGACACCAGTGAGCCGGACGGAAGAGGAAAGACAGAAATAGAGGGGTGTGTGTGTTTAGGGGCGGAGGAAGGAGCGATGTGAGAGCGGAGGAAGGTGAAGACGAGGGAGAGAGAGAGAGAAGTAATAAGTAGCCAACCATTACCTGAATCACATACAGATGTGAAATGAGTTATAGCCCTGAGACATGGATTTACACAGCTCCAAGTGTGTGTGCGTGTGTGTGTGTGTGGCTGTGCGTGTGTGTGTGTGTGTGTGTGTGTGGCTGTGCGTGTGTGTGTGTGTGCGTGCGTGTGTGTCACCCTTGCTGTGAGGACAAAGATCTATTCACACAGTGATGTCATGGGGACTCACCTCCCATCTGAGGACAAAAAGCCGGTTCACACACAGGCAAACTGTTATGCTTTATGGTTAAGACTTTTGGTTAATGGACCACCCCACCAATTTTACACATGAAGATGTCACATGGAGTAATACTCAACCTGTGGAAACATGTATTAAGTCATTCATGGCTCTGAGGGACGCTTTCTACAGTCAGAGAAGCTCAACTCACAGGATTGAGCTTGAGACTTAGAGATTTAGAAGCAGTGCTTGAACTGAGCCGGTACAGCTTCCTTCTGGTGAATGGTCAGTTTGTGGCTATAAAACCAATCAAGCCAAAACATAAACGCTCCCTGGCTGAATTATATTCTATTAGTTAACTGAGGGTGTTCATACTATTCCCTTCAACCAGCCAGATTTTGCCGTGACATGTGCAAGCCAAACATCACATTGCTGTCAAACTTATACAATTATTCTCTCTGCTGCTGTAAGTTTTCATTCCAGCGTCATGTCAATGTGATCCACCTCCACCTCCACCACCTCCACCTCCACCTCCAGTTTCATCAGAACCAGCTGTCCAATGCTCCCCTCCAGTGAGCTCATAGGAATTCAGATTTTCAGCTAGGCCCACTACAACCAGTGCCTGCACTCCATCTGGGGATATTGTTGTTTGTAATATTGATCATCGCATCACTTGCAATCTCCATCTTCCCCTTCTCAAGGTCCCCTTCACAAAAGACATTACGCTAATGGAAACAAAAATTGGCATGAAGTTTTGCAGCTTAGTGCAATTTGCTGTTTTGATTACAATTGTCAATGTGGCAAGTTATAAATGCTGTAGTGATGTACGCGTCAGGGTTTTTTAATTTACACACCCACCAGACCCGTTTTAAGAGCCGACAGGCGCTCAAACCCTGCAAACTGCCAACTTCATGCACTATTGTAGCACAATTGTCAGGACAGAGGACGGAGACAAGGACTGAGTGCAGAGGCGTTATCCGGGGTGTGTTTGAGAAAGAGAGAGTTAAAGAGATGCGAGGTGGACGGTGAGGTGCAGAGTAGCGTTTATAGCTGGGTCGGGATGATATTTCCAAACGCACGCCTCACACCGGGACTGATTTGCACGCATCACACCGGGACTGATTTGTTGTGTGTGCACTGTGCAGCTTAAAAGTGCAAAATGGAGCTTGAAAATGTAAAGACAAAAACAAAAACAGGAGAATTAACATTGAGCAAGTTTGGAGGGAAGTTGCAGGCGTGGAACCATTTTAAATGAGTTGTTGACGACGTGTGCGGCTTTGTCGAGCCCATTAAGTGCAGCACACTGCCCTCCTGACAGCAAAGGAAATGGGGACATCCCCGATGAACAGGTACATGAAGAAAGATTGCCAGCATGGCAGAAAGGATGAAAGTCAGTGGAGTTGTACTTGAGTTATAACGGCCCACTAATTAAAAAAATGTCAGTTTTAAATCAGGCTCGGCTCATAATTACAGTTAATGGGCCAGGGCGGACCGGGCTCCGACACGACGTGCACGGGTTCAGGTAGGGTCCAGCTGGATTTTTTGGGGAGTAGCTCTTGAAATGGGCCCACAGTTGCTTAAGGCCACTTCTGTGAAAACACATTTTATATATGTTTAGATAAACAGAACACATCAGTGTCTGAAATCTCAATTTACTGATCACTATACAGCATTAATGTCTGTCTTTATTATATAAGGAGAAGTGAATGAATTTAGGAGGGAGTGACTTTGAAACTCCATCAACAAATCAAAGGTTTCCACTGAATTCAGCTACTGATGCACCTGCTTCTAACTTTGGTTTCCAACGGCAATGAAATACTGAGGCTACAGGTGCCTGTGTTAAAACCCCTCATGGTCAAACACCACGGTATAATTCAACAATGAAATTTGTTTGTCTTCACTGTTGGAAGTAAGTCACAAACATTATGTTCTTGCTTTCAATGGCACTTTTTCCTCATAGGACACACAATGACAGAGACTTTTTTTGATTGGTTATGTTGGAAACTACCTGCAAAGACATTTTGGTTACACTTCACATCCATCTTACCATACACAAATGGTCCTCATACATTTAAGTATATTTTTCACATTGGATGTACAGTAGTTGAACTATTAGCCTATATGCTGTGCTAAAATGCACATCACATGCTGTGCAGCTGCAGACTTTAGGCCAAAGCTAGGTCCAGGCATGTACGGTTAGGGTATTGTAAGTCTCCAGGGAATAAATGTAAGTCAATACAATGTTCTCTTATGTGGCATAACAATGTATGTGTATGTGTTTATAAGACACAGACAGAGGAGATAATAAAAAGAGGAACAAGTCGAGAGATATACAAAGTTGTTTGTGTGTGTGTGAGACAGAGAGAGACAGAGAGAGAGAGAGAGAGAGACACACACAGAGAGACAGAGGAGATAATAAAGAGAAGAAGAAGTATTGAGGTAAACAAAGTTAGTATCTGTGTGTGTTTGTGTCAGTGAATATGGGCCCACAAACACATTTTTTCTGTACACAGAATTCATCTCCGGTCTCCTGACATTATCTAGACTTGGAGTTAACATACTTCCATACACACACGCCATGCCCCCAAATAAAACAAATCCGGTGATCGTGGATCACTTGGGGATCTAGGAGGATCCAAAGTGTCATTAAATCAGAGGCGCTAAAAGAAATCAGCGGATAGCTTGATGCGTGCGATAGCCTGCAGCGGTAGGGGAAGTGTAAACACAGTGCCAGACTGACAGTTAAGATGGCTGTCATCTTCCGTGTCAGTCAATCATCAGTGCCGAGTAAATGTTAGAAGGATGACAAGACGAGAAAAATCTAATGTTTCACCAGGGCCATAATCACCTATTTGACAATCAATAATGTTCGCCTTCTGCAACCCACCCCTCCCGCCTGGGGTGTGTTCCCCCCAATAAGACATTTTTAGAAACTCACCAGCTAAACTGACCATTTTAAAAACAGTTTTGGGACGTGAAGGTTGCCTGTTGACAGCTGCCCAGGGACAAAAGCTGCTCCCATTACTGTATATTTAATTAAAAGGGACTGTCCATGAAACTACAAACACATAAACTACACTAATCAAAAATCCTATGTGATGTCAGTACTGTCACATCTGGTGTGAAGGTAATGTACTTGTTTGAGCTAGTGTGGGCTACACAGCTGCACAGTAGGCTACATAGAGTGTTGGCTATACAAGCTTTCCAATACAGGGCGACAGCAACGTATTTATCATCAACAGGATGAAATATGACGTCTATGTAGAAATAAAAATCTGTGAAATGGGTTTTTACCTAATGAAATACACATTATATTTAATACTGTAAGACGAGAACCAGTGGGTGACCATAAAAGGTGCTGGAATGAATATTATTATTAATGTAACCGGTTGAGTTATATACATCGTCATCATCTTCAATGACCGGGGTCGGGCCGCGGGGGCAGCAGCTTTAGCAGGGGACCCCAAACTTCCCTTTCCCGGGCCACATTAACCAGCTCTAACTGGGGGATCCTGAGGCGCTCCCAGGCCAGTGTGGAGATCTAATCTCTCCACCTGGTCCTGGGTCTTCCCCGAGGCCTCCTCCCAGCTGGACGTGCCTGGAACACCTCCCTAGGGAGGCGCCCAGAGTTCATCCTTACCAGATGATCCTGAACCACCTCAACTGGCTCCTTTCAACGCAAAGGAGCAGCGGCTCTGCTCCGAGTTCCTCACGGATGCTGAACTTCTCCCCCTCTCTCTAAGGGAGACTCCAGCCCCCCTCCTGAGAAAACCCATTTCGGCCGCTTAATATTTTGAAGTATATACAGCCGGCTTATATTCATATCAACAGCGATAAAAAATATACAAATATCACACATGAAAACATTAAGGTGTTTGTTTCTTAGAGGAAGTTTTTAAAGTGGGCCTCTGAATCCAGGTAACAGTCCCCTGGAGGGAGTTCATCCCAGTCAGTTAGAGTACGTAAGGTAAATGCTATTACTGCTGCTGCACAGTCACACCCAGCACTATGTACAACAGGGTGCCTGATTTGGTTTTAGCTCTTGATTATAAAATAGATCTGACAACTAGCTTGCTCTACAGTTTGGAAGGGCGGCAGAGAGAGAGAGAGAGAGAGAGAGAGAGAGAGAGAGAGAGAGAGAGAGAGAGAGAGAAGGCATCGGTAGGTCTGTGTTATAAAGCCGACATCTCGTATATAAAAAGTCTCATCATCTCCTCAGAGCGCTGCACTTTTATAAACTGGTCATGGGTCACATCTCTCGCCCACGCAGAGGCTCCGTCTTACTGCCTTTTCCCCTCCGCACAGGTGTCATACTTGAACTTACATTCAAGACTTAAAGACACATTGTTTTAAGTCTGTATAAGCAGACATATGACTCAAGTCATTTGATCCAAGTCTCAAGAAAGTCCCAAGCCATTTTTCACGTCATGTCAAGTCACAAGTATTTTTTTCTTGAGCAAATACCTGTCTAATAATGATATTATGGTTAAATTGATCTAGCCTGTTCAAAAAGTATGACACTGAAGTGAATTTGTATTATAATAATTTATGATCATTGAAGTAAATGGGATCAAACAAATAACTGTATAAAAGTGTTATTATTCAGCTGATGCCATTTAATGTGGCGTTAAACAACCTGCAAAAATGATCATCCAATCATGGAGAGGAGAAGCTTGGTTGTCAGGGTAGTCACCCTATCATGACGATGGCCTTCACGCCCCGGGGTAGCATCACACACACACGCACACGCACGAGTATTGTCACTGACACTGACAACATTGAACATTTTTAATATTTATGATTTAAAACATAATATGCAAACAGAAAAGTAATGTCAGTCATGTCACAAGTTTTTTACTTCCAAGTACGAGTCAAGTATTTTATTTTCTGTCAAGTTACAAGTCATCAAAACAGAGACCTGAGTCAAAGTCACCAAGTCACTAGGTCTCAAGTCCATAAGTCTGATAATTTGCGCAAATGCTGTCAATGCATACGATTATTTTGGGCGGGTAATGTTTTTTCCCCAAGTAAAGAGGGGTCCGGACCAAGAGTCGGAGCAGTCTGCCTCACAGGATGTAGACTGATGCTATAAAGCCTGACATTCCCCACCCAAGATGATTTAATTGGTATAAAGACATACAAACAAGCTGGAACATTTTTGCATTTCATTGCAGGACATGAGGCTCAAACATGTATGGCTGAATGTTAATTGGCAACTTGAAGCGTGCTGCTCTTTCACCGGTCCACTTAGCCAGATCCAGAATTTCTTAATGAGGGAGAAAAAGCAGATGCAGCCTCTTTTCAGAAAAGCAAATAAAACCATTTTAATCATAGCAGAATATTTGTACATAGCCTGATATAAAATGGGGAACGTTTCTGCTCATTTAATCACAAAATAACTGTGTTATGCTGTGAAGGTGGGTCACCAGGCTTTGACATTTTCAGCTTGGGGGCTGAGATATTGACTGTGGGAGTGATTCAGGCAGGACGTTCATGAATAGCCTAATGCCTTTGTATGTATTAGAATACTTATGACAAAAAGTTATTAACAGCTATTAGCATAGACATTCAGCATTTTTCGTACATATAACAACTAAAAGTAATGCACAGATATTCGTGTGTATTGCACATATTAATCGTGTGTATTCCCCAGAGTGAAAGTATTTGATGTAGTATAAGACGGCGAGGCACTGGGTAGGTAGACAGCGTAAAACACAGAACTTTAAGCTCGTGGAGCGTGGTTTAATTCCTGTCCATAGTAAACCAATCCACAGCCTCTGTTCTGATCCCAACCAAGTGTTTTTCATGCCTAACCCTAACGTCACCTTTTGTTATGTAAAATCCGTCATGTAACATTTTTTTTTTCACGTTAGCTGAAATCAGTCATGTAACGTTGTTTTTTGTGTTAGCTAAAATCAGTCATGTAACGTTGTTTTTTCGTGTTAGCTAAAATCAGTCATGTAACATTTTTGCGTGTTAGCTAAAATCAGTCATGTAACGTTGTTTTTTCGTGTTAGCTAAAATCAGTCATGTAACGTTGTTTTTTCGTGTTAGCTAAAATCAGTCATGTAACGTTGTTTTTTCGTGTTAGCTAAGATCAGTCATGTAATGTTGTTTTTTCGTGTTAGCTAAAATCACTCATGAAACGTTTTTTCGTATTAGCTAAAATCAGTCATGTAACGTTGTTTTTTGTGTTAGCTAAAATCAGTCATGTAACGTTGTTTTTTCGTGTTAGCTAAAATCAGTCATGTAACGTTTTTGCGTGTTAGCTAAAATCAGTCATGTAACGTTGTTTTTTCGTGTTAGCTAAAATCAGTCATGTAACGTTGTTTTTTCGTGTTAGCTAAAATCAGTCATGTAACGTTGTTTTTTCGTGTTAGCTAAGATCAGTCATGTAATGTTGTTTTTTCGTGTTAGCTAAAATCACTCATGAAACGTTTTTTCGTATTAGCTAAAATCAGTCATGTAATGTTTTTTCGTGCGTTGTTGCACTTCCGTTTTAGGATATTTTGACTTTTGGTCCGTCCTGCGGTGCGGCAGCTTGTTTATTTTCATATAAATTTCTACGAATTTCTGTGCATAACGTTACGTAGGATATATTGGGAACGTGTTCATGAGAAGACGTTGAGATATGCCACTTTGCCCATATTGGCGTACTTTCTATCTATTCTATTCGATCTATTTCTTTTTATTACGACTTTGCTTTTACAGCTTTTGTAATGCTTTGTTTTCCTTTGCTTTTACAGCCTTTGTCCATTTGTTTGGTTAGTATTTCTATTCTCTTTGACATTTTATTGCATTTTAGCCTGAATTTTTTTTTTTTTTTTTTTAGTTTAGATAGCTTTTATTTCTTTTTCTTTATGATCTACAGTATTTTAATTTACATTTTTCACCTGGTTGCATATTCTCTGTGTGTTTTTAGTTACTTGAATATCTTTAGAAGGCTGCTATCTAAAAGGCATCATTTGCACAAACTAACTGTATCCTTGAGTGGTTGCAGTTGGGGCGGGCTGAGTCTGTTCATTTTATTTTCTCTGCATGCATTCACCTTGAGTGTGCCCTTGTGCTGCAATCTGTTTTATTCATTATTGTGCATGTGTTTTTCATGTGTAGACCTTTTGCCTAAAATTTTTTTTTGCAATGAGCTGCACCTTTAGTAGATTATATAATTTCTATTCTATTTTGGTCAATTTGTCAATTTTGTATTATGTTCATTGCATTTGTATTTCAATTAAGTCTGTATTTTAATTGTTTCTTAATTGACTCAAAAGAAATAGTCTTCTGATTTGCTCACGTCTCTGACTCTATTTGAGTGCTGTGCTGATGGGAACCCTCTAGGTCCCATCAGGAAAAGATTGTATTCTTTGGGTAGCATAGTTGAATTGTTAATTGCATTGTAGCATGACACTCCTCTTGTATTTGTCGTCGCCTTAAACGCACCCAATGTGATGGTCCACCCACGGCCTGGTTGGCTGGAAATCTGTCTGAACGGGAGGGGGAGCCCGACATAATTGCCAGAGCAAATGACGCACAGCGGTGTCTAGATGGTTACCCTGGATTTGCGAAAACTCTTGCTAGAATCGCTTCCCGACGACTTACGTATACTAACCTTTATTTAAATCAGTGCCTAACCTTTTGCAAGTCTTGGGTTGCCATGTAGACACGCGTCTTTAGTGACATATGCCGATTGGTAGGGGTTTGCCACTTTGTATGTGGTGGTATTTTGTTGCTGCTGTCGGACTGGCATATGGCATTCCCCAAATGCTTTTATGCAGTGATAGGCAGCAACACATCAAGCAAACGTTGACAACAGCTCTGCTGTGTGATCGCAAAGAAGTATGTGTCTTATCAGTGTGTATCCTGGTGCATCATGAGTAGATCTCAAAGAAAAGCTGACTCTGAAAATACGGGAAATATAAACTCTGAATATGTGGTTGGTCCTCCAGTTGTTCCTCCAGTTATACAGGCAGCAGTTAACATTTCCAAGACAGAAGGCAAGCTAAAGATGTGAATGTGTTTCTCTTCTCTGATTGTGCTGATTCACGGTTTCTCCATGAAAATACAATGCCAAATTTATTGCATCAGATTTCAGGACTCTGGATATTTAGGACAGTCAATCACAGTCCGGAGGGACGGGCACCGGTTGGAGAAGTGCAACAGCACAGTGCCAGAGTAGAGTCAGCACAGTCAATTATAAATGCAACCACCTGTAAAGGCCTATTTGAGTGTGTCTTACCTTCCTTCTTCTGTTTGTCTCATTCTCATGACCCTCTTTCCTCTCAGTAGGGCCGAGCGGCAACCTCTGCAGCTAAAAAGTTGTGTGTGGAAATGCCAATGCTGCAGTTCCTTGAATGGCCACCTGAAGCTGGCTCTAAAGGCAAGCTAATCCCCATACACTCCCATGTTAAAATGGCCCGCTGTGCAGCAGAAATTAACATGTTTATAGCCTGGTAAGAAATGGTTTTGGTCTCTAAAGCTAATTTCCCTTGTACAACTGTTTTAGAACTCACCCATTTCAGTCTTATTAAGGTTATGTATTATAGAGTTATACATATTTAAGGGGATGCCACTTTGAGTGACAGTTGGGTGCCATCACTGGTGGGAGCCATCTCAGGTCTTTGACCAGTATTGGATTAGCTGGGTGTTAGACTATGTCAAACACTGCCCAAGATGGTGAGCGACCCACTTTGAGCTTCATTTAGGCTCCTATGGGTGACAACATCCCTATTTTGTACATTCTATGAGTAGGGCACCACAGGGTCCCAGCGGTTAGCAACTACTTCCTGGGCGTGTAATGGAGTGGTCTTGTTAGTGAACAACATTGGAAGATAAGTAATTATTGTAGGTAGCTGTCACTGGTGTTTTGAACACTATACTTGCATTGTAGCTACGCCAGAGGAGCCAGCCATAGCTACTATGCTAACAGTGAGTATTGGAAGCACAATCTTGGATAAAGTGCCATATACTAATCTAACTAAAGTAACTAGTCAAAGTGGCATACCACTAAGTATTGGCATATGTAACTAACACAAGTATGGTACACCACTGGATTATGCCGGTAAAAAGTGTTATCTTGTTCCACACAGTAGCAGCATAGCCTCAACAGCAGCAGTGACATGTTAGTAAGAATCTGTTTATGCCGATGATAAGTGGTAAATGACAACGGAACATGAGTGCCACATTTAGATTAGATCAGCAGCATGTCAATTCTTTCACTCAAAATCGCCGTACGCCACTAAAACAAGTGCTTACCAGCAGCTTCAATTTCATCTTGCTGCTGGGCTAACTGATGCTCAACAATAAATCAGAGCACATTTACCACAGGTGATCTATCCTCACAGGTTATCAACATCTGCTGAGCTGCCTGCTTTATCAACATCTGCTCATCATATCAATATGTTTGCAGAGTGGCTGCTTACTGAAATCCTTTATGATGCTGCTGGAACCTACATTTCTTTCTTATTGATCTCCACTGTTATGTAGGCTATAAACCCAGAATAAGTGTAGACAGTTATGCTTTTCATTACTGACTCAACATAAATTGCTTTGAACAAACTCATATCAATTTACAGGATGTAGCCTAATGTGGATCAATCTGAGGGTGTCAGAACAGCCGAGAAGCTCATTTTAAAGAGAGGATGGCTGGATTTATAGCACCTGCCTTTCCCTTAACTACAACTATGCAGATGGAAACCCCTCAGGCTATATTCCTATTGCAGTCCGTGGGAACTTGGCTCACACTTGGGCTTGGAAACCGGAGGGTTTCCTCTTGAAATCTCCTTGCGGACCAAGTATGGAATGTAAACTGGTAGCTGGAGAAGCGCCAGTTCTGCTCCTGGGCACTGCTGGGGTGCTCTTGAGCAAGGTGCCGAGCTCCCAGCTGCTTGGGGTGCCATGCTGTAAGACAGCCCCCACGCAACATCTCTACATAGAGAACATAATGCATGTGTATAGGTCCTGTTTGTGCATATGTGTATATACAACCACAGAGTGAACTCTTGTGATGGGTGCAAATGGGGCCAAGGATCTTAAGGGGGGCCCTTCAGTACTTCCTAACCTTCTACTTCCCTTCCTCTGATCACACACATCTTCAACCTCAACCTTCATTTTGATCTCAACTACACACCTGCAGAGTTTTGTACCTTGCACAGCTGGTACACTATGGAGGTGACAAAACGCGTCCACAGACAGACAGACAGACAGACATACAGAGTGACAGACATATAAACACCTGGCAAACTACTCAAACCCACCTCTGTGGTAGTTCCTGCTACAGTAGGTGTCCCCAGGATCCCATTTTCCCATGATGAGACACACACACACACACACACACACACACACACACACACACACACACACACACACACACACACACACACACACACACACACACACACACACACACACACACACACACACACACACACACACACACACACACACACACACACACACACACACACACACACACACACACACACACACACACACACACACACACACACACTCACAAGGTGAAAACAGTCCCAGTTGTTGTTGTTGCTGCTGCTGGTGGTAATACATTGAACTCGGCCATGTGGAATTAATAAAGTATCCATTCTTGTTCTTTCTTCTTCTGTAGTATACCACTGTAATTAAAAATGCACCTTTTTCTCTTCATCTTGCACTTTAAAATCCACATAGTATATTGTAATATAGTATTTTAGATCTGCGATACTGTACTCCTATTGTATTTTATATTTTGCATTTCTGATTGTATTGTTCCGCTGCTACGATGACCTAATTTCCCTCGGGGATAAATAAATCTTATCTATCTAGCTAGCTATATCTGGTAACTGGTCTCTGTCTGCGCTTAATGAGTTTGTAATGACCACGTCCTAGATCATGGCATTTTAACAAAAAACATTCTCACTAATAGTATAGCGTCTAAACGTGATGTATTGTGTTTTTCTTTTTTAAATGGCACTGTGAAATAAAGTTTCTCTTTTTCATCACGGTGGCACAGAGTTGGATAATACTGCAGTCTGAAAGCTGTAGAGAACTACAGAAAGATAAAGAAACATAAACGCACAGACATAAAAGAACTCCCGAGCAAAAACGAACCCAAAACAAACAAGCAAAATGAAATAAAGACTGAAAATGCAGCTGGAGTTACTAGATGAAATGCAAACGCACAGACACTGCAGAGGAAACACTCCCTGCCTCCTACAGAGAACTGAGAGGAACACAAGTTGCCATTTATTATTTAATTATGCGTATGTGTCATTCAGTATTTCTTTCCTTCACATTCTGCTCTCTATCAAGTGTAATGTTGTAGCTCTGATTATTGTCCTTATCCTCTTGCGTGTGTGTTTTCGAAATGCAAACTTTTTGGTTGAACCCGTGCCAAATTGATTCCACTAAATGAACGTAATTAAGCCGATTACGGAAGTCACATGAACTGGATTTAATTTGAGTGAGATACGGAGGAGGAGAGGGGTGTTGAGAAACAGATTTAGAAACATAGAGGGGGGAAAAAGCTGCATAATGACTGCTGGCGAGGGTGTTTAATGTGCCCACACCCTATTTTTGGCCCTTCTGCCACGAAGCCCATTCATGTTGTCACCCTCAACAGACAGTCAGTGTGTGAAATTGACCATGTCCTGTCTTTAGCACATCAGGACACAGCCACTTCTGAGGCATTACCATCCATCATGAGGAAACTGGTCATAACGATGATTGACGGCTTCACTCAGGGGACTTCCCAACATTTAAAGGCGGTATATTGTGTGCATGTGTGAGTGTGAAGCCGCTTTCCGCATTGTTTAGCATATGTTTGACATTTTCTATTTGAGTCACTAGCGGATGATCTCATCTGGTGTAACTTTAAATAGGCAGGCGGGCAGAAGGACTCACGTCTGTTAGAAAGTGTGTCGGCTAAGAAAGTTAAGAAAGTTGTAAAAGAGAAGGGTGACACACAACAGAAGTCAGTCAAGAGTCAGATGGAGGTCAACAGTGCAGGCACAAGGCCTTTAGCTGACCGGATTTTTTACTCTCCATTTGCAATAAAAAGTTAGACAAAAAGAGGGATCAGCACTGTGTAACTACAGTGTTATTCTTTATGTGGAGCCTAAAAAACTATCTTTTTCTTGTGTTGACTTTGTAGGGTTATAGGGTAGGAGAAGAAGAAGAATTCCTTTATTCGTCCTGCAATGATGGAAATTCAATTTTCACTCTATTATTATTATTTTTTTCATTTTACAAACACACACAGGCCCGGAATACACACACAAGCACAGACAGGACCTAAATACATGCAATTAATGATCGGTGCCTTGCTCAACAGCACCTCGGCAGTGCCCAGGAGATGAACTGGCACCTCTCCAGCCACCAGTCCACGCTCCATTCATGGTCCTCATAGGGACTCGAACCAGCAACCCTCCGAGCCGAGTCACCTATGGACTGAGCGTCTGCCGCCCAGTGACCGCCACAACGCCGCCACAACCGCCCCGGTAACCATACCTAACAAAACCTATTTTCAGTATTTTTCAACACCTTCCCCCGAGGAATATAGACATTCATTGACAAAACCTTTTCCCAGTCATTCATTTTCATTCTTTCATCTCAAGCTAAAGGTGTCACATGTTAAAGAAATAGTTCAACATTTGGAAATAAAAAAGGGCCTGTCCACACAAAGACGAGTTTTCCGGTAACCGCACAACTTCAGTATCGTTTTGGCCGACCTACCAAGCCGCCAGTATCTAGAACCGGGTCCAAGAGTGGGAAGATTTGAATACAGCCCCCATGGCAACTAATGTTCTATGTGTTTTTGTGATTAAACACATGGAACATTAGTTAATTAGTGAATTTTATGGGTGCTGGTGGGCATATCCTTTTTACCTTTTGACAGACTCAGGAGAGCTGTTTTTCCCTTTTCAGCCTTTATGCTAAGCTTGCTATCAATATTCTCTACGGTGGCTGAGAAGTCTTGAATAAATGCAAGAGCCATTAGTTGCGTTGTGGCTTTTGAGTTCTTTGAACACTTCTCAGCCACCTTTTCTCTTGATTAAACGTATAGTTTCCGAACTGTCAAACTATGACTTTAAATGTTTATATACAAGCGGCTGCACAAGCTACATGATGACTTTTCCTAGTAAATAACATGCATTACTAATCAGGTGATATCTTATTGATTGAACACACGACTATGGATCTGAACACGCATTTGATACCAACTATTAGTGCGACAGACACATTTTGGTTAGTACCAAAAAATGTAATGACCTTTTACACCGGACCCTACATTGGAGTGTATCGTGCAGTGGTAGAAGAGTGAACAATGAGAAGCTCTGCCCAGTTTAAATTTGTTGTTTGTATATTGTATGTATGTATTGCATCTATGAATTCATGTTTTTGCATTAATTAATCTATTAAGTATTGCCTTGAAGTGAGTGGAGAAGTGAGTGGAGATGTCACAACTAAATCATCTCGTAGAAACCAATAAAGACTCTGCGTGGCTCAACTCTCTGCTTCCCCCGCAACTGCTGCCATGACAGCCATGCACACACTGACAATTGACAGAGTCACTGAACTGATGGCGTGTTAATGTAATGGATGCTTCTGTGAATAACAACACAAATATATTGATACATAAATGTAAAGGCGTCTCTGTCAATCATTCTGCCTCAGGAGTCTACAGACACACACAGACAGTTCTGGGTCCTGTTAGGGACAGGCAGACAGCTCCTCTGGGTCCACCACCCAATCACTGGCCATCAGTTTGATGAATAGCATGGGGTGTAGTCATAAAAGGCCCCCAGAGCCTGACTGATCAGAGGCCAGTTGAGTGTTTCACTCTTGGTGATCAAGGCTTAGATTTCGGGGGGGGATAACTTCCGTCCCTCGAGGGGAGGCTGATGCACCACAGTGTCTGTCAGCTCTCCTCTGCCACATGCAGCAGGAGCTCCGACTGTTTTTCCAGGAGTCTCGTTATTCAGGTATAGTGTTATCCAGTGCTGATACATATAAACAATCATTACAGAGAGGTTGTAGCATCTGTCAGTTTTTCGAATGATGCACAAATCAACCAGAAAAGTGTGGTAAAAGTTGACCGCCTTTCATTAGTAACAAGTAAAAGGATCTGTCCCTGCTGACAAATTGACTCACTGATTTCCCGAAAATGTAACGACTTACTGGGGTTGACATTTTTTATGCAATGTGGAGGTTGCTTATGGCAGAACTGTTGAGACAATTTTGCGAATAATAATGATCTTAAGGTAGAAGGTCAAAGTACACTGTAATCACTCGATGATGCTGTGTAATTACCACCACCAAACTGATGCAGCGGAGTCGGAGACGACAGCCGAAGGAACTGAATTACTTATTGCCTGTCAGCGATTATGGCTTAATTAAAGGGGCACTCATCCAGTTTTACACATGAGATCAGATGTATAATCTTTGGAAAGCTCGTTCCAAGGAGAAAATGACCCTGGTGATGTCATCAGATGTCATTTTGGTGTTTAAAAGATGTGGGCATTTAGGAGCCTGTAAGCTACGGTATGTGTATGTTGTTGAGTTTCTACTCAGTTTTACCATCTTTGCTTTAATCCATCTCTTGACTCAGAGCAGACCGCTGAACAAATTAATCAATTTGCATTTATATTATTCACATATATACGCAGAAGTTAAGCTATTTCTAGGAAAGCTGGCATATTCAACGCTTACTGATATATATAAACATTTTTTTCTTGATTAATATTGTTGTGATCTGTTGAGCTTTATAAACTGATATTCAAAACAGCACCATGCCCAAAGACTGTAAAACACCAACTCTCCACACCCGAATCCTCTTGGTGCTCCAGATTAGCATCTAGCGTATGTGTCATAGATAGTTAGCTATATTGCAAGTCATAGTGCAAGTGCAGCTATTTAATTAGCATAACAGAGCTATCATGGTGTGTTCACAAACCATCTGTTTGTACAGTTGATCGAAGAGCAAACCATCTTGTCACCTATGGTAACACCACCACACGAATGACCGCAGTACAGGTCAAGATGACAGAGTTAGCATGCTAATCCTGACAACTAGCCTCTGAGGGGAAGTGAAGACCAGAGGCTAGCTGTCACTAGAAGCTGTCACCCCTAATTATTCATAAACTTTAACCTACAACAAAATAAATACTAGCCTGGTACAAAAAAAACTCACCCCCTCAGTGTTGTCATGGAGATATGACCTACACATACAGACGAGAATGTTTTTTTGTACCAGTCCTTAAATAGATTTAATGATGCTGTGAAAACGGCCTGTTTAACATGAGGGTCAATGAGAAACTGCTCTATTGTGCAGACTACTCCTCGTGACCACTCGGAGACCCGAGTTTTTGGCACTTCCTGGTTGGATCGACCAGGAGGTCGCTGTGGTGGGAGCTTGGACAATGCATATAAATGTTCACTGAAATCCCTATCTATTCAAAATGCTGTTTATCAGGATCACACAAATACATTTTTCTTCATGTCAAAAATATTAAAAGTAATCCATCTGGTGGAATTAGGGCCAAATTAATTTTCAAAGCAAAAAAAATATGAATTACCAGGAAATATTAAAGGATTGTTCTTCAGTAGAGAAGGGGGTTATAATCTGAGGGTCAAATAACATTTTAAAACAGCTACAACGTGCACAACAATGAAACGTTTTTATGTTTAAACCTGTGAATGTTAAGGCAATGTACGAGCCTGAAGAGGTATATGGAGAGGAAGAAATGTGCTGAGAAGCCCCAGGCATAACACAGATTAACATTTATGATTTGCATTATTTATCATTTTTTTCTTGGTTGTATTACATGATTAAGATGGTCCAGAGGAATGTATACACTTGGATGGGAAAATTTATGTACTAACATGTTCATAAATATGCATTAAATGGGCATTAAGTCTAAATATTACATCATGTAATCAATGATGTAAAAATGGAAGTCAATACACGATTAATACTTATGGAGTGTTGAGAAGGGGTAGTATTAAATAGTATATATAATGGTAAATAAATTGCTATTGCATGAAATACCACCTCACAGAGGACGTGACAAGCTCTGTTTTCCCTGTCCAAACGTCAACACTGAAGCAGAGTTTGTGAAAGATCTTCAACCTGGCAGGTTTTCCAAAAAACTGTTTTCAGCAACCTAAAAGGTAAAGGTTTGGCATGGACGACAGACCAAACACATAAAATAGCAATATTTCAGAAAAATACTGTGTACATGTTTACTAAGAAGAAGAAGAAGACGAAGAAGAAGACGAAGAAGAAGAAGAAGAAGAACAAGAAGAATTACTTTATTAATCCTGCAAGGGGAAATTCAAGTTTTTCACTCTGTACTTATTAATATTGAGGTTACACACACACAGGCCCGAAATACACACACATGCACAAACACGACCTATATACCTGCAATTAATGGAGAGATGTCAGAGCAAGGGGGCTGCCAAAGGATCGGCGCCCCGAGCAGTTGGGGGTTCGGTGCCTTGCTCAACAGCACCTCTGCAGTGCCCAGGAGATGAACTGGCACCTCTCCAGCCACAAGCCCACGCTCCATTCACGGTCCACACAGGGACTCTAAACTGGTGACCCTTCGGTTCCCAGCCAAGTCACCTATGGACTCAGCTACTTCCGCCCCTACTAGGCCTTAAAGATGCCATATTTGTAATTTTCAGTCAGCTACATTAGGTTGACTTTGCTTTGATCTTAAAAAAACCCACCATATTTTTCATATTGCTCATTGTTGCAGCACCCATGCAGAACCTTTTTTGTGTCAGGCTCTGTCTGAGCTCACATCTAAATGCAAGTACTTCGTTATTTGAAACTTTGGTGTTGTTTATCCTCACTATAAAACATTCTGACAACATTTATAGGTCAGAAGAGAAGGAAGAGCATAAAAGGTCCTCTTTAAGCAGTTAAGCAAGTTTTGTGGGGAGGAATTCCTGCACCATGAGCCACTTAATTGCGCAAAGAACTTTATCTATTTAGCAATTATTTTCATGAATTAATTCAGTCATTCATTTTCTCGGTGCGATACGGTGCCATGGTGGGTAGCACTGTTGCCTTACAGCGAGAGGGTTCCTGGTTCGAATCCCATGGGGCCCCCTTGTGTGGAGTTTGCATGTTCTCCCCGTGTCTGTGTGGGTTTTCTCCGGGTTCTCCGGTTTCCTTCCACAGTCCAAAGACGTGCAGGTGTTCGGTTCATTGATGACTCTAAAATTGCCCGTAGGTGTGAATGGTTGTCCGTCTCTGTTCGTCTCTATGTGCCCTGTGATAAACTGGTGTCCTGTCCAGGGTGGACCCCGCCTCAGACCCGATGTCAGCTGGGATCGGCTCCAGCCCCTCCGAGACCCCGACAGGGACAAGCCCGTGGGCCTTGGTTGAAGATGGATGATTAATTTTCTCTACCCGATTATCTGCTCATGTTATGAAATGGTCGCACTCTTTCCCAGCATGCTTCGATGGAAGGCAGAGAAACACATTACGGGGTGTACCACCTACATTTACATGGCCCTCATTACTAAAACCAAACTAAGGGTGAAAAAAGAAGGAGGGACCATGCGCGGACATATAAAACAATGGCGGCGAAAGGTTCACGTTGGTGTGATGCGGAGGTGGAGTGTTTACTTCAGATTTGGTCGATGAAAAGATTCCAAAACAGTCGACAAGATGCACAAAAACTCAGAGGTCTATGGACAGATTTGGAAACAAAGCGACGCATTGCAACGGCGTCATCAATGCGTGTGACGTGTTACGGCGTGATGACGTATAGGCAGCAAGAAGCATTCGCCGAGGCCCAGGTAGTGTGAGTACAAACTGATTTTGGAGGGCCCACGGGGGAGAGGGAGGGGGGGACAAGTGCCTTAAAGCACGGGGCACGGTACGGATAGACAGTGTGAGTGCGCCCTAAGGTAACATTTCAATTAAAACATTCCTACAATTTGCAGAAACCCCAAGTTTATGTAATTTCAAGCGCTGTTGATAAAACATAGATTAGATTTTTTGGCATTACTTCCTTCAGGGTTAATTCCCCGATTACAGAGATGAACCCTTTAATCCTTCAGTGGTATTACCCCTCAGCTTGGCCGTCATCTCACTGATTCTAAAAGGAGGCTTAATGCTGCTGCTGAGTATGCTGGCGTCAGTATCAGGAGCTGAAGGCAGAGCGCTACAGGTGCAGCTAAATGGGTTAATAAGGAGCACACTGATTAGTGATTAGCTCCTTATCGGGTAAGAAAGAGGAGGTCTAGATTTACTTGACTGGATTATGTGAACCAGGAGGGAGTCCCCTTGAACTTTAAGCTGATGTAATTGAAAAATCTAGCTGTGTTACCTTTTAATTTCTACACTAATTTTCATCTTAATTGTAGTTATTGTAGTAGAAATGCTTAAATCTGATTATAATTGTCACATTATGAGCGTACTGAATGTTGCAAGTAGTTCATTCATACCTTGCGATTAAGTTCAAATGGCAACATTTAGTGAAATCCTGTATTTTAAATCCTTGTTTCAGGCTTTGGCATCTGATAAACCTTTAAACTCAAACTGTTCATCCAGGATCATGTTTAATGTCTTACCTTTACCTGAAGCAACACACCCTCACTGGTGCAGCCCCTTGAGTTGTTTGAATGCAGGGATTCTTTCATCAAGGGTGTGGAGGCTATGAAGTTGTTATTCTAGGGGCCCGGGTATACTCTGCATGGTTTTGCCTTTCATCAACACGTAACCACAGTTGTGTGCTCCTGAAACTGGAGTTTTTTTGTAACCGGAGTCCAAGATGAACTTTTTCAAAATGTGGACAGGAAAACTGCAATTTCTTGTCGACATTGATTGACGTCACACTGTGCAGCAGTAAACAGTAAGTTGTATCCATAGAGACTTGTGGAGCACTCTAGATGTGACCAGCTGACGGAGGCTGATTTTGCGGTTTCATGTAGACGCAGATATTTTGCACACCGTGTTCATGTGGACTAGGCCTTAGAAAATAAATGTATTTCCCACCACAATCTCTCCAAGCCGTATCGGTTCACATTTTTTAAAGTCATTCTTAAAACAACAACAAACATTGAACAGTTTTTTCTTGCTATTTGAAAGTCAAATGGATAGACTTGTACTTATATAGCGCCTTTCTAGTCTTCTGACTACTCAAGGCGCTTCACAGTGTTTGTCACATTCACACAGACATTCACACAGATGGCAGTGGACATCTACATACCATCTAATGTAACCATTCACACCACATTTACACACCCATGCACAGCACAGGGAGCAATTTGGGGTTCAGTGTCTTGCCCAAGGACACTTTGACATGTGGACCAGGGGAGGTGGGGATCAAACCACCGATCTCTCGAATGGAGGACGACCCACTCTCTCACTGAGCCACAGTCGCCCCAAGTTGAAGTTTCTCCTTGTCAGACAAGTTAGTTGTATGGTAAGGATGTCCTCTTACCTTTTCTTAGCTGACAGTTTCGGCTGTACTCCAGTCTTCCATTTTATAAAACACGTCATACCCAGGAGAAAACAGCAGCTCTGAGGAAGGCTGGAGTACAGCCAAAACTGTCAGCTAAGAAAAGGTAAGAGGACATCCTTACCATACAACTTACTTGTCTGACAAGAAGAAACTTTAACTTTCAAAAATAATGAAGAAGACATTAGGAATACAATCGATCTAGTTCTTTCTTGCTATCATCACGGGTGGAATCCACTGGAAACGCTGTCCAGTGAAATACACAAAGATACTTCATCCCAAATCACTGTAACTTTGCAAGATTGCCACTTTTTTATTGTTTAACTCCGACTGCTGAAGCCTCATATTGACTTCAGACAAACTGGGATATATTTTTGCACAAAACTCTCTAACTTGAAACACCCGTGAGCCTCTTCTGTAACCAAATGAGGCAGTAAACCGTTAAAAGAAGTTGCCTGGATTGAATAAAAAAAGAAGTGAAATGATCTGACCCTGCTGACATATCGACTCACTGATTTGCACAACTTTCTAGGGTGGACATATTTGTACACTGTGGAGGTTGTCTTTGGCAAGAGTGGAGTTACATAAATCTAGCAAATTATAATGTAGCAGTGGTTTAAAAGATTAATATTACCACTTGATGCTGTCTTTGTCAGAGCGGAACAAAAGTACACAATAACTTAAGGACTTTTCAGCACAGCTTCATCAAAATATATCTCCACTTACTGATGCAGTGGAGCCAGAGTGGACAGCTGCACAAATTCAGGAAGTTTGAGTGCTGGAGGAGTTTTTCACTCGATCTTTCACTTGTGCTGCCCTCAAAGTCATCCTGTGCTGTGCTTGCCTGGAGGAAGTGGAAGGACCATCAGTATGCGATGGGGAGAAGTACACTAAGAAGGCAGTGGGCTGTTGAGAAGCAGTGTGTGCTGAAGAAGGGTATTTACTGATCAGAGGATTAGGGCGGCGGCAGACGCAGAGATAGAAGAGACGACAGCAGGGGTGTCGGAGAATGATTAGACTGCCACTAAGCCAATTGGGGAAATGGGACCGTGGCCAAAAAGACATGAAGAAAGGCCGAGAGAAAGAGAAACATCGGATGGGAGAAGAGTTGGGAATGAGAAAGGAGGAGTGAGATACACAAGACCAGATGGGGAGGGCGAAGATTGAAAGAGAGAGAGTTGACGGCAGAAAGGAAAACATCACAGCTGAGGAAGAAGGAGTGGATGAAAGGCAACAAAAGAGGCCAGAGCAACAGAGACGAATTGGGATGTCAAGGTAAAGGAAGAGAACAGAGCTTCGATTCGTTGTTACGCCACTTTGTTCTCACCAAACACCAGGCGCTGCGGTCACCTTTCTGACACACTTTCCTCTCGTGCCAATATGTCCTCCAGAAATATAACTGTGGAGGATGAAAAGACTGATTGCGGCCTGGTTTTCAAGCTGTACCAGATCGCCTTTGCTTGCTCGTTGAGGTCAGAAAGCCTCCGCATCCCATCTGTCACTTTGTCAGCAGGAGGTCAACTGTGAGGATGGTTAGTCTGAGGACAGGCCAGAGATGATTGGGTGGTTGACCATGGATTCAGGTACAAAAGTGGTCTTTATTTGAAAAGGTAGAAAAAGGAAGAAATAAGCAGCACTAACCGTCCCAATGTCTGACAAATGTGTCAATTTTACCTGTTGCTCTCAAGGCGTCGTTCCTAAAATATTTCCATTTAATTCTGGCTTTTCTTATTAGTTGACTTCAAGTCTGCAAATTAGAAATTGAAGTTCTGTTGCTCTATTTTAAATCAAGATCCATGATGCAAGTGCTTTAGTTAAATGGCGACAATTTAAGTGTTTGGTGTAAAAGTTAAAATTGGGTTGTGTTGCAGCCAGCCTGAGGCATAGCTTGTTAAATGTTTGGTCGGTAATAAAATAAGAGAGTTCCTTCAATTGGAGCCGTCTGGCAACTTTAATCAATTCATTGTAAAAACTAAGACATCTTGCATTCACAGCTGGGCTACGTGCCATTCCAATAGCACAACAGACTGCGTGCAAAGTCCCACAAGAACCATTAACTGTCATTTGTGTCCAAGTGGAACAAATCTTCAAACTAATTAAGCTGCACCCCAATGGCAAGAATGTGAGCACAAAGTTTGCCATCGGAGCAGGCGAAGTGAGAATCGATGGCCGACAATTTCCAAAGTCTTGTCCTGAATTCGAGACGCGGGTGTGTGCAGAGCGGCGGGTGAGGAATCAATCACGGCAAATTGAGTGATTGACCAAAACGGAGTAATTCAGACAGGAGGGGAGCCAAGCCAACCTTATTGGCGGCACACTCTATTCTTTTAGACTTCTTGCCAGGGGAACGGACAGCCGGTGCCATTTTGAAAGGTTAGCGCCGTCTGCAAGGCGCTGACACTGAAAAGAAATTCCGAGCAAACAGCAAACTGGGAGATGCACACAAATAAAAGAGATGGGATGAGGAATACAGCAGCATATATGATCAGGCACATACGCCTCTCTTTACCTCTCGCTGTCTGTTTGACATTAAGTGCAAATGGCAGATTTGATGAGACATTTGCACTATGCACACCGCACACACACACAGACACACGCACACACACACGTACACACGCAGTAACAATGAAGCCAATTACTAAAAGACACCTTGTCGTGTCTCTTGTAATGTCTTTTATCATGCTGACTTCAGGCATTTGCAGAGAAAAAGGGATAAAGGAACAGCGCATTTGTGTATCGTACAGCTCACACAGCAGGTGATACTTGCACTTGTCACAGGTGGTAGGAGTTAATTGTGATTGTAACGTAACTGCATCCATTTCCAGGCACCATCTGGCGTACTGTTTGTCTGTTTACCGTGACATTTAGACATGCACGATATTTAAAATCTTTTATAAATACATATACTGTTTTTGTATCAACATCAGAATGTCACAGTACACTGTATATTTGCTTACTGGATTCTGACAAACTAAGGCTTGTGCTTGAAAGTGTGGTTTCCTTTTTGTTGTCTCATCTTCCCGAGTCTGTTGTCCGTCAGTCACCAGTGCTGAGCCGGACAGCCATTTTGTCAACAAAAACATGTGGAGGGAAGGGTAAGGGACACGGGGATGAAGCCGAAACAATAACAGCCGTTAAAAAGTCTATTATCTGTGACCATCTGTGGCCTGTGTGTCTGAGTGAGAGCTTCATTTTCGAGGTTTTAAGTGCGACTTTGGCAGAAAATGCATTGTTCCTCAGGTGTTTATTTATGCTTATACCAAATAAACAAATGAACCTATTGGAATAGATGAAATCTATCACAAACAAATGTGTCTGACAAGTTTGCGAATAACTTCCCTTCCTATGCGAATGGATGAAAAATGCAACAGAACTGTTCATCCCACAGCGCACCTGTGCTGGAGGCTAGAAGCTCAGCCATTCTGTGTCATCAGGTTCAATGTAGTGGATTATTGCTGCAGAGCCAGGTGATGCCTGAAAGGAATACTCTGCTCAAAAATCACTGCATATCTCAATATTTGTTGCTGGCTGTGCTGGCCAAAAAATTGCAATTGCGTTTTTTTTCTCCTGGCAGCTGACCTTTTAAATATGTCAAATGAGTAAACACACACACAACTCCTATACCTCTTTCAGGGCATCTTGATAGGGCAGCGTGTACAGTACTGTAAAGTCATTTATTAAATGCATGGGTTTTTTTTAAACAGAGCTATCTTTGGTGTGAAATTACTGTCAACAAAACATTTAAAAATGATCCATAATCACATAAAACTCATCGATATGTTTGTATTGCATAATCAGAGAGTCGGGTGTCCCTTGCTGTGCTCAGTCAGTGCTTCACTGCAATTAGAAAATGATGCTTTTGACATAGAAACATACCATCGATAACAATGGAGTGATATAAGGGTTCAATGACCACAGCCGGCTATTTCACTGAGCAATCGTATGAAGAAGAAGAGGAAGAACTGCTTTATTAATCCCGCAAGGGGAAATCCCATTCTTTCACTCTGTTATTATACATGTTACACACACACAGGCCCGAAATACACACACCCCGAGCAATTGGGGGTTCGGTGCCTTGCTCAACTGCAGGAGATAAACTGGCACCTCTCCAGCCACCAGTCCACACTCCATTCATGGTCCACACAGGGACTCGAACCCTGCGGTTCCCAGCCGAGTCACCTATGGACTGAGATACTGCCGCCCTGTGGCTACAGATGCCGTTCAGTAATGTAAGCAATGCATCTCTGTAGCACAGTTTTAATGTTGGCTGTGTATTTACAACTACCAGCAGTCAACAACAAGCTAAAGTAACACATGCTGCATCATCTATTGGCAATCCAGTCTTCCACCTCTGCTCAGTGGCACCTCATAAGGTGCAGCATGAAGGTCCCCATAATTTCTTGAATTGCTCCTTCATGCCTGACATGCAAACTGAGCTGGATTCCCCTGAAAGTAGTTAGTAGTTATTATTTATTAAGAGTTAATCACACAACAAGACAACTAGAATACACCCTGTGAGCCTCTATTTAGGCACAGCAGTGCTTTGAGCTCAATGCAATTGAAGCTCAAAGTGGGCGTCTCCCGGCGACTCCAGCCTTCGCTATTTGGGGGGCAAAGTAACGCAAGCACATGGTTCCCCCAGAAGAGCCAAAACAAAACTGAAAAAAGGATGATGTGAGGATAGGCACAATTTTAAACCTTTAAATTCACAACAACATTTTACAGACCATTTATTTTTGGAGCTTTTTTAACATCAGGCTACAAGTTATAGGTGCAGTGTTGGCACATTCGACCTGACTGCGTCTTCCCAGACAACCCTGCAGCCTCTGTATGTGATGAGCTGGGCGAACAGTTCTGTCTCTCCTGTCTGTCAGCAGCTCCTGAGCCGAGTGACAGCGGCTGGATAACCAGCCTTCACCAGCTGACTGACAGCAGAAATCTACTGAACCAAAATAGTTTTCATGTCGGCTCCATGGGAAGAAATCAACAGTGTGTAAAAGATTCATTGACTTTATTTCCCCCTTCCTGCCGAATGCAGTGAGTGAGGGGGATCCTGTAGTGACACAGGCTGAGCTGATCAGTCAATTAAGATACCATTCATTTGTTCAAACCACAGAGCCTACACAGGGGGAGACAACATGGGTGTGGGTCAATATATTTCATAAAATAAAAATGTATCTGCTCTGTGAGATAAGGAGGTGGAGGCTCACTGTGTGGAGCATAGACTGTACATGTTGACAGGCGGGGGCGGGCTCTTTTGGACAGCAGGCCTCCCCCGCCTTGTGGGTGCTGCGGGAGTATACTTTACGGGCATGCATCTTGGCAGTGCCTGACCCTGCTTTCTCCTAGCTAATCCAAAAATGGGCAAAGAGGTGGAGCGCGATGAAGCCGAGGTGGACTGAATGAAGCCTGGCTCAAAGCTACTAAGCTAGCCTAGGCTAACAATCTTGACTAAGAAGCTAGCATCCTTACGAGATGCCCGAACCACCTCAACTGGTTCCTTTTTTAACACAAAGGAGCACAGAGTTCCTCACAGATGACCAAACTTCTCAACCTCAACCTCTAAAGGAGACTCCAAACAAATCTATTCACCTGAATTTAGATTACACCCGCAAAGAGATAATAATAGTAATAATAATAATAAGAATAAGAATAAGAATAAGAATAAGAATAAGAAGAAGAAGAAGAAGAAGAAGAAGAAGAATAGTAATAATGATAATCTTCAGATTAAATCACACATTTATGTTTCTGAAACTACTAGAAGTCTACAGGGGACTGAAATGTATGTGTAACATTAACATTAATGCTATTGACAGTGCTGTGTGAGATTATTATCTTAAATATGATGCTTGATAAATAATAATGCTAACAGAAATAAAATACTGTAAAACTAGAATTTTACTCTCTGAAAAATTGTTATTATTATTTGCTCATAGACTTCTATACAATCCAACTTCATTTTTGCAACCAGTGGAGTGGCCCCCTGCTGGACATTAGGAATAATACAAGTTTAAGGCACTTGGCACTGATTTCACTTTTCAAGCCTGGTGGTTGCAGCATGGTCATAAACCAAAATACTTTTTATGTATGAGCTAATTCAATTGACATGGATGTGTCTACCAGTTTATGTGAAAATTCAATGTTTGTCAAGACATTTTACTAAAACACCAATGTGAACTTGGATTCACAAATCTCTTGACCCGGTGCAGACAGATGTGCGTCCTCCACAGAGCTGGGTCTGTCTGACGTTCCTGTCTGTTATAGTGAAGGTTTTCGTTGCCACCGTACTCTACAGGGGAATTGTAGGGTCTATGTCAATCATAAATAAGTCATAGAGTGTGGTCTATACCTAGTTTGTAAAGTGTCCTGAGATAACTTTTGTTATGATTCAGCACTGTAAATAAAATTGAATTGAATTGAATCCTCTGGGGACCATGAAGGTCTGTGCAAAGATGTCATGGCAATCCAACCAAAGAGGTAAACCAAATAAATAGCCACCTCTGGAGCCACCCTGCTAGCAGGGCCAATGACTCAGCTAATCTGCTTCTCCAGGGTGTGGGTGTGATTTGATGAGATTTGATTGACAGCGGCTGGCAACATGAGCAAACAACCGCACAACAATCAACATACATCACACTTGAGTCGAATATTAAACTCTGACTGGTGCACACAAGTATGTGACACCATTTTTCCAGCCGACCTGCCACCTAAAATCCAGCGAGGAAAGCAAGAGGGAGAATGCTCATACGTACAGTATCTCCCATGTACTACAACTTTCTTTGCTAACTTCTTACAATTACATTCTTCGGCTCCAAACTATATTTTTAATGTCACTGAGTGAAAGATGACGCAGCCTCCAGCGCTTGTGAGGCAGTTTCACCTTGTTGTCGTTGGTACGCGGTGAAAATGTCAAACCACTTACATAATGAGAAGGCAAATTATTTAGGAGGATTATGAAGTTTAGCTTTCCTATTTTTAAGTGCCAGACGTGGAAGAATGAGGCACATTATTCCACTGGAAAATGACACAAAGCCACCGTATTCAGCAGCACACCATGAGTGGAAAGAGTCGTATTGTCTGTCTGCTGGGGGCTGTCAGTCCAGCCAGTACCAGTACCTCTCTGTGTCCTGCCCCTGTTGCCTTCAGAACACCACATTGCACACTGTAGGAGCTGCAGCAGCACAACTCATGCCATTGTGCCCTAATGGACTGATGATGACTACGTCCTTTTGCTCAACCCAACAAGGACATGGGGGAAGGGGAGGGGGGGTTGTGTGTGTGTGTGTGTGCGTGTGTGTGTGTGTGTGTGTCTGTTCAGCTTTACAGTTGAAATGGCGGATGGGTTCATAAAGGAGACAGAGGACATCCAACTCATAAAACCAAAATAGTGATGAGAGAGAGGCGCAGAGCGGGGGGATGAGGTGGAGTAGATGGCTTTGAAGAGGAGTTAAGTATGATGGAGGAAGGGTCCCTGGAGAGGATGAGAGAGACAGAGAGAGCAGGGAAGGCACCATTGAGGAGTAAGGAACGATGTTAGGGGGGAATAAAAAACCGAATGAGAGAAAAAGATGTTCCTTCCACCCATACGAATTAAGCTGTCTGTGTCGGTGAGGTAATGTTCCATAAGTCACATCCATTAGCCAACAAGTTACACTGATTCTGCACAAATGCTACTCTTTACCATACCTTTATCACAAGAAGAAAAGAGATGTGCAGTTTTCATACGGGGATGGGGATTAAGGGAGCTCAGGCGGCTGTTTGAAGCAGGGAGAAATATCTAGAAACTGAATGTTTTTTTCTACTTCTTTGTGAGAGAGGCAGGGAGATAAAGCGATCGGTAACAAACTGAGACAAGCCTCGACGAGGGGAGATGAATCTGAAAACAAATCCGCTAACAAATATAACTCTCCAAACCTGGGAGGGAAAGAGAGAGAGTAGGTGATGGAAAACAGGAGAAAAGGTGCTCCTCGGCTGTATTTGCCGCATGCTTATCAAAACACGTGCCCTAAAAGCTCCAGACATGCTCGGGAATACAGTGAAGCCGTCAGAGACAGTGAAGAGAAACAGGGAGATGCAAAATTGAGTCTCATCTTTATGAACAAGCTGGAATGAAATGAGGAGCGGATACAGATGGGAGATGCTGATTTGAATGAGAGATGACAGGTACAGTGAGGGAGCTGTGACCGCAAATAGAGAGGATCGTTAATGAGCAGGTGAAAAAAGAAAAAATACGCCATCCGATGAGAGGCGTGATGTTTGAGAAGTGGGAAACTCGGGGGTGGATGATTGCTCATCACATACTGTTTGATGCCCAGCATGGCCAAAGCATGTTAATAGCCGCATGATGCTGATCGGTGGTGATGGATTACACTTGACACCAACTCCTTCTGCTCCGTTATGCCACTCATGCGTCTCACTTGCCACCAGAACTTTTTCTTTCTTTTCTTTTTTTTTCCGACTGCAGAGGCTCTATTCAGTCGAATTGACGTGCCTTAGTGAAGTCAGAGAATATCATCTTTGAGCTCAGACGTGACGGTAAGTAATGGAGACCGCTTCTGTGTGAGAGTGGCGAATTGATAGAGAGCGAGCAGCTGAAAGGGAACAGACTGAGAGCGAGGGAGAGAAAAGGAGAGAGGGAGAGTTGAAGAGGCATCGGATCAAACACCCCTCCCCGCCCGGGGATGTGCTGACTGGCAGAAAGCAACCGCCGAGGGAGGATGGAGGTAGGAAGGGAGGGAGGGAGGGAGAGAGGAAGGAAGGGGGAATTGGGAGGGTCAAAACAGGAGGGTGAAAGTGAGGGGGGAGCAGAAACATAGAGATAATCAGCCCCTGTAACAAAAAAGCGACATTTGTTCTCTGTAGCTTGAGAGTACAATATTAAACCTGATGTTTATTTTGTAAGAAGTTCACAATCATGAAAGCAATTCGTTCAACATCAGCACTGGAATGAAGGCGGCACCCGTGTCTCTCCCCTCTCTATGATGACAGGCTTATATATAAACTCTTTTGCCCTCAGACACGGTCGGACGACAGTGTTCTAACCTTTAAGCGTACAGCGACCTTACTAACCTATGAGAACAACTAAATTAGTTTGGCTGTATTAAAACAAAGTGGAGGTGATGATATAGACCAGGAAGGGCAGATTCAACCAACTGACTCATCAGAGTCACCAAGCATTGTGTCCAAAACGTGACCCCTTACAGGATGCCATTCATTGAAAATTGAACCTGAAGCAAGTTGTAATACTTTTGTGGAGAAATGGAAACACACAGTGCCTTTACATGCACATCAGTAACCCGAAAATGGCCTTAAGGGGAAAAAAATCAGATTATTGAAGTTCCCCACGTATACATGGGGACATTTTTTCAGTTCACCTTTGTCAAAATCCCAAATGGCCGACTTTTGGACAGAATAACGACAGAAACGAGTCTTCTTGGTAGTGATGTTACTTGCCGTTGCGAAGTCTATTGCTCTAGTGTTGTTGTTTTTCCCCGATCTTTTCAGCGCCGTTGCTTCCTGGTTTATTCTATTTCCGGGTCAAAAGCCACCGCTGCGGAGTGGGGAGGGTGAAGGGGGGAGTTCTAACCCGGCACATGCGCAGACGAGAAACCCGATAATCCAGGTAAAGCGTTATCATGCAAGAGAACTCCGGTTACTAAAGGAGTCATCTAGGTCTGTTACCCGGGGTATGAGTACTCCGATTTTACCCGGGGTATGATGTACATGGTGTTTGAGTAACCGGGGTATGCCCTTTTTTTGACAGTTTCTGATTAGCCACGCATTAAAATTTCACACAAAATAGAGAAAAAAGTAGTCATCGATTTTACACTTGAATGTGTTTTGGGCGATGGATTCACAAAAGGATATCGTCAAATACACCAAGACGCATTGTGATCCAACAACTCAAACCACTTGCCGGGATGGTCTAATGTGTCAGGAACATATCATGTATGCAGGACGTGCTGGTTATGTTGGTGACAGCGCGCCAACGATCAACAACTTAAGCATTTCATGAAGAGTTTGACAAATTGTCGTGTGACCGTCCATCGGGTTGGTCTACTGAAGAACATGTGTTTGATTCTGCCGACAACCTGAACATGCTGGTGAGGGTGAAACATTCGTAAATGTTAATGGCATTAAAGTTAGCCAGCTTAGCATGGATCTAGGCTAAGCTTGACGGCTCTTCTCAATAGCTTTAGGAGGCTTGCCCCATGCAGCATAAAAGCACTGTGTCATGGAGGCAGGGCCCAAGGTAGCAAGGGGGAATAGGGGGAGGGAGAGGAAAGAAAAAGGGGGAGAGACAGTGAACGGAAAGGCTATTATACATTTTTCATTAAGTTTCCAGGCATTAAGCCACATCAAAGACTCTCAGAGATAAAGGGGAGGGAGGGAAGGGGAGAGGGGGAGAGAGAGAGAGAGAGAGAGAGAGAGAGAGAGAGAGAGAGAGAGAGAGAGAGAGAGAGAGAGAGAGAGAGAGAAGTAGACACAGGATGTTCTAATTAACTTCACAGTCGCTTGCTCTCCTCGTTCTCTCTCACAGTCATTCTCTGTGTATATAAGTGTGTCTCTACCCTGCCCAATGTCTGTATTCGTGCCTTGTAAAATCATCACGACACCCCCCCCAACCTACAAAGGGGGGGGGGGGGTTGCAGCCCGTGTGGGGGCAATCAAGCTGCAAAAACCAGGGAGGGCCTTGGGGGGAGGGAGGGAGGGGGGCAGAGCAGAGAGGGGAGGAAGGGAGGAGGGGGCTGGGGCGGAATATCAGAGAGAAGTGGAAAGGAGCCCTGAGGTGTTGCTACTGCCACGCCCAGGGAAGGAGGAAGAGAGGAAGAAGGAAAGACCCGCCCTTTCCACCCTCACCGCCCGCTGTCTCATGGTGCATTCGTGCATCATAGGGAAAATGGGACACATGAGCTACAACTTCCACGGCTTACGAGTAAGAGTACAAACTTTTCTTCCTGCTCCTGAACTCTGCAGCTCCAACAAAATGCTTGTTGTTCAACAAAGAGAAACGGAGGAGCGAAGAGGAAAAGCAGGATTTTCTTCTTTTGTGGTTGAAAATATTACTTTTGCTGTAAAACGTAAAATAAAATGTTAAATGGGTGTAAAAAGCTGATCCACTAACATCTAAAAATTCAGTATCAGTGTATCATATGTCACTCCAGAAACTTCTCCCACAGTTCTCGAAGGCAGGATCCTCTTCCCCTCTCACACAGCTCCTTTTCCCCGCATGGAGTGAGTCCACAGGAAGTGTGCGCTTCACATTAAGCAAATTGTACACTAACTTGTCATCTTAATAACGTCATTGAGCTGTTAGTCAGCTGCCAGGAGTGCTGCACGGAACTGAACCCATGTAAATGAGAGTGCTTACATTACTCTATACAGGAATGCATCTGCGGCTGCCTGAGAAATGGAGATTTAAAAAAAAGAGAAATAGAATCAGAGTAGGTGAAACAGAGGGAAAGATAAACAGAAGTGAGTCATTAATCTGAGTAGTGATGGTGGCGGTGATTGCATTTCGATCAGCCTTAAATATTTGTCAATAAAACAGCACTGCGGCCACTAATCCACTAATGTTTTATTGATGGAAGTGATTGCTAATTCCCTCAAACTCTGCGGGGCACTGATAATTGCTCGCGTGATTACTTGTTTGTGTTTACACGGACCAAAAATAATGTCTTTGGTCTCTCTGCACATATCGCAGGGGGCTCCGAGGACACGAGCATCAGCTTGCGTGGAGCAGGTACAGTCTCAGTTCCTTGTTTAAAGACACTTCAGCCGGGCAACTGTTTGCCTGCTTGGACTCCAGTTAGTTAAAGATTGTAATGGTACATTTGCATCAGCCTGGTTATTCCAAACATATTCTGTGATACAGTTGTCTGATGGAAGAGTGTCTTCCTTGAAATGCCTGTATTGTTAAATTATTGAACACCTAAAGTCTCCGAGACGCTTCGTCCTCTCAGCGACTTGGGCAGGAGTGGCAGAGCGGAGATAACCTGACTCCGGCATTTCAATCACATCACAACGCTATGAGAGCATGTAGCCTATTATTCATTTATTGATTTTTTTGGGTGGTTTTCAAGCCTTTATTATATAGGAAAGACAAGAAATGGGGTGACAGAGAGAGGGTGAGACGTGCAGCAAAGGGTTGTAGGTCGGAGTTGAACCTCGAGGACCTTCAGCCCCTTTACATGAGGGGACTGCTCTAACCACTGTGCAACTGGCCGCCCCATGTGGCCTATCATTAATGCTGTGGTAACATTAAGGAAATATGAAAAACAGAAATGTATGTCAGAAGAATTTTAGCATACTACATACTGCAAAAGTAGTTGGTAGGCCTTTTACCAACACCAATACCACAATTTTATAGTTGTCGGCTAAAGTTGAGGAACTAATAGTTGACATTGGGGGGGGGGGAACTGCTGCTCTCTACAGTTTGCACATATGCGCTCCAGATCTCCACCAACACAATCATAGCCTGACTTTGCTCCGTGATACATCAACAAGGCAGTAATTGTGAAGGGTTTGTTGCCTTTAACCTGCCGACTGCATGACCAATAATCGAATCGTGGAATCGGCATTTCCAACCACATGGTTTTGGGTTTTCAATTTCTGGATTGTGGAAAGAGCCCTATCGCTCTAAACCCTAAGGTTAATCCAACAGCTACAAAGGCTGGAACAAGTTACAGATGACAAGTGAAGACTGACTAAATGCTTTCCCACACTATTAACAAACCATGAGCAAGATTGTAAAATGACTGCTCTAATCAAAATTTGTTTTTATTAACAATGGATTCAAAGACTGCTGTATTTGTAATGTGAATGGAGTAGCTCAAGTATTAACCAGAGCGAGAATTATCACCTAATTCTGCAGTCCCCCTCAGCTCTGCAGAGCGTTTTAGCATCTTTCAGTTCATTGATGTGGTTTAACAGTGTTTGTGTCTGTGTCACTGCTTTCATCCAGCCCATATCCAGACAAAGCAGGCAGATAGGCTACAGCTCAGCATCCGACAGAGGAAGCCCCTTTACTCATGATCAGTTTAGTTACTAGATTTACCACCAGGCAATTACCACCTTTGCTCTTTTACTCTGAAGCCATTAATAGAAATCAAATGGAAAAGAAAAATGTAGTTGAGTTTTTCCCCCAATGTTGTTTAAATATACTGTAGAAAGATCTGAAAGTAAAATCCTTGTCCATTGTGAATGTAAACTTCATCTCATCATCTCATCTCAATTCATCTTCAGCCTCTTATCCGGGGTCAGGTCGTGGGGGCAGCAGCTTTAGCAGGGGACCCCAAACTTCCCTTTCCCGGGCCACATAACTGGGGGATCCTGAGGCGTTCCCAGGCCAGTGTGGAGATCTAATCTCTCCACCTGGTCCTGGGTCTTCCCCGAGGCCTCCTCCCAGCTGGACGTGCCTGGAACACCTCCCTAGGGAGGCGCCCAGGGGGCATCCTTACTTGATGATCCTGAACCACCTCAACTGGCTCCTTTCAACGCAAAGGAGCAGCGGCTCTACTCCGAGTTCCTCACGGATGGCTGAACTTCTCACCCTATCTCTAAGGGAGACTCCAGCCCCCCTCCTGAGAAAACACATTTCGGCCTCGACCTCGTTCTTTCGGTCATGACCCAGCTTTAATGACCATAGGTGAGGGTAGGAACGACAATTGACCGGTAGATCGAGAGCTTTGCCTGCCGTTTCACACTCGGCTGCGGACCGATCCAGTGAGTGCTGAAGGTCATTGTCCGACGATGCCAGCAGGACCACATCATCTGCAAAAAGCAGAGACGAGATCCTAAGCCCACCGAACTGCAACCCTTAAATTACCACACTCTCAATTCCCATCAGACAATAGGCGAAGCTTACAGAGGTAAAGTGTCCTGAGATAACTTTTGTTATGATTTGGCACTATAGATAAAATTGAATTGAAATTGAATTAAATGTTGCATGTTGTTATATTTGCAATTATTGCAAATTCCATTTCCGCAGGGTCATCCTGGCGTGCAAAGTGTGTGTATTTTTCTTTAGACTTCCAGGTGATAAACCGTATCTTTAGCCACCAGACATTACTCATAGCCCAAATCAGATTTGCATTAGGGACAAAGAGAAAAGCAACAGAGATTTCCCAAGCCAACAGTGGACAACTGATTAGCACAGATAATGAAAGAACACAGGAGATGACAGCTTGAAGAGAAAGGGTTCGTCTTTCTCACAGGGATCACTCTCACAGCTCTGCGAGCATTAACTGGCGATGCGACCTTGGGCCCAGTGAGAAAAACATGTCTAACTCGTCACCATGTTTCATAATTAGTTTCTTTGTCAACTTAGAATAAGACTTGGATGATGATGAATACTCAGAGTTGTCTTGTCACGTAATCCTGATGGTCCCTGTTGACTTTCTAAATCCATAACTGCTTCGTAAACAACGCCAGGATTCAGCGAGCGCCTAATGAAATTTGCTCCGCTTTTCGATTCGATAAGTGAATTTTTGTTTTGTGTCAGGGACCTCAGTCATGTGCTGGTGGTTAGAGCAGATGGAAGCCGTCTGCGAATAAATAACCTTTGATGAGACAAGTTAGAGGACGAGAATGAGCTTATGTGAAAATCAATGCAGAGGTTTTCAGGCCATAATAAAAATGCTTCTCTGAAATATTAAACAGAAACACATTGGAAAGCAGCGAGCTATTATTGTTTTCATAGGCCCAAGGGCACAAATACAACCATGTAAATTCAAATCAAAATCAAAGAAGCTGCAGTTGTAGGTATGAGTTTTTTTTTTGTTGTTGTCTTTTAACAGTGATGTTTTGCATACAGCAGCTGTAGCTCAAATGGCAGTCTTGTCTTGTACACTAGCTTCATAGACAACTTGGCAATTACAGTGTTGTTTAGATTGCTAGCAAGATCCTGTTTCTGCATTCTGTTTGAAGGACAAGCCAAACATCTTAGTGCTTTCACCTTTGTTCTTCAGAAGCCTCCATCCTAACAACATGCAAAATTCAGAACCGGGGCTCTTTCACAACATCATAAGGCTGCAAAATAATTCGGTGAACACTGAAATTTACTTTTTCCTTGAGTCTTTAGATGAGTAAGGAAACATGGAATCGTAAGACTACAGTGAACTGTCTGACTAACTGTCACATCTCACCTCTAATAAAGCACAATGCTGTCTTTGACTAGTCTGGCGCAGAACTAAAGCGAGATGTGCTGTCAATAGGCTTCACAGATGAGCCCATTAGCTCGTTGTTACTGTCAGCACCATCCTGATAAGTATGGAGTCGGCTGCCTTTGGCCTTCAAAGTCCTGCATGGACTTGTACTTTTTTTTTATCTGACAGATTTGCCTCTTCCTTTGGAAAAAGCATGTGGATGCTGTTCTCAATATGTCTGCTATCTGCCTGTCCCTGGTTTATCAAAAGCAGCCTGGCCCTGTTGTGGATCTCTCCCACAGTGCATCAGTGAGAAACAATTGGCCTAGGAGGCAGCAGGAAGGGGGCTAATGAATAGATTGTGCGACTTGCCTCAAGACCAACAATGTGCTAGACAGCAGCACTGAAGCCAGAGACAGAGACAGGCAGTCATACTGAGGCAGAGCTGCAGAATCATGACAGGTTCTTATAATATGGTGTGCTATGCAGAACAGCACCAGTCATCTGAACTACAGAATATCAGTTTTTTAACTTTAATATAAGTTTAGTATGTTGTAAACCACTTAACACTGCAGCACAATAGTATGACATAGTGAAGTATAGAGCACAGTATAGTACAGAATAGTATACCATAGTGGTAGTAAAGTACAGAGCATGTAAAGCACAGCACAGTGGATAATATAAAGCACAGTATAGCACTGTATATCATACCAGGGTACAATGTAGAGCCCAGTAAAGGATATTATAGTAAATAATAACATACTATAGTATGGTATACAGGGCACTGAATAGCAGTACAGTATAGCATATAGCATAATATAGAGCACAGTTAAACACAGTGTAGCATAGCACACAGTAGGGTGACTGACTCAGTGGAAGATTGGGTCGTCCTCCATTCGAGAGATCTGTGGTTTGATCCCCATCTCTCCCGGTCTGCATGTCGAAATGTCCTTGGGCAACACACTGAACCCGAATTGCTCCCCGTGCTGTGCATGGGTGTGTAAATGTGGTAGAAAGTACAAGTCCATTTACCATTTTACCATTATTCTGTATCATAAACTGGTGCTATAATGAACGCTACTAAGCACATCATAGTGTAGTAGTAGTATTCTAAAAGGACCATGGCGTGTTGTGTCAACCGTGAAAAATGTACGACAAAAGTCAATGGACAGATAAGTCTCAACGCTGCATCTCTCTGCTTTCTCTCAAAGCTCCCTGCTGCCACTCATCTCATATCTCCACTGGAGACAGACTGCAGAAAACCAGTCTGCACCGCATGCACACCAACACACACATACATACGTATGCATATAGAAGGAAAAGCTGCTCTCTAAAGAATGCCTAATTGGTTTTTGACTTTAGCGCCAGCAACAGATATTGCGTGATAGTGTAATGACAAAAGATTAGCTCCTCGCGCGAGGCTGGGCGCTAACAGCTGAGGTGGGGAGCAGCTTCGCAGAAAGCCATCACACCAGATAAGCACTGTAAGCAATGTGCTTATGTGGATACTAGTGTAATCTGAGCCCCTTTAATATGTTTAATTGTAAGCATTTGCAACAGCCCTGAAGCTCCTACCAATGATTGCCTGGCAATCATGAAAAGTGTTATTTCATGAAGTGCTAAGCTAAATTCTCTGTAGGCAGGCGGCAATTATAATGCTCTTATACGTTTATTGGCATGCTAATAAAACACACTTTGTGGCAGAATTTAAAATTCAATCAGGTTGAGGTAGGGGGGGAGCTAAATGCATCCAGGAACATGAATAGCTGTCTCTGTCTCTCTCTTTCTCCTTCTGTTTGTGTCACTCTTTGTTACCACCTCTTGTTTTTCCCCTGCTCTCGTTCTCTCCGCCTCAATTTCTCATTTTCTCCATTTAATATTTACAACCTTGTTACTCAATTGTTCCTCAGTCTTTCCACGCACCCCAATTCCCTCCCCCATGTATCCCTCCTCTCAGCTCAGTGAAGAGAAGCCCGTAATGACTTCAAACGCCTCCCTGTCTATTTGTCTCCACCCCGACTCAACTGCAAGGGAGGAACAACCCTAGAAATCAAGTCTTTCTTCCCCCCAGTCCAATTGTATATCCCCCCATCACCCCTCCTCATCACTGTTTATGTCTGATACTCTCCACTACTATTGATTTCCTTCTTCCTTCCTTTTCCTCTGTTCTTGTTTGCATCCATTTGCATTCTCCCTCTCCCTACACTAGAGCATTTAAATGTGATACGGCCTATAGCTGTGGAGCCTGCGTCACTCTCTGTGCGCGACATAGAACCTGTTTATATCAGCGTTATTTATTGCTCAAACAAAATTCTTTCTTTCGCTCCAATTTGTTATGATCTCTGCACGACAATTTGAATTGATCTTGATATCAAGGCGCCGTGCTGCGAATGAAAACGCAGGCTTTAGCGAATGTGCAAGGGGGAAAAAATAACACTTCACTTCTCGCCAGAAAGAAACCATCGACGGACAAAAAAGATGGTAAATGACGGCAATTACGGTGCTCTTAAAAAGAACCTGTGAGCATCATTAAGACGATTGTTTTGTTCTCGGGTTCTTTGTCCTACAAAGGCATCAGTCTGGCAGGCTTTGTATATGTTTGCATGTTTTAGGGTCTCTGATCAAGTGCAAAGACTTGCGATGATGCAACCAGAGGAAACCCTTTATAAGGGTAACACAAGTTCTGCCCCACCAACTTTCCCTGGCATCTATAACTGCAGTTGGTGTTGCATTGAAACTGGGTGTATCCATGCCAACTGCACAGGGTCTGTGTTACAATAAGGGCACGTGGGTATTATTAATAGATTTCTTTGGACAAATCTCGTGCTGTGGGATCACAGTGTGTAAAGTATAGAGTGCGTTGAGGACAAAGCACACAGCAAAATAACTAAGATGGACAAAACCTACAATTATTCTCCATCAAATGTTGGCCTGTTTTTTTTTCTTTATTCAATACATGCCTTTATAATCCTTTGATAGCAACTGTGCACTGTTGTTTTAATGTTCCCATGGATTATTTGGGTTTTTTGAGGTAGTAGCTTGCAAGTACGATCGGTGGGGAATGGGAGTGTATTTTTGTGTGTTTATGAAGAGAGAGAGAGAGAGAGAGAGAGAGAGAGAGAGAGAGAGAGAGAGAGAGAGAGAGAGAGAGAGAGAGAGAGAGAGAGAGAGAGAGAGAGAGAGAGAGAGAGAGAGAGAGAGAGAGAGAGAGAGAGAGAGAGAGAGAGAGAAATGGAGTAAAAGGCTCACTGAGTAAGCGGAGAATTTGTCACACACACCCCCAAACATCAGACATCATTTGTATTTCCTTTGTGCGACTATTGTTTATGGTCTGAATTCTTTGCTAAAGGACCCAGTGTGTAGGATTTCGGGGGATCTATTGGCAGGAATTCAACATAGTACGGATAGAGGGCACAATTGCAGGTGCCGGGTCCATATTCCAACAGAAGGATCCATGAAAAAAGACGATGTTAGCGAGCGGCTTGCTGGATAGCTGCGCTCATCTCATTGATTCAGTTGTATTTCTGGTGTTCAAATACAAACCATATTTTGGTGTTGTACGATTACATATTAAGGCAATGCAAAGATGCAAATCTGTGAAATCTTTTTGCAAGGTGACGTGAATTATGCTGCAAAAAATATTCTAAATTTGTGTTTTCACTCACTGTGAAATTCTCATTGTTAATTCAATAATGGAGGAAAAACAAATTGTAGCCGTGTGAATACGGTAAATTTCAACGAGCTCTGACCGCCTCCAGATTATGTTGTAAACCCAGTTTGGTTTATCTGATGTGTCTGAGACTTACAAAACAGAAAGCAGCAATAGTGGTTATTCCAGTCGTGGTTGAAATTTGTGTAAGTAGCATGATGCAAATGGCTTTTATGCTCTGCTACGTTCACGATTGATGCGAACATTGTCTCTCTGCCACTTGGTGCTGGGAAAACAGGATTATAGCAATTTTTTTTTCTGAAAACAGCTGCAAGTTTTGTCTGGAAACAAGGTCGAGAAGAACCAAAAGAGTGTAGTTAAACAAGTAAATCCAGAACAATGAGAACAAAGACACAAAGGTCTGTAGAGCTAAGGAGAAGTGTAGAGTTTGGCAGGGTGCGGAAATACAAGGGAGCCAGAAGGAGCTTGAAAACACGATCTGTGAAATGCGCACGTGTGGTGTGTGTGTGTGTGTGTGTGTGTGTGTGTGTGTGTGTGTGTGTAATTATCATGGATCATGCATAAAATTAGGATTGTAGGATTCATGCATGAGGGTGATTCATCACTCTAATGCAGATACTGGCATGCATGCATGCTACCCTGGCACTCAACACTGAAACGTGGCAACGCAATATCAAAAACCGTCACTCATTCTGCAACGTATGCTGTGCCCCGATTTGGCCATAATGCATCACAGTCTGGTTATGGTGGAGGTTTTATGTGTTCATTAGCTTATTATAATGCATCAGATGTGGTTCTTTGTACAGTAGTCACGGTCAGTCCTCTCTCTGAGGCATGTGCAAGTATTGAAATTAAAAATATGCATATGAGCTCTGACTCCTTTCTTGGCATATTATCTGTACATTATTGGATGAATTTCATTGCTGCGCCTGGTCAAGGTGGAGCTCATTATAACTCCTTTTTAAACTTTTATACTCAAATCTTAAAACTGATCGTAGTCTGTAAGCAAAATTTTAATCTGCAAAGTACAAATCTGGGAATTTGAAAGTAGAATAAAATAGAAATATTTAAATAGAAGTAACTCACACGTGCTTAAGTACAGTACTTATACATGTATTTGCTTATATTTAACCACCACCGAGGGAAAGTAGTGTGGCAGTAAGTACGTTTTTTAATTTATGTGGTAATGAAAATGTTCTCCTGATATCAGGTCTCTTTTTCGTTTCATGTACAATCTAGTTTGATAAATGCAACACTGCCAAACATACACACCTAAACTTACTGTATGCAACACACTCAAACCAACTAGTGCCTTAAATTAAAACCATCTCCAGGGGCTACTGTTGTAAATAATGCTGCATGTGAGCGCTGTGATGGTGTGATTTCATCTTATGTCGACACCTACTGTATGTGTGTAGAGTGGGTAGTTTAATAAGTCAACATACAGTACAACATGTGATGCAGAAGATTTAAAGTATTGGAAGTGGTATTTCGGCAGCTATTGTCGTGTCTATGGAAACAAACGGCACATTATGTGAGCTGTGTTTTTCTTCTTTTTACTACAAGACAAAGGGTAAAACACTGGAGAGTCATAGGGTGCAGCATGCGATGATGTTTTAACTCTGAAAATATAATAATGCCTGATAATGTAATAACAATGTGCCCTTATCCAGATCAATAATGCAATAACTCGAGCAATAATCGAGAGGGGTCATTTCTGTTCAATAGTCATGATGCCACATTTTTGATTAATAATGAGGGCGACACGGTGGTGGTTAGCACTGTCGCCTCACAGGGAGAGGGTTCCTGATTCGAATCCCGGCTGGGGCCCTTCTGTGTGGAGTTTGCATGTTCTCCCTGTGTCTGTGTGGGTTTTCTCCGGGTTTCCTCCCACAGTCCAAAGACGTGCACGTGGTAGTTTAATTGATGACTCTAAAATTGCCCGTAAGTGAAAATCCAATCCAACATGGCTGCTCCCAGCATCAACAGTAGTTCAGGGAATATACAGTTTATTCCCACTTCTATCCTATGTGTGTCTCATTTAGTCAGTCGTACCCATAATGCTGTTCATCTTCTATCTGTGGGTATGTTGTGTACAGTGTTTGTATGTGTAAATACCACATAATAAGTTGGTATAGACTGGTATTGCTAACAATTGCTAACCGTGATAGAGTCCCCCCCCCCAACCCTTTAAATATAATGTTTTCCAACTTGTTACTGGAACACGGTCGACTCGTGTGTGTCATTCCCAGTTCTGACTTCCAGTTCAACTCGAACACACCATTACACACCGTCTGATGATGGTGAACGCTGCAGAATTTGGGGTAAATGTCACATGTGCGAGTTAGAAAAACAGTCTCTATGAAATGTGCTTTGTCATCTGAGTTAACAGTAATTCCTATTGGGAAAGTTTTTTTTTATCAGAATATCACTAAGCATCTTTTATTACATTATTGGTCAAGTTGTTGTTTTTTAATTACATTTTCAATCAGGTTAAGTGCAAACGTCATTACACTTTCAGCATTTACTACATCTTCATGAAATTACATTAGCCTGTTGGGTGCTTCGTGTGATGAGGTTTTAAAGCAGGGGAATAAAAAGGGAAAAGAAAGCGTTTGCCCTTAACATGCATGCATCACGCGTGCATTAAATCTAACACACCCTTATGACTCCTTTGTCAAGACTATGTGAGCTCCCACAGCGGTGATTGCAGTTTGTAATAATAGGCGACGCGATAAGGAGATGCTTATTTATAACGAGCCTGTGTTTTGATACAGACTGAGCAGATGAGTCCTAAAATTAGCATAGGGATCTACAAATCTGCACTTTGCATCTAGGAGGGTAATAACAGCCTGTCGCATCAGTGGGCACGGCTATCAGCCAATTAACACTGGCTAACGTGTGCAAGTTTAGATTCAATTACATTCCCCAAAGAGCTGTAGTGGCATGTGGAGATGCAGGAGAATACCTTAGCATATATATATATATATAACTAAAGACTAGAGATTTCACGTTTTATTTTCAACTCTTATTTTAAGTTGGCAATTTGGATTGAACTCTGCATCACAAACAACAAAATTACTTTTCCTTATAAGAAGTCAGGAAGTGCCACTACCCCCCACCGACTGCCCACTGCTTACACAGTATTAGTGAGTGCATTGTGGGTGTTAAAGTCAGTCTGACAACAGAGGAACTCCATCAATCTCTAATGCATAACCAATGAGGGGTCTCTCCAACAACAGGCCTTTGTATGCCGCTGGAAACAGATTGATCTCTTTGTATGCTTTGCACATGTTTGCCCCTCGTCCCCAAGGCCCTCATTGTCTTCTATTTGTTTAACATGATGGAATATGCTAATCAGGCAGGCGGTGCTCTGATAAAACTAGCACTCCAGTGCTAACACACTAACCCAACCCACAGAATAAATCTGTAACCCTTTTAATTGAGTGCTCCCCCGGTAACAGAAATAGTGATGCAAGTGGATTGAATAAACAACAACCTATATATTAAACACGGAGATTCTCTTTGTGGTGCTTCTCTTTCCGGGCGTGTGCATTTTTCATAACCACGGTTGGGAATTAAACATTACCACTAGGGCACGTTTTTATGTTTATGATTGCAGAGTAGCAATTCGACTTGAAATTGCCATGTTTTCTTTATTTCACAGGAACAAATGCAGCAGCACGGGCCCGTAGCTCCTGGGAGCTGCAGGGTGTCACACGGTGCTCGTAGCTCTTTTGATACATGTTTATTACACAGACAGTACATAAACACTTGCAAGCACACAGAAACAAGCACACATATAAACACATACACACATGCTAACATAAACACAGACACCACAGCCACCCCCACATGCCACATGCTGTCTAAGGCTTTCATGTCCTTTGCCCAAACTTTTGATTGGTCCCAACAAGCATGCAAAGGGGCACTTGTTTACTTCCTTGCAGCGGGTAAATATTTTACACGGAGTGCCTTCATGTTTGAAATCTGGGCATTGCATGGGAGATATCTCGTCTGTCAAGATAGTAAACAAGCTGCGAGTTTGCACCAAGAAGAAACTCTGACACACCCCAACGTAGTTCACTTAAGCAGCTTTCAATCCAATCCAATCCACAAGCTTTAACATTACGCATGTCAAAATGAGACATATACAATGCACCTACATTCAAACACTAACACATACTATCAAAGCATGTATGTTTGTTAAGCAAGTGAGATGTGTCTCCTATCTAGGGAAATACGGGACGGAATAGGAGACTTATGCACTTTAAACTTTCATACATCACAGAGAAAATCACAACAGGGTAAAACTGATCCGTGCTGTAAACACTGTAAGTGTTATAGCTTGATTTCTTTTGTTCCCCTCACCTCAATGTAAACCTGATTTAACCCGAGCTCTAAACACAAGCGTGAGTTAAACATTGGTCCTCTTTAATCTGTCCGTCTGTGTGAGGACTGTTCAAGCCTCACACAGATGCGTGAATTAAAAACATAACAGAGTCGAGGTAGAGCGGAGGGCTACAGCCCACAAGTGTGTGAACACACCAAAACAGGCCGTGCAGCCACACCACTGAATGGCCTTTTAATTGGAGGCCTTCGCATTTGCTCGAGCGCCAGTTGAAGAATCTTTGTCATTCGCCTCCAAATGACACGACACAAAGTTTCCTGCGTTTATTCCCCCGCTGGAACAGAAATCGCCAGGGATTTTCATTTGACACCGAAATGAGATCCGGCCTGCTGAACTAGCCACAAAGCCTGTCCTCGGAAAGATAGAGAGAAGACAGAGAATTAGAGGGGAAACTGGAGGGGAAAGTGATGGAAAATGAGAGGGCTATATGGTAGAAAAGTTAAAGAGAGACGAGGAAAAGATGAAAAGAAACACAGGGAAAATGAGATGGGAAGAGAAAAGGCATGGAAGGCATGTTTGACACTGGCATCATGTTCCAGAGAGCTTCGGTTTGACACTCAGACCAGCATGGTGTCAGAGCATGTGAGTCGGGTAAAATGAGCTCAGATTCCCCTAAGGCAAGCAGAAATGTACATGAAAAGTGTGTGTGTGTGTGTGTGGCAGAAGAAAATGGAATGAAATAAATATGTGTTAAGCCGCTGCAACTTTAGTAATGCTGGCTTCCAAACCCAAGGAATCTATACTTTACGCGGGCTGTAATTCAGCCACAGTGAGGTGTGTGAAAGTAACCAGACAGAAGATGCTCCATAAAAACAGCCCTCTCACGACACACAAATTAAAGGTCCCATAACATGCTCATTTTCAGGTTCATACTTGTGTGATGGGTTTCTCCTAGAACATGTTTACATCCTCTTATGTTCCAAAAACACAGTATTTTTTCATTTGCTGTCTGTCTGGATATACCTGTATTCACCCTCTGTCTGAACGGCTTCATTTGAGCGCCTGTCTCTTTAAGCCCCCCTCCTGAAAAAAGCCCAGTCTGCTCTGATTGGTCAGCATTTCAGGGTCTTCCAATGATGTAACCACGACGACTTTTTACAACAGTAGTCGAAAATAATACTGTTTCCCAAATATAGGGGGAGCCCGAGAGCAATCCTACATGTTGTTGCTCTAAATGACTGATTTAAGTGTTGACTGAATATGTCTTTGCTTTTTGTTGCATTTTTAGATGTTCTAAGCGGCAGTAACTGGAGGATCGCCGGTTTGAGTCCCTGTGTGGACCATGAATGGAGCGTGGACTGGTAGCTGGAGAGGTGCCAGTTCATCTCCTGTGCACTGCCGAGGTACCGAACCCCCAACTGCTCGGGGAGCTGGTCACTGGCAGCCCCCTCGCTCTAACATCTCTCCATTAATTGCATGTATATAGGTCCTGTCTGTGCATGCGTGTGTATGTCGGGCCTGTGTGTGTGTGTGTGTGTGTGTGTAACATGAATAATAATAATAGAGTGAAAAAATCGAATTTCCCCGTTGCGGGACTAATAAAGGAATTCTTCTCCTTCTTCTAAAAAGCGCCCTGGGAGTCTCACATGTGCCGCCTCTGACAAATGATTTGTGCAGCCTTCTGATGAGGAACACAAAATAAATAAATAAACAAAAACATGACACCACGAGACATTACAACACTAGTGGCAGCTACAATACTGGCACAGTATAATAATCTCACATCACTTCATGATTTGAAATAAATTGAGAAAAAAAATGTCCCGTATGTCACAAGTGAACATATTATGCACAGGCAGTACTGTAGTGCTCACCGGCTATTAAGGCATTATGAGGGCTTAATTTAACATTAATAGGTTTTTTGCATTATGAATAATTAAAAATGGTATAAATTAACATGCGTAGTCCCGGCGGTAAGGCGGGTTGAGAGATGCAGCTCTGTTTGGTGGCGCGTTACACTCAGCTGAAAAAAAAAAAAAAAAAAAAAAAAACAGCTGTGAAAAATGATGCCCTGAGTTCAAAGCAACTTCAATCAGGATACATTTCTCTGCTTGATGAATAATTGAGCAACAGCCTGAACAGCCTTGAGTCCTCGTACTTTTTTGTGACGGATTTTGCATGAATAAAACACTGTTTGGCCCGCGGAGATGTCTGCGTTGAAGGGATACAGCGCTGTGTAGTAACATGGAAACGGCTCTAGGTATGGTTCTCTCTGGGTACTCCCCTTGGTTCAGTGTTTTCTGCCCCTGCATATCTAATTCTGCTCGCCTTTGTATCTCCGTCCTAAACTTCTATACGCCTTCACTCTGTAACACTTCTCTCTCATTACCGTCTTATTGTATTCTCTTTTTTCCAGACAGCAGTACCTCTGTGAAAGAACGTGAGTGGATGAGTTGCCTCCCAGACAAAACATAAAATCCTCGCACTTTCACAAACAGGTGCTTTTCCCCTCCCAGGACACGTCTGCGGGTCAGAAAGCAAACATGTTGTTGTTAAGGGCGAGACACTACAGGCAAAGAGCTAAAATGTTTTTTTCATGCACCGCTCAATTCTGAGATTTTAGGCTGTTTTGCTTTCGTAACATGTCTTTTTCAGACTAGTGGGGGGGAGACATCCATAATACACATCTAGGTGTTTATTTTACTACACTTGGCTACACCTTGTCTTGTCTATTTCAGTCTGTTTATCTCTACTAAATTCACCAAAAGTTAACATCATACTATATGTTGCTTATTTACTCCACGGATCCATGGATGGATGGATGGGTGGATGGGTGTATGGATGGATGGATGGATGGGTGGATGGATGGATGGGTGGGTGGGTGGGTGGATGGATGGATGGATGGGTGGGTGGGTGGGTGGGTGTATGGATGGATCGATGGATGGGTTGCTGGATGGGTGGATGGATGGGTGGGTGGGTGTATGGATGGATGGATGGATGGGTGGGTGGGTGTATGGATGGATCGATGGGTGGGTGGGTGTATGGATGGATGGATGGGTGGATGGGTGGGTGGGTGTATGGATGGATGGATGGATGGATGGATGGATGGATGGGTGGATGGATAGTCTAATTTACAGAACATTTTAACCTTGAAAAACATGTTTTAACCATTTTAAAGTGATAAAAATAGATCTCCAAAATCGCCTCTGTTAAAACCTTTGACTCAGCACATCAACACAATGAAAGAAGAATTTAAAAGCCACCAGCTTGAAGAAACAGACGAGCGTGCAGCAAAGATGAGCTTCTGCCTACATTGAGAAAATGTAATGTCTTTGACAAGTGCTGTCTGACGGCACGGTGCACCAGTGAAAACAGTCTTAATATTTAGCATCCACTTAAACTGATATTGTTATTAAGTGGGCCTTTTTTTTAAGGTGACTGAAGTATATTTTGGTGCAGCTGCTGACTCTGTCTACAGCAGTTTCTGTGTTGATGCTCGCCTGAGCTTCTCCAAAACTGGCGGGGAGCTAACCGCCATCTACTGTAGGTTATACACTTTGTACCTCATACAAAAGACGCTTGAAAAAGAGAAGTTACATAGATGCTTTAAGATAAACATTGCAATGTACCCTTTTTGGTTTGCATGTGTGTCTGTGTCCTCTAAATCACTTTTGCTATGTTGTACTGCAGTGCAGTAAACTAATGACTTTTATAGGCTCTCCATAAGTTTAATGGGTAAAACAAGGCAGTGAAGGTCACCACGTCCAAATCGTTTCCACAGCCCTCACCTATAGTTTTGACCCTTTGAGATTTAGAGCTCTGAAAACAGTTTTGGTGGAGAAAAGCAGGACGATCTTTCCAGAAACCACCATGAACCTCCCCCCTAATGTATTTTAACGAACAGAATCTAGATCAAACTCTGTCTTGTCATTATTTTTGCATCACATGGGAGCGATCATTCTGCATAGTTTCAGTCTGAGTATATATTAAATGTCTCCGCATTATATTTTTAGATGCACATATAAAATATAGAGAAAAGAAGAAATCTGGGTTATGGCTCAATTTGGAGGTGATTGCATGTTCAGTGCTTTTGTGCAGGCACTTTCAGACTTAAATACCTACAGCTCCCAGTAGGAGAAGAAAATGCTCCCATCTGGCCAGCTTGCAAAAATGCGAAGCCTCCACTCAGCAGGTTTACCACTTGTTTTATTAGAGTAAGTGCTGTTGTCAGTCTGTAAGGGTCAAGTGTTGTTCACACATCATCATAGCACCTCAATTAAGCTGCCTTTTGTTTGGCACTTGTAAATATGCGACTGCGGGTCAAAACACGGTGTATTCATCACTGACTGGCCCACAGCAGGACTTCACAACGATCTTGTACTTCAGGCTTACAGCACCTTTGAATAGAACATTTTACAACTTTTCCACCCCCGCTGGTCATAATATAAACATTATAAAACTAATCTCGCCACAGTGCAGCGGCGGATACGAAGTGAAGAAGTGACCGAGCCGTGATCCTGAGGGGTGCGACTGAGAGCTCATTAAAAGCAATGATGTCGTCATTCAGCGGAGTTTCAGGAAATGCGTCGGGCAAAGGGAAGGGGATTGGCTTACAGCCTGTCATTGAGAGTAATGGCATGTCAGAATGCTGAGGGGAAACTCCTAATGGTCTACACTTCAATATTTAATGCCTTCTTTCTGGCCCTTTCTGTGTTTTGCTGAGGGCAGGTATGAATAGATGTTCCATATTTCACAGCAATAAGAGTTATTATAATGGTGAGCGGAACAGTAGCTCAATGCTTGTGTGTTTGGGGACAGAGTTATGGTGATTTACTGCCGTTTGCTGCAGTCATACGCCCGTGTGTCTGTCCTCCAAATGCTCATTGGAAATAATGAGAGACAGTTATTAGCACTCATAATTGGTATTCTAGTCCGTGTCATCCACAGGGATGTAGTGTGAGGACAGCAAATAATAGAAGTGGCTCCGCACTCCACTTGCTCAGTTCTTCTTGTTGCTTTATCTTCAAACAAGGGGATCAATGGGCCTCATTGTTCCATGCCACATGAGACAATAGGAGAGAGAATTGAAATGATTTCAGCCCACAGTCAGGATTTAAACACTGAAAGGAGAATTACGCGTCTTGTTCAAACTGTTTGCTGTGAGGTAGGGTGGGAGAGAAAACCGTAAGAGAGGAGAGTAGAGGAGGATATCCTTCCAGCTCTGGGTGACCTGCGACCTGGGATATCCTATAGTTAAGATACTAGTCTGTGCTCCCCACCGCCAAGGCAACGACGCTTCCCCTACTGCTGTACTGTGCCAATGTTTCTGATAACACCACACTGGGACTGCAAAATAAGACTTGTGGTTCTTAAACGTCACGGGGGGGGGGGGGGGTGTCCACGTCAGATGTGTTCTCACTTACTGGAAATGCTCGGTTTGGTTTAGGGGAGGGGTAGCTCCTAGGTAGGGTGTGCAGGAGGCAGGACATGATGTGGATTACACTGTGGTTACATAGCCTGTTCTTAATGTGATCAGAAATGGCCGAGTCTTCAATTTGTCTGACAAATTCGGCTCCTCACTACTATGTCTTTATGGACTAATGTATTATTTGTTATAAATTATTTATTAGTCAAGAAAAACAACTAATGGATTGATTCATCTAAATATGTTTTTTATTACCTGATTAATATAAACGTTATTAATGAACTTTCATGTCAACTATCAGTTCATTCCTTCTTCTTCAACCGCTTGTCCCTGTTGGGGGCGTGAGGTGACATTGGGCGTGAGGCGGGGTACAACATGGACAGGACGCCAGTCTATCACAGGACACAGAGACGAACAGAGACAGACAACCATTCAGACCTACGGGCAGTTTTATAGTCAGCAATTAACCTAACACGTGCATGTCTTTTGGATTGTGGGAGGAAACCGGAGAACCCGGAGAAAACCCACGCAGACACGGGGAGAACATGCAAACTCCACACAGAAGGGCCCCAGCAGGGATTCGAATCAGGAACCTTCTCACTGTGAGGCAACAGTGCTAACCACTATTACACCCTGTCAACCATCAGTATTTTTACTTAATTACTTGACGTGAAACTGAAAATGGTTATGACATGGATTAATTCCATCCCTGGGTTGTACGGTGCAGTAAACAGTGAAATGGCTGAATAACAACGTTGGATGGTGTATGGTTCAATCCTGCACTGTTGATAAGGAGAATTACATTCTTTCCTAGACAGTTTGGGTTAATGTTTAATCCTCGTTAGTATAGTGGGCTTCTGCTCTGATTATTTATTTGTCAGATTATTTCTGTGGCAGTCACGCTGACCTGAAAGCTCCCCTGGTGCCCGCCAAGGCCACCGTTCCCTTGGCGCCTTCAATCTGACTCTGCAGACTCAAATGATAACACTCACCGTCAGTTCCTTAAAGTCGTGTTTATGCATTTTAGCCAATGAGATGATAGCACGTGTCATTGCTGTCTCGATGCACCTTCTTAGTGTAAGAATATGGGCTTTGCTGTTTGAGCCTCAGAGTTGAGACTTTGTGTCGACGACAGTGCTGATCTCCTTGGTCAAGTCATTAAACTCCTTCAGCATCAGACAAACAGGACTCTGGCATTTTGTTTTCTGTTCTGGCATCATAATGAATTCTTCCCTACATGCACTTTCATAACAGAAACGCCACACACAGTATTGTTAACATGGGGCGATGAAGAAACATGTAGAAAATCATTTAGATGTTGTTGTTGACGATCATAAAAGGCATTAGTCTCTCTCTGCGCCATCTTAACGAAGCGCTCTAGTATGTGATGTGACCATGCACGTTATGCAAGTAGACGTATTTCTGCAATAATGAATCGCCCCGGCTCTAGAAGGCATTAAAGGCTGAATATTTGCTTGTTCTGTAACAAACTCTTCCAGTACCAGCAGAAGCGCATATACGCGTTTTACATAGAGTTTCTTTTCAAATTACAATATCATTGAACCTTAATCTATATATACCTGCAACCTGCTCTTTCAGCATAAAGAAGAAATACATAACAGTAACACATTCTCCTATTTTTGATCCGAGGCTTGAGGACAGTTGTATGTTACCAAGACTCGTTTGTAATATACACTTGTAGAGTTTCAGGGCATCTATATTTTATTTGGAACATGTATTTTTCATTAGGAGAAAGTGCTGTGTGACCCAAAGGTATTGTTGTTTCGACTCAGTAAAGGTGTTAGGAGAAAACATCACACTGGACCCTTTCACCTGCATCTGTCTGGCAGAAGGTTTAGGCTGGGGGAAACAGATTAATCTTCATATTTGGGTTGTGCTGCAGGGCACTTTCCCCTTGTTGTGACTTTAAAATTTAATCCTCTTTAGATATGCAACGTGGCCTGGAAAAGAAACACAGATAAGTGCACGCTAAGCCAAGTTCACCACGTGATATCATTGTACTTGTCTGTTGCCTTGAGGAGCATTGCAGCATAGTTACACATAAAGCACTACAGCATGCTCTCAGACTCATTTATACGAGAATGCACCACTTGTTAGGAATTGGCAGCATAGCGTTTGAGTTGGGAATTGGATGAACTCACGGAAGTGGGTGTGCAGTGCTACTCTCAGCCTGCAGTAGTGCTGATCAGGTATTAAAAGCCGCTTAGCTAAGCGTTTTAGAGTGATGATTACTAGCATGCCTGCAAGTCAGTGCGTAAGATCAGATTCCAGTATTTAGGGACGATCGAACTGCCCTACAAGGTTTAGTTGCCAACAGAGATGATGAGTGTCAACATACAGTATGGTCATTATTGTCTGTGTCTGTATGTGTGTGTGCATATATCTCTCTGTGTGTGTGTGTGTGTGTGTGTGTGTACCAAACTCCACATTTTCACTCTGTGTGCGGTTTCTTTTCAAAATGAGACTCTCTGCCATTAGTACAAAGAACACAATGCCTACTCTGACAAATTGATTGCCGGCATGACAATTAAACCCTATTATGGAACATCATTAAAGTTAATTAGCTGAAGCATCTTAAGACCTTCACTTACAAAATAATGACACTTTGATGAAACAGTTTGAGTATTTAGACAGACACTTAATGAATTTTACCTCACAATTAATTACTTCCACTTTTTAAAAACTTGCAGGTCAGAAAAGTAAAGTAGTGGTGTATTAAACCCATTCAAACACTTACAAAGGGAAGCACATTTAAGGCAAATAATAATGGTATTATATGTACATGGTGACAGGAGGGTGTTTGATATATCCAACACTGTTTGCCTTCTGAAAATCCGAGCTTGTCTGCCTTTAATTTACCCATCAAACCAAAACAGCTTCTTAAAGGTTTGACATCATGGAGAAATTTGCTACTTGACATCCATCGGTCAGTCAGCTAGAAACTGAAGTGTTACAACAAAGTATGATTGCATAGAGGAGTTGTGTGCTACTTCTTGACCAGGTGCAGTGACTTTCTGGAGTCATGTTGCAACCGTGAGGTCACCAGGTAAACAGCAGAGACTCCAAACTTCAGTTGGTTTTGTTCGGAGGGAGCTGAACCAGCATATCTAAAGCCTCAAAGCAATTTCAGTCAAAAGCAACTGGACTTGGTTATTTGTCTAGGAAGACGTTTCACCTCTCATCCAAGAGGCTTCATCAGTTCATGTACGCATCTGACCAGGCTGGGACTGGACCAGGACCAGGACCAGGACCAGGCTGGGACTGGATGAGAGGTGAAACGTCTTCCTAGACAAATAACCAAGTCCAGTTGCTTTTGACTGAAATTGCTTTGAGGAGAACGATGACCTGGACAAATGAGAACATGCACAGGCCCATATCTAAAGCCCCTTTTTCATTATCTATCAGTTATGACTCTTAGTCATCTTAGCCACAAATTCTGTCTGTGTCCATGCAAGTAGCACTCGAACATCATTTCCATTAAATCATCACAGAGTTTGTAAGATAATCTGAATTAAATAAGCAACAGATATAAAAAGGAAGTAACGTCTGCAATGGTTTCACTGGCCTCCATGTTGCTTTCTAATCTTTATTGACATTGTTTTTGACGTTAAACATGACAGGAAAAACAAAACAGATACAACACATATTATAAGGCATACTATAACCTAATTTTGGTGGGAATTGGGTATAAAGCCAATGTCACAACAACAAGTAAGTGGCAGTGTACAGGGGGGTGGGGGTGGGTTATCTTGACTGGAAGCAGTAACTTCCTACATGGCTTTGCTGATTGCCTGGTCCTTACTGTGATGACAAAACTCCAGGGAATACTTCCACACATAACCCCAGTAAAAAACCACAACATTGTACTGGTTACAAAAATAAGATCATATGAATTAGTGAGCTACAGTTGCTGATGCAGGTGGATTTTGTCTCCTTTGGACAAAGCAAGGCTAGCTGTTTCCCCCTGTTTCCAGTCTTTGTGCCAGGGGCTGTAGCTGCATATTGAATCGACAAACACAAGCGTGGTACCAATCTTCTCATGTAACTCGTCAAAAGGAATCAGTGTATTTCCCATAATGTTGAATCATTCCTGCTGCATATACAGTATATGCATTATATGATGTGCATTTGTATTGTGAGTGAAACAGCTGAGAGTAGGTGAGGTATTATCGAGTGCGGAAAGCAAGACTTCCTCCAAATGAATTCCTGGAAGCGCAGATTGACAAAGACAGGAAGGCAAAGAGTGACAGATAGAGGGGAAGGGAGGGAGGAAGGGAGGGAGGGACGGAGGGAGGGAGGAAGGAAAAGCAGCTACGGAAGCATACATGGGTAGAGAGGTAAGATGGGAGAGAGAGTGTTGAATATACGGGGGGGGGGTAAGAGACAGGAGATAGAGGGAAATCAGAACATGGCATGAAACTGGACTCGCTGGTGACGGTGGCAGAGAGGAGGACACTGGACAAACTGCACCCCCTGCACACCGACATCAACACCCAGAGGAGCCTGTTCAGTGGAAGGCTGCTCCTGCCCAAGTGTGGGACCAACAGGCTCAAGAATTCCCTTGTCCCTCAGGTCATCATCCTCTACAACTCCTCACTCGGGGGGGAGGAGGAAATAAAGAGGACAGAAGGGAAGGAGCCGGAGCCAGAGCCTCTCAGTGTGCAATAATCTACTCATTCACACTGTACACACCTCATACATATTTTATCTTGTACGTTTCTCTACACTTAACCTATCTGATTTCATTTTCTGTGAATTTTATTCCATCTGTATCCTTACATCTATATATAACTAAGAGTTCATTGCTTTACTTTCTATATATATTTAACCAAGAGTTATTATTTATATTATACTGTAGATATAGTAGATGCTATACTTTTATAGCTTTTTGTAAGCTGCTGGAAATTCAATTTCCTTGCAGGACTCATCCCAAAGGGATCCATAAAGAGAAGTCTAAGTCTAACAATAGGGAAGGAGGTAAAGATGGAATCAAACTTAAGAGTAGGTAGAGAAAGTGGAAAGAAATGATGTTACTAAGAGTAAGCTAAAGGAACCTGAAAGAACAGGTTGTAAAGAACCTTACGCCTCCGCTCTTTACAGCCAATCAGTAGATTTGTTTCACATGGCACTACTGGGCTACACGGTATCCAAGGGCGATGGATTTCAACCACCAGACCTAAAACTAGACTTGACATTCAACAGGAATGGAAGACGGATGCCTGCGCGGTGCTCTGTCTTTCTGTAGAAGGAAAAGGCTGCACCGCCAATTCTAGTGTCTCCGGTGGAGTCACAAAGGTCACAGTCACACAAAATCAAATACGCACACACACACACACGCACACACCTTGAATGCATGCTGACACACACACACACCAGAATGCACACACACACCACAGAGAGGTATGACTTTCCTGAAGTTAGGTGAAATTCACATTCTACAGGATTCTCCAGGATGAGACTGGCACATGTTCAATAACCTCGACAAGCCAAGTTTGAGATTAGTTTCTACTGTGTGGGTAGTAATTAGTAAATGTGTGATGATTTTAGAGTAAAATGCCTTTCCCTTGTTAGTAAATCAACGTGGAAATTGCAGTGTTTTATTGGTTACCTCATGCTGTTCCAATAGGAGTAAAAAGTAATTCCAGACAATAAAACCATCGCTGATTGTTAAAACAACCTTTCCACCCCCTGCTGGTCTCATCTAATGAAATAACCATTAACTTTCTGGCTGACACCTACATTTTTAAATTGATCCCAACTTGTGTCGTAGCTCGACCCGATACCCCCTTTCTAACATGAAATACAGAGAATTTAATTAAGAAAGCAGGATGGATGGTTTTTGCATCACAATGCCATGCTTTCTGCCTTAAGGGGCTGTCCACACCAATAACTAGAACAAAAATGATAACAATGTGAGCGTCCGCACTCATGAATGATAAAACGTACTGTTAATGGTGTTGTCAAGCACACATTGCAAGCTCCAGCTGTGTTGGAGTCATCGAAGCCCCACATGCCCCTGGTCTTCTGCATTATTGCGTTTCCTAAATGCCATCAATTTAGTTTAAGAAACGACATCTATAAAGCGCTTGATTGAGCTTTTATTTGTCATTATTTCAATTCAATTCAATTCAATGTTCTTTATAGTGTGAAATCCTAACAAAAGTTATCTGAAGACAATGGAAGGTCAAGACCACACTCTATGACATGGGTGTCAAAGTCAAGGGCCGCGGGCCAGATCCAGCCCACGAATGAATTATCTTGGCCCCCGGGATGATATTTCATTAGTATTAGAACTGGCCCGCACGCCTAAGCCGCTTGTTGGCGGTTTTCACGCACCAAAACTACATTACCCACAATGCAACGGTTGCTGCATTGCCGCAAGTGGTTCCTTATTTATCAGCATTTAGGGCAGATGTCAACTTTCAGCACCCCCCCCCCCCCCCAATAATGGCTGACGCAAGGTGGACGATGAGAACAGGGTGTTTCAGGCTCGGTGGGAGGCACAGTTTTTATCTTGATATTAAGGAACACATTTTATGTGTATTAAATGTTTTCCTTGAAATGACTAAAGTCATAAGAAAATCTTGCTTTATTCCTTTAATGTACAGGACAAGTTTGTTTTTGTCTGTGAGTGTTGAAAATGTTTTCACTTGAAATTACTGACAGAGCCATGCAAAAATATTGGATTATTCATTTAATCATTAAATAAAATACAGTACACTGTGTTAGGTCTTGGTTCAATAGGTTGTATTCAATCATTTGAATATGTTTTAATAAACATTGAACCAGTCCGGCCCTCGGCTTGTAGCAAATTTGTTTTTTTGGCCCTCTGATGTACTTGACTTTGACATCCCTGCTCTATGACTATTAATTCCTATTGATAAGAAGTCAGGGCTTCGTATTCATAGATTTTATTAATTCGAATTTATCGTTCTAGGACTATTTTCAAAACTTTATATTTAAAGTTAAACACAGACTTTAGACAGAGACACCTCGCCGATCATGACAATTATCAACCAACAGGGCTCTGAGTGGCAAGTGTGTGGCCAATAACACGTAGGTAGACTACACATAGAAGCTGAAATGAACATTTTGTGTGAATTGAAGCGATGCCTTCTTTCTTTGTTTCATGCGTTTTAGAATTAGAAGGAAATATCAGATTATGCCAACCTATGAGCTGCTTGAAAAAAGCCTCCCATTACATGCTGATGAAACAGCATTGGTCGCGTGTCAGCTCAACTATATTCCACTGAAATGCTTCTTTTCTTTTTTTTTAAAGTCAGTTATTGGGTGAATAGATTTAGTAACAACTCCCCTTTGCATGATTTGATTCAGTAATGTATAAATCTCTGAAGGGTCGGTGCACCTGGCTCCTGGTGAGCCCTTGTAGTGTTGAGTGAGTCCAATTCAGATTTCAGTCCCACTGGAAACGCACACTGCTCAGGAATACACGATCGAAATGCAGCAGTCACATACATACTAAATCATTTCCACACAGGAGGTTGATGTAGGCTGTATTTTCCTCCAGGACTTTGTGCCGGTTCACACCGACATTATCCAACTTTAACTCTCTGCAATCTTTGATTAGTGGGTTTAATATGTTACACCTAATCGTAAGCTTCTTTAGCCTGCAGCCTCAGGAGACACACTGTTTGTCTTGTACGGTAAAAAACCCAAAGATGTGAATACAATTGTTGTTTTTTATTGGTTAAAACTAACAATTTCCTGTAGTCAAATTGGCATTTTGTGTAATCATGATGATCATGTCTATGATACATTTATCAGAAGCCCTCATTTTCTTTGTTCATTCATGCCACTTAGCCGGCTCCAACCAACTGGAAAAGAAAATTGTGTTTTTCAGTGGATAAGCCACTCAATTGTTATTCAACCATGTCAATGACTTCCCCCCTCAACCTGAGAGGGACTCAATTATACAGTGATTTCCAGCACACTTGTAGTCTGATAGCCTGATTCCAGTCTTGTCCACAGAGAGTCCTCTATACATCGTTTGAAGAGATGATCTGGGTGCAGGTCAGTAGTTTGTGCAGTTTTATTTATTCCTGCTAACACAAGCACATGTTGAGTCTTTTCCTAATTTAAAGTTGCTTCCTGCAGTAATTTGTGTTTTTTACAGCTTGGGTTGTATTTTATTAGTTTTGCCCATCATTGCCCATCGTTGGGTTGTTTACAACATGTTTCATCATATGCTTGTATTTTTTGCTTGTCTGAGTTTGTTGCAGTGAACTCAGCAATTGAATTTTTCTAAACCAGTCCCTCAAACATGGACTGTCCATTCATAGCTCAGCAACTCTACAGGCAAGGGGGCCGTATACTCTGCAGAAGACTTTAAAAAGTGCCTGGTCTATTTATTTTTTCCCTTTCAAAACAAGTGCAAAAGTTTTTTGTATCACATTAATCCAGGCGGGCAAAATGCTCCGCTTCTATGCACGTAGAATCCAAAGGTTACAGCATGCAGATATAATAACGAGCCTTGTAATAATGGTAATTTATTTACTTAAAGGTTCTGTAACTTTCAGAAAACCCTTATTATGAGTGACGATGGTCGTGTCACAAACTCCATAGCTGCAAGTGAGTACGGAAAAAACAGTGAGATTAATTATAATTGACCTGCATCTCATTTATAATAAAGCTAGCTTTCTGTTTGCAAATCTCTTCATCAACCAATGCTGCGAAGCAACCGACAGCAGAGTCATGCCATGCAGCCGCGCCACAGCCAGCTTAGGTTTCAATAAGCTAACATGTATATAACAAGCTAGCTAACCTTAGCGAGCTAACAGTAACTTGCCATGCTTCATGAATTTGGCGTTGCTTGCCTCGCAACATTAGCGGCCCCCAGATTCTGGATGAATTAGATGTTTTCCACTCAAAGCAGTATTTTGCTTCATTAGCTAGCAAGCAATTCATGCACATTAGCAAGCTAGCTAACGTCAGCCACCTAAAACCACAATATATTTCACATGTCAATGTTTAGTACAGGATTTTTATCAGCACCAGGAGAAAAGGGTTACTTTGTACAACTACAGCACAGAGGCCCAGCTCGGGGACCCTCAGCCAGCCTCAAAGCACTGGGGGTCTGATTCTCCGAGCCCAACTGAAAATGATTAATACATGTAAGACATTCAACCCAGTATCACTCCAAAGCATGAAATAGATACATTGGTCCAACTCACAAAGGATCTGAATGTCACATTTTGCCTGACCAAAGCGTGAGGAGAACAGTTTGAGGAGCCAGCCTCCGACCCGACCTGCTTCTTTATGCAGCAGCTCACTGTCTTATACTACGTCTCATACATTCCTATTTCAAGAAATGCTGGGAGAACAGCTTGCCTCCTGTTGGTGCTATTCCTGCATTCATTAAGATTGGTGGAAGAAAGCGTGTCTTCAATCTTTGGTCTGGCAAAATGTGAAACTCACACCATTGTGAGGGGAAACAGGGTTGAAAATGTTACACACAGGACCGTTACTGTACCGAGTGCTAGTTACTGCCAAAAGTAACAGTAACAAGTTAGTTAGTCTCAACGCTGATTACAATACATGGCTAACTACCCAGCTATACACTGTAATGGAGGATTTTTACCAACTCGTGATGGTGCTTACTCGTATCCTATTTTTTTTCTCTTCATGAATGTCTTGCCTGTAGCTTTGTGTCATATTGCTTTTGCGTCACGACCGGGTCTCTCCTGAGAACGAGACCCCATTTTTCAATGAAATGACTTGTATACATAAATGTTAAATGAAACAGAGCCAACGTTGGTCGCTAACTGACAGTAAAACTCACTCCCTCTTTTATTGGGCATTAACTAAGAGCAAAAGCTTAATGAACAGAGGGGTGTAAAAAATATTTTATAGGCCTATTACCCTGTTTTTTTTTAATCCCAGTAAAAGGGGTTTATGTTTGCTTCCTTTCACCTCGTCTCCGGTGAGATGGAAAGGCCCGGTCAACTGAGGGTCCAAGTGACCAAGAGTAGGAACTGCCTTTCCCCTCTGTGCACTGCTACTGACAAGAAAAATAAACACAGGAAATGGCTAGCCCCAGCTCCCTGCGATTAAGTCACCGTCACACATGCTCACACACAAACACACATTGTGCTGCTGACTACATCATGTTGTGTGTATTTACAGTAAACGCTGCAGCTGTTACAGGGCGGGTTTACTGGAGAGAGACAGGAAGACATCGTCCTCTAGTTTCAAGTTGTAATCCAAGTTATGGGCTGGGAGGAGAAACAGCAGCAATTTGTGCAAAGCTGGCAATGGGACTGAAAAGTTGGGTTGTCCCTGTCCCAGCCAAGTTGGCTGCTGAGGTGATTTAACAAAATCACTGAGGTTCATCAGACTCCAGACAAAAAACCATAACTGGAGCTCCTGATGGGGATCACTGACTCTCAAAGCTTGTGCAGTGTAAGGATTTGATATTTTTCTATAACCAGTACTGCCCTTATTCACCTGTTGGCGTGTGTGTACTAAATCCTTAAGTGCTACATTTTGAGTTTCTACACTGAATAAAAGATACTCAAAGATAGTGCTGATTTTCACAAAATTAATACATTTAACATTTCAAATATCTATAGCGGTGGAAGAGTACTCAGAGCTTTTACTGAAGTAAAAGTAGTAATGACACACTGCAGTAAAAGTCCTGCTTTCGAAATGTACCTTAAAGCATTTCTTTCCTTTCTGGCCTTTTTACACTTTTCTTTTGTAATCTTAAAAAGCTCTTAATAAGCGTACTACTTATACTATTTTACTTAGTACCAATCAAAATACCAGAAATATTGGTGTTCTAGATGGGTATTCTGCTCTGAGCTCTGGGCTGTCGGCGCCAGTTTCGGCTGGCTTTAGCCTGTGCGAGTAGTAAGGTGCACTTTACGTGTCGTTTGGTCACTTTTTCCTAAATTCCATTATCAGGTCACTGAAAACAGGGACTGTCCCCGGAAAACCGGGGATGTCTTGTCACCCTAGCTTTGACCAGAGCAGTCAGACGCTGCTGTCAGGTCAGGAGCTGGAGCTCGGACTGCAGTTTAAGGTGGTAATGTGTTTTCCTTCACTCTGCCAGCAGTCGAAGCTCCTGCAAGAGACACAAAGCTCCAATTCTGACTGGCTCCAGTCAGGAGCAGAGCTGCTCTGCCGGTCCCTTGTGATGAGTCTTCAGCCCCGGGGGAGCAGAAAATGGTGCTAACCTGGTAGTCATCACCGACACATGGCTGCACGAGGAAGAGTTTCAGTCTGACTGAGTCTGACTTTAAACTTCACTTCACTAGCATGAAAGCATGTTGGAGTCATAGGTTATTACCTTTATATATCCATAGTATGTGGTGGAATTAGCAAGATAGTTAGCTAACTAGCTAGCAACTCTTCTCACAGCAAACAGAACACAGTAGTTCTAGCCAATCACAGCACACGGAGGCATGAAATAACGCCGCTGGATCGTTCATCATGCTTTTATTTTGGTAATCTTCTTACTGACAGTGTGAATTTGCATATTAGCTAAATATTTAGTTTCACCCATGACATTAGATTGAATATTTAGTAATTAGATTAAATATTTAATATTTAGATTTAACATTAAATATTAAGATTTAATGTTTAATACATATATTTAATGTTTAGCATTTACATTTAGATTTAAAATTTGGAATAAACACTGAAATTATATTTCTACAATGATAGTAAATATCACAAATATCAAAAGTGGCCAAATTCACATCACTTTTTGAAACTTTATTGCTAAATATTGTGAAAGTTGCGGTTTTATTTCAGCATGCGCCACTTTAGAATCGGCGTCCCATAATTCTATTTCCTGCTGTGCGAGAAAGGAACAGACAAAAATACAAATACAGAAATCCCTCATGTGAGATAACCCAAGCTGTTTAAACTTCATGTCGGACCCCATCACTCATAGTAAGAGGATGACAGAGAAGACTTGTTCTTTAAAATAAGAGTATTAGAAACATGATTGTCATTCTGTGCGTCCTGTCCAGCGCCTCTCCAGATAACAGGTAAAAGTAAATGGAACATTAATAACACATCCATATCAGGATCACCACGCTCAGTGCTGTGTAATGCAAACAGGAGGTTTCGTTAAGACCAGAGTTAACACACACTGCAGTGGCTGCTGCCTCCACTGTGCTGCTGTGAAACTAGAGGCCAAACAGAGCGTGAGATGGAGAGAGAGAAGGGGAAACAACAGCTGGCACCAGGTGCTGCTCCTACCAGCCCCTTCATCTCTAAACCCCATGTTTAGATTTGGCACTGTCACCCCGACCACGACTGAGCCTATTTCCCACCAACCAACACTTCCTCTCGTACACACACACATAGACAAACGCAGCGGGCAGGCCGGACCAGAACAGTGGGGCCAAAGCAGCAGTCTGATAAGCTGCGATAGCGATTCGTCATGTCTAAGGCCAAATGACCATGTCAGAGATTAAGAGAGGGGAAAAAAAGAAGAATAAAGAGGGGAAAGAAAGGCAGAGAGATCTGAACAAAGGAAAAATACAGGAGGGATTGATCAGACAGACAAAACTATGCCTGAGAGGGATAATGAGCGAGCCACAGAGGATGAAATAAAAGAGAGAGAGAAAGGGCCTAGAGGGAGCTGGGAGGAGATGGAGAATGAGCGATAGAGTTTGGATGGAGGAAAAATAAAGTCAGCTTGATCCGCGCCTGTGTGTGTGTGTGTGTGTGTGTGTGTGTGTGTGTGTGTGTGTGTGTGTGAGTGTGTGTGTGTGAGTGAGTGAGAGAGAGGCTGTCAGTTTAATTGATGCTGTGACAGCCTGACCATTTATTTTAATGGTGTTGTTTTGCCGTGCTCCATCATGGCCCGACACTCACCTCTTATGTTGGACAAGTTGCTACATTTTTTTTGGCAGAGGAGAGAGGGTGAAAGTCAGTGTTATAAAGCTGTGTGTGTGTGTGCTATCTGCATGTCTCTGCATCTTTGTTCATTCTGGTAAAACAGGAATAAGTGTCTTTGTGGATGCGTGGGTGGGAAGCGGGAGTGTGGGTCTGAGCTTTCGCACGCAGGCCTAAGCATAGGCATGTGCTTCAACACATGTGTTGTGTGTGTGTGTGCGCTACATCCTGCAGGATGGATTGTTTCCTCGTCCCTTTCCTGCTTCGTCTTATTTTAACTCCTCAGCAAGGCTGGACACAGGACACACACACACACACACACACAAGTGTACACGCCTACCATTCACCTTGACATGCCCACACAGACCTCCCCTTCCGCACACTGAAAAACCACGACCTGTCTTTAGATACACACACACACACACCTCAGTTGGCAGCTGGCACATGAACAGTCACTGTGTGTGTGATGAGTCAGAGGACCACACAGGGACAGCAGGGTGGTGCTGGTGGCAGGGGGTTGTTGTAACTGTATTATTCTAACCAACCCATTGTGGTCTTTCCTCAATGACAGATCTGCTTTTTTACACACAGGCACACACACACACACACACACACACACATACACACACACACACACACACACACACACACAGTGGAAAAAGCCAGGCCAGCTATCCAGGGACTAACCTCCAACTGCCTCTGCTTGTTTTATTAATGGAGTGCCCCGGCTCTCTCGGCTCCATAATAGCTACTGTGCCCACACGCGCACACACACACACGCGCGCATGTGCACACACACCCACACAAAGATACATGTGGATTAAGACACAGAAATACAAAACTACAATTGTACAGTACAAGGATTGAAGTGTAATTCCGGTGTAAAATCATCCCAGGGTCTTTTTTGGGCTAATTATCAAATAAACAATCAAGACAATTTTTGTCGTGGATGAACTATTAACGTGGATTTCCCAGAGAGACGCTAACAGCCTGCCGCGGCTAACACATATAAGCCATTTGAACTTGAGTTGAACGCATTAAAACGGCTTTTTAACCATAACATTAACATTTTTACACAAGCTTGTTGACGTGAATGTGGAAAAACTTTTTTAATAGTTATGTGTGCGTGTGTGTGTATGTGTGTGTGTGCGCACGTGTTGGTGTGTAAGCTTTTCGTTTTAAATGTGTCTTTTAAAGGTCTAGTGTATTCTTTGACGCTTTTAATGTTAAATTATTTCTGCACTTTTAAGGGATTGTACTGTCAATTTTGTTGTACTGGCACAATGACAATAAAGACAATTCAATTCAATAAATATTTAATTTTGAGATTTTGTGAAAATTGCTTGCTGGGTGATATGGGCTTTAGCTCCTTCATAAATGTTTCCGCTGCAGCTATAAATGTTTATGTCTAAAGATTAACAGAACTGGAATCAGAGTCAATCAGAGTAAATGATACCCTGATAATAAACTCTAATTGGAAGACACCTTGTCACTCATCCTCCATTAGCTTGTCTCCCAGAGGACTTTATGCAGCGAGCTGTGATGGATCTGCCTCCAAACATGGGGCAACAAGTGATCAAGTGCACCCTCAAAAGATCAAAGCTGGAAAGGAGCAAAGGCGGGGAGAGGAGTGGGCGGGGGATGGGGCTCATTAAGAGTTAGCCTTCATCAAGAGCAAATTAGAAACTTTCACTCTGCAGACAAAATGTAGAGGGTGAAAAGAGAGGATAGAGAAAAAAACGTGTGTGTGTGTGTGTGTGTGTGTGTGTGTGTGTGTGTGTGTGTGTGGCTGCATTAGGGTTGGTGGGGATTGCAAAGACGCTCAAAATGACTTTTTAATCACATCATTAAAAGGACTTTGAAATATGAATTCGTCACAATGGATGTCTTTAGGCGTAGGAGCTAAATGAGAAAGGGATATTTCCTTATTTTTTCTTTTTGGAGAATGAGTCCAAGGAGGGCCATTGCTCTCCAGCCAGTGTGTGTGTGTGTGTGTGTGTGTGTGTGTGTGAGAGCATATTAAAGCCAATCAAGGATGGCAAATAGACTTTGATGAACAAAAGCGGAAGAATAAAACTGACCAAAATTGACTGTTCACTAAACCGCTCTCTGAACATCACCTAATATTTTTTTTATCTACTACAGCAGTAAAGGTAATATTCCATTAAACAGTGTGTTTATCTGCTGGGGTAGGCAGTTCATTTTCTGTGTTATTGGAAAAAAATAAAGTTTATAGCACATTGTAGGCTAAGTCCCCCCATGGCTCTGTTTTCAGGCCCATGAGGGAGACTTTGGCCAATCACAGGCCAATTCAGCTAATGTTCTCCTTAGCTGTTCTACATAGACAGATTCAGTGAAGATTTAGTGCTGACCGTGTATCATCTCCATAGCAACGCCTCTCTGTCTTGTAGTTCTGACCTCCGACTTTCCTTTTTTTTCGTCGCTGGATATAATTTGCAGCATTATAAAATAGAAATGAGGACAGAGATAGTGAGATACTTGCTACAGCTACATGTCTAGTTGTGATAAAATGGCGAAAATACAGTTTTATTTCCCTTATTCATCACTTTGTTCTCAATTACGGCTCTCCGTCTCCTGATTTATTGTATTCCTCGCTCGACCCTCTCCCTCTTTTTCTCTCTCTCTCTCACACGCTCGTCCAAAACAACCATTTCAACCAGCTAATAGTTTGTAAGTGATTTGACCAGCGGACTTTGCTAAGACTTAATTGGCTTTTGCAACGGGTGACGTGCCTTTGTTTAAAACCAGTTGCAGGCGATTGGACAAGCTGAGTTGCAGGCGACAGCATCAGCCAGTTTGAGTCAGTGCGGGGCGAGATGGGTCAGTTCACATCGCTGCAACTTTTACCTGCAACATTGCTGCAAACAGTTTTGTCTCATCCTAAATCTTTGGTCTGAACTGGGCTTTAGAAAAGAGACTTGACATTTTAGTCCATGTACAGTGGGCTCGTCTGCTGCTGGGGTTAGTCTTTAGCCTAGCAGCCCCACTTGTCTACCATGTTTACGAGTTTGTTCGGTTGTCCCCCTATTATGAAGACAAGAGGTCAAAGCTGTAGCACCGCCCACTGGTGCCATTCGAACGACAAAGTGGCGTTCATGGATGGATGATGGGCTAAAGGTTAAACACAGCTGCAAAGATATTCAGTGAGAGCAGCTTCAACATTGTGTGTAAGCCGGTTCCTAAATTCTGCAGCTGAATGCCTTACAGCCGTAGGCATATCAACATTAAACTAAACATTTAGCACTGTGTTTCTCAGACCTGGAGTGAACCACTGCATCAATGCACACGGGTCTGTGAGCCTGAAGACATCAGGCTAAACTATAAGCAACATTTTCTCTCCATCTCTGAATTGCTTCAACGATATTGAAATGTTTAATGTCAGAGTTTGAAAGAGAGTCTGAAGAACACAATAAAACCACCGACTGTATAAAATAGAATAAGACGTGTCAATATTGGCGAAGCGTTTCAGAGAGGGGGAGAGGATGTTGCTAATTGCTTAGCCTTATTCTCACTGTATCCAGAGGCTCATGGCTGCGGCTCATTTAAGCTCATGTGTCTGTAGAGCCTCGGACCCCAGTCTGTCATCTCTAAGAGCTTTACAAGCCGTCAATTTTGCAAAGAAAACAGGGCGGTAATCATCAGAGATGCTGCTATATAAAAAGATCGGGAAGAAATTAATGACAGTACTCATACTGTCCGAAGCATGGGCTTGTGTGGGAGGGGCTTAGGACACAGAGGGGAGAGGGAGAGCTGCAGGAAGAGGTCTCTTTTTTCAAATTTTCAAAACTTTTTTGCCTTTTACCCTCTGCAGCTCTAAGTGACAGGTGGATGCTGTCACAAGTGGCTAGCATAGATAGGTCTCATTTGGCCTGTATCACCTCCATCCACGCTCCTCCTCTTTGCCCAAAGATGGTGACGGCCGGAGCCAACCGCACTGAGCTTCACAAAGCTCTTCATAATACTATGGGCAACATCACAGGGAATATGTCCATATTTTGTACAGTCTATGCTGCAAAAGTTAGCATGCCAGGCTAACTAGCTTACTGCCTACAGTAGTAGCCTGACCCAGCATTTATTCCCCCATCACAGTAGCCCATACACCGTGTGAAGGCTGGTTCTGCTACTGACACTGTCTGAGAGAAGCAGTCGGTTTAGCAAACTCCCAAAAACAACACTAAACTTTATCACAGGAAACCGCTGTTCGTCTGCCATTTCCTGCTGACAGGCAATGTTGATTTCTTTCAACCATGACGGTGATCGTTCCCCAGTCAAAACTAAATGGTTACTATGCCAACATAGTTGTCCACACCCGAACCGTGACCAGTTGGTTATTTTAACCCAAACCATGTCATTTTTCTAAAATCCAAAACATTTTTATACTTGAAAGCTATGTTTTTTTGGCGTCATATCAGAAAATGCTAATAAGTGTCATCTTGGACCAATTATGCATCATGTTGATCACATCTGCTTCTCCTGTTTGGTCATTTTGCACATTTAACTACTTTTTCATTGTTGTTTTTTCAGTCATCAAAATCCTTTGTCGTATCAGACACCTGTTGTTCACCAGCTCCCCTGCCAATCTCAATAAAGCAAAAATATTACCTGTCTTACCGTACCTTACCATTCCAAGCGGCTAGTGGCCAAACAGAGAAATGTTAGATAAGAAATGTAAGATCATAATCACACTATAGGAATAACTTTCTATGCACATCTGTCAGGAGTTTTTGTGGTAAAAAGACAGAGGGAGTGAGAAAGAGGGGTGGAAAGAGATAACGAACAATTAAAGATCTGAAAGAGAGGAGGGAAGTTACATAAATACTGTTTACTGGATTTTATTTTCACCATAGCCATGTCTTGCTTGTTGCCTCTGCAGAGGACAACTCACTCGGAGGAAATCAAATGTTGATAAAGAGAAAATTGCATTGGATGGGAGCGAGGCAAACAGGAAAGATACACCCAGTGAAGCCCCACGGGAACAGTCAGGAGGGAGGGAAAGGAGGGAGAGAGAGACAGCGCCAGTGGGAGGAAGAAAAAAGAGAGAAAGAGAGGAAGAAAGAGAGATGGACACGAGAGGGAGATAGCGTGGAAAAGAGGAGGAGATGAGAAAATGTTGTTGTGATCTTGGAAACAGATAGAGACCAGAAAAAAATCAAAGTAACACACTAACGCACACACATTTGCATGTACGCCCTCTTTCTCACACTCACATGCTCAAATTACACCAACACAATGTCTTTATGGCTATCTATTGATGTGTTGACACTATTACGAGCCGACACAAGGAGGAAACAGGTCCAGGGGACGAAACACAAACAAATTTAGAGAGACGAAATTGGCCCTCTTGTTGCACTGCACTACTCCTCCGCAAACACCTCAATTCTCTCATTACACTCCATTATAGTGGCCATCCACAGACAAAAGAGTTCCTCCAGCGGGGGTAATAGGAAATCAAGTCAGCACTCTATGGTATTGTCCACTGTCAGTCCCATCGGTCTCGGAGGGCTGTGGATCCTGGCTCAAAGCAAGCAGACAAACACAGCAGAAGTTGGAATCGATTGGGAAAAGTTGTGAGGTTTTGTTATTTTATCTTAAACAATGTATCTTCCTAAAGTCAAAGGAGCAAACAGTCACTCAAATTAAGAGTCAGCGTTAGAAAAAGTCCTATATATTGCACATTCAGAAATGCGTTGCCTTGATGATGTTGAATTTTTGCATGATGTGATGTATTTATCTTGTACCAGCTGTGCTTTTCTCTCTTCCCGGACAATAACTTACAAACAAGGTTTTGGAAACTGGAAATTCTCACCCTTCTCTAGTCAAGCATGAGGGATCTATTCATTTTATCTACAGCACATTACCTTCGCGAGTGTGAGGTGGGGAACCATATGATTCCTTGGTGCCTGCAGGACTTAATGTTGGCTTCATAGCATTAAGTCACTGAAGGACGAGAGTCTCAAGGTCTACGGGTGAAGCTCCCAAATGCATTTTATTCTCATGGCAGCCATTTTGATTTACAACAAATATAACGGGGATCGAAAACTCCACAAAGAAGTGAAAAAGATGGCAGAGGGCAAAGAAAACTTTCAAATATAACTCCATTACTTTAACGTTTCTTTCTATATAGTCTTATCCTTTTAAAATCGAATTATAGTTAAAGGAGTATTAATTGATTTTTGTTGGGGCCAGTTGGGGGCTGTGGAGCAAGGTGTAAACACAACATGATGGAAATGTTAGCAAACAGTTGCAAACACACCATTTACAGAGCAACATTAGTATTCAGTTGGAATCGTGTTTCTGTCCACCTGATGAATGCAAGTCCGATATTCACTCTATCTTTGACTCTGTTCTGGTCTTCAACAACTCCCGAGAGAAATATCTTACTCTTTAGCTGCTAAAGTCGGTTGAGAACAGTAGGTTCCTTACTGGCTTAGGCATGACACCAACTAATATCGTCTCCGTGCACTAAGTGCTCTCTAGCCCGTGAATGAACTGTGTCTGTCTGTTATTTGGTGCAAGTCAGGTAGATTGGCTAGTTAGTTTTTCCTGCAACTGTGAAAGCAGGGTCCTTGTGCCAAACATAATTTTAGGCTGGACGTTGACTAAAGCCCCCTTTCACACATGCACTGCTACCCTGACATTATTTCGACGTGTCAGTTAGATTGCACATAGCTCCCTATATGTACAGCACTGGGATAAAGTCTGACATCCCACTCCCTCTTACACGCTGGATGTCAGGCCCCCTGAGCTATCTCCGCTATCTATTTTACAGGGGCACCATTAGCCAAGATGACTGGGATTGGTTTGAAGAAATACAATCAAGCTGGAGCATTTTCCCCTATCCCTGAATGGTAAGCGGATGTAGCCGGATCATACCGGACGAGGCCAAATCTGCCAAACTCAGCAATTTGCTGAAGAGTGCAACTTTTACAATGTCCTCATATTGGTGGAAAAGTAGTGAATCTATCCATAAGCAATCTTAGATGTTCTAGAAATATAGATGGACAATCACCTGTTGCTGCATGTGAGAAAGGGCAACTCAGACTAATGTCTGGACTCGATTCTCCAGACATAGTCTAGAGTTGGGATGTTACGAGAACCGATGAGTCTAAAAACTTGATTGTACTGGTCGTTCTACAGTACAGCAGGTCCTGGGGATGCAATATTCCCGGAACTGATGGCGGTAGCATATACGTCCACAAGTTGTCTAGTCTTCTGTTAAATGAGGAAGAAGAAAACCTATAAGCACTGAAAATACAATGAGGAGACTTTCATCTCTGTGCACACTTTGATAGCTTCAATGCAGTAACGTTATGGCTTTCACAAGTTCACCTGCAGCTGTCAAACTGCAACCTAATCTGTTTTTCTCTGCTATTGTTTGTCTAATTGAGCATAACCTCCAGCCAGGGTTGTAACGATACACGTATTTGTACCGAACCGTCACGGTACAGGCCCTTCTGGCCGGGTACAAAGGTTCGTAAATGATAGCGTTAATATGGTATAGTTATGTTTTGCGGTGTGGAACTTTAAACTTGAAGTTGGAGTTCCCCCCCGGACCGTTTAGTCTACGGCTTGGATTGCACATGCGCAGTAGCAGCAAGCGCCGCGGCGGCAGTGGCCATAGCAGCGGCACGCAGCATATCCGCAGCACAGGACACCCCCGTACCCCCCCAAGCACGACTGTGTGGATCGATGGCTACCGAACAGAGCGCAAACTGTGTGCCAAAGAAAACAGGAAACTGGACGTCCCCATGTCATTCAAATCCCAAGTGTGGGATAACTTTTTCAGTTCAGTTCTGTTTCTCAAAACATTTCAGGTTATTTATGAACATATACACGCATTTAAAAAGGCACTGCCCAGGTGTTACTATAACCGTTGCTGTGAAAAAAACAAAGCTGTGCAAACCCAGCTCCCAACCCATACCTGGGAATTCACAACGGGCAAATGCCATAACCTAAGTTAATGCTGCAGTTGCAAATATTTAAGAAGCATTTTATTTATTGGAGAATTGCAGCAGTATTTTTTTTAAATATATTTTGTGATACATTTTATTTGTATGTCTTATACAGACAGCTAAAGCATTTTAATAGTTGTGTTTACTAATTCAACTTATGTTCGTTCTGACAAACAAGCCTTACCAAAAAGCAAACCCTTATAAAGACACTGATAATTGTGTTTCCTGGCTATTTGAGGATACATTCAGGGTTATGTGAGAACATTTTATCACACAGAGAAGACACTGAAAGTAATGTTTTTCCAGCAGGTACTAATCAAGAGCAAAGATTGAGATATTCATTATCGGTGACAGGTGGGGGTTGAGGTGGCGAGCAGCATGAATTGTATGAATGAGCCAGACAACATGACTAGCATGCGGAGAGGAGAGAAAAGCGAATGTAAATGAAAGCAAAATGCAGTTAAGACTCCCACACTGAGCCAAAATAGAAACACTGTACAAATATATGTCTTTTGGTTTATTTGAATACATTCTGTTTTTTAAGCATCCTGTTATTCTACAATGTAAAAAAAAGATGATCAAAAATGAAAAAACAAAATAATATTGCTGTTGGCAGTTCCAGGTGAACTCATGGAAGACATTACCATGTACTATCTGTGTGGTGATGCCAGGCTTAAGAGGTGTTCAGAGGGTCAAGAAGACTGATGTTTTCTCCAGATAACATGTAAATCACATCGAACCCTGTCCTCTATGCCAAAATAGGGACAGAAAGTTGAAACTGCAAATATAACAAAGGGAGTCAGTTGAGGTGGTTCGGGCATCTAGTAAGGATGCCCCCTGGGCGCCTCCCTAGGGAGGTGTTCCAGGCACGTCCAGCTGGGAGGAGGCCTCAGGGAAGACCCAGGACCAGGTGGAGAGATTAGATCTCCACACTGGCCTGGGAACGCCTCAGGATCCCCCAGTTAGAGCTGGTTAATGTGGCCCAGGAAAGGGTAGTTTGGGGTCCCCTGCTAAAGCTGCTGCCCCCACGACCCGACCCCGGATAAGAGGCTGAAGATGAGATGGGAAGATGAGATGAGACAAACGGTCTCTGTCAGTGACCACCGCAAACTGAAGTGAGGTGAAATCTGAAGGAGACACTGAACAACATATTTAAAGTGTTATCCGTATCTTGGAACACATGTTAATAATAAAGTGCATTATAATTATTGTTTCGCTTTTATTGAATTGGGCATTGGAATAGAATATATATATATATATATATATATAAAGAATAATACATAGAATGTTACTGATGTTTGTATCAACTACTAAATACAGAGTCTCATGACGTCCCGAGTCCAGTTGACACGAGGAAACGGCTTAAAATGGTTAATTCTGCAGCAGAAATGAAATGTTGAGATTTATTGCTCCTGGAGGTAGGGTCCTGTGGAAACACATCGAAAGCTCCAGGAACATATGGTCATAGTTGACCAGTGACAAATCAAGGTCGATATTCGGTGAGTCAGACTGGTTTTTGGAAAAAAAAACACAAGGTAGCTAGGTGTGAACATTTCCTAACGTTTGAGTGGACAGTGCTCCATTCACTTCATGTGTGGTTCTCGTTCTTCTAATCTGTGCTGCAGCATAACTTAGACTACACACACAGATGGGTGACAAATGTGAGGATAAATGAGTGGTTTCGGATCCAGATGTCATCCAAACATCAAATGAGGTAACAGAAAGATGTTCATCCCTTTTATACACTTACTAAAATATGTGACAAGGAGGAATAAAGCTGTTCTGGAGGCTTGTTTGAGCCCAGCATCTATTAACGGCACTGTATGTTGTTTTTTCTTTTCATTCATCGCCAATCTCTGTATTATTGTCCTTTAAAAATACCTCACTTTCTTCTGCTTTGCTATGATGCCAGAGAAATTCAGCGTGTGGGCCGGATGTTTAAAGGACAAAGTATTGTGTTCACTTTTAATGGTCTTAACAAAAGCTAAAAACTCAGCTGGAAATGGCATTTTCCCCCCTCTCCGTCCCTTTGCACGTCCTTTGTTATTCTCTTCATAGAACGCTTTATACTTTAACAGGCAAATTGAGCTCTGGGTGTAATGCACATACAATTTGTAACATAAACCACAAAGCCACAACCATACTGTCCAAGGCAGCACAAAGACACAAAGTCTAATGCACAATCACACACAAATGGGTCACGACTAAAAGGGAGGCACAGTGCAGCTACTCTGTCACTATCTTGGCAGGTGTTTATGTGAGCAGACCCTGATAATGCAGCTGAGTGGAAAGGCAAAGGGAAGGTTAAGAACAAGAGAAACTCACCATTTGCTGATGAAAGAGTTAGAGGGTTTTAGTGCAGAAAGTGCCCGCTGACAGAGTGGTTATGAAAGCAGTGCTAAAAGCTGCAATTTGGCCCAGTGTTACACAGATGACAGCATATCTCTCCCATGCTCTACTGCATCTCACCACAAAGTCAAACAGCTTCAACCCTGTCACATTATAGTTTATTGTTTCAGCTTTTCAGGACATATACACTGGAGATCAAAATTAGAGAACAAGCTATTAGTACTTGATTTATTCTGAAAACTGTTATTTTTTACTGGGCAGAAGGTGATAGGGTATCAGCTGTGGCTATACCACTGCTGTACGAGCACATTCTTTTAAATAACCAAGACTTAGAGAACAGTAACCATTGTGTCAGAAGAGAAGATGTTTTCTTAGGGCTTTAGATTTAAAAAATGAATAGGACTAGGAATAGGAGGACCTTGCTCTGCGCCCACAGGACATCACTAGTTTTTCCACACTGCTCTGGTTTAATCTTGGTCCGTTCTTCTCGCAGTCTCTTCCACAGTTCAGTAACTGTAGTGGGTTTCTTAGTCATTACTATGTCGCTAGGGATTTTCCAGTGATTCTCTATGGGGTTTAGATCTGGAATCTGACACTTCCTCCAAATTGAACTGACTTTATTTACTACTTAGGGTTCAGTTATTCCCAGTCGGACACCAAACATAATGTTTCCCATTAGTCCCAAATAAATTGAACACTAGCAACGCATTGTGGTTAAGGGAATGTTTTCTGCCTTTGCTGAGAAACATGTTTGGATGGAGGAGAACTGGCCCAGGGCACTTCAGTGATGAGAGCAAATTCAAATTATTTGTGTTTGATGGGAAGCATTTTGGGCGTCGGACAGGGGAAAGACTGAACCAAAAGTGTGTACAGAAGTCAGTTCAATTTGTAGGAGGAAGTTTAATGGTTTGGGGGATGTTTTTTCTGCAGCAGGAGTTGGGCCTCTTGTACAGCTACATGGCAGGGTGAATGCAAAAGTTTGTGAACCTCCTTCAGCAACATACAATACATCCATTGCAATTGTCTCCAATTAGCTGCAATTTTCGTACAAGACAACACCCCGTGTTAATGCAAAACGGTTTATGGAATTCCTTGAAGGTAAGAATATAGAAACAATGAAAGGGCCCGCCCAGAGTCCCGATCTAAACCCCAGAGAAGCTCTGGAAAATCTTCATCAACAAAGTAATGACTAAAAAATCCCACTGGTGCGTGGACTGGTGGCTGGAGAGGTGCCAGTTCATCTCCTGGGCACTGCCGAGGTGCTGTTGAGCAAGGCACCAAACCCACAACTGCTCGGGGCGCCGGTCACTGGCAGCCCCCTCGCTCTAACATCTCTCCATTAGTTGCATGTATATAGGTCCTGTCTGTGCATGTGTGTGTATTTCGGGCCTGTGTGTGTGTAACATGAAAAAAATAGTGAAAATTGAATTTCCCCATTGCGGGACGAATAAAGGAATTCCTCTTCTTCTTCTTCTTCTTCTTCTTCTTCTTCTTCTTCACTACAGTTACTGAACTGTGGAAGAGAGTGAAGATGAATGGACCAAGATCAAACCAGAGCAGTGTGAGAAGCTAGTGATGTCCTGTGGGCGCAGATGTGCTGAAGTCATTCAAAGCTGTGGCCTCTACACTTCCTGTTCATTTTTGAATCCTATAGAAGAAAACATTGTTGAAATCTTCTCCTCTGACACAATGGTTACTGTTCTCTATTTTTTCTTACTGTTTTTTTCCCACAGAAATAAAGGTTTTTATTCAAGTGCTTTGGTTATTTAAATAAACATGCCAGTACAGCAGGGGTATAGCCACAGCAGATATTCTATCACATTTTGAATGATAAAAAATAACACTATTTCAGAATAAATCAAGTATTAATAGTTTTTTTATCTAATTTTGTGTAGACATACATATATACTGTGTATGTCACCTTGTTGAGAGACATAGCAGAAGTCATACAAGTAAATACAACCCCCCCAAAGTGCCCTCTTTAACTTTGCCAGTGGGTAGAAATAGCTAGAAATTTGTCACTAACATTTGCTCCATCAGTTGTCAGGAACAAGCCTTCACTAGGGATCAATGACACTGAGATGACAGGGCTTTATTTCCACATGTATGACAGTGTGGCTGCAACAAATAGCTGGACGGTCGGGTTCTTAGGTTGGGCATTGAAATGTGCGCGTGTGCATCTGTGTGTGGGAGGGAGGGGGTTTTAGGAGGGTATTAGCAGGGAGGAAATAGAGAACCCTGAGATTTGGTTACGAGCAACTTGAGAGCACTGAGAGAGCTCAAGGGGGAAAGAAAGAAGATAGGAGGGAAACAACAAAGAGCATGGAGTGGGAGAGCATGATGGTAGGAAATGTGACAGAGACAGCTGAAGGAAGGGGAACGCAGAAAAATAAGAAAATAAAGATGATATGTAAGTAAAAATAACAAAAAAGTATGTGAAAAAAAGGAGAGAAAAGTACGCACACAAATAAGACAGAAAGAAAATGAAAGAAATATAGTTGTAAGGAATAACAGGAAGTGGAGTGTGGTCAGCATCCAAATGAATGAGTCATAACTCAGCTTCATTAGTCAGTATGTCTCTTGACCTATCGACATCCACATCGCGCCATGTAATCCCTGCACATCGATCCGCTGACCTCCTGAGCTGCAGGATTGTTACCGCTCCTCATTGTTTTAGCTTCTATATATTCCTTTAGCTCTCCTGCTCAGCCTCTCAGCCACCCCCCCCCCCACCTCCCCACCTTTTCGCTAT